>NC_040904.2:10870838-11189396 GCF_004126475.2 Phyllostomus discolor | reverse complement strand
GTGCTGTCCTTGGCTGGAAGATCTAAGAGAGACAGACACACGGTATGTCCAGAGACACCCTGTTTGGGATCCTCCTCACCATTCAGACTGGTACTGGTTTCCTGGGGAACTCCTTGCTGTTTGCTTTATACATGCACACCTTCTTCTCTCTGCCACGCAAGAAGAAGCCTGCTGATGGGATCCTTGCCCACTTAACTTTGGCTAATGCCCTGACCCTTCTATTCAGAGGGTTTCCAAGTATAATTAGTTCCTTTGGAATGAGTCCTAGATAGGTGACACCGGGTGTAAAATAGTTCTCTACACTCAGAGAGTTACCCGGAGTATTTCTCTGTACACAACCTCCCTCCAGAGCACATTGCAGGCAGTGACCATTGCTGTCCGTGGTTGTAAGTGGGCGGGGCTCAAGAACAACATCTCTACACTCATTCAACCCTCCATATTTCCCTGCTGGGTCATCAGCATGGTCATCTATTCTGAGATTATCTTAAGAGTTGTGGCCAACAGGAATAAAACTGATGTTACATCTGGGTATTATGGGTTTTTTTGGAAGGTCAGTACATATGATCACCAGGTAGCCGTGACATTTCTCAGTACAGTGCTCATTCAGGATGTGCTCTTTTTCTCCCTAATGGCGTGCAGTGGCATCTACATGGTGACCGTCCTTTCCAGACACCCCAAAGTAGCTCGGCTCATCCGCAGTAGTGTCCACCCCTCACGAAGCTCTCCTGAGCACCGAGCCACCCACGTCACCCTCAAGCAGGTTTGCTGTTTCATTTTCTTTTACTGGACCAACAGCTTTCTTACTGCTTATTCACAGTTTGGAAATAAGAGGAATTGAAAACTGCAGAATGTTAATACCTTTATTTCTACATGTTACCCAACCATCTGTCCTTTTGTACTGATGAAAAATGAGAACAGGATTGCCAGAATGCATTTCATGAATAGAAGAACCAGAATTTTCTTTTCTCAAAGTAAGTTAAATGATCCTATGAACAGTCCTCTGTATTTGTCTTCACAACATGATTCATTTATATGTGTCCAGAGTCACTACGTTATCAACGACCTCATGAATATATTTAGTCCCCATTGTGCTGAGTTAACAGGAAGTAAAATCAATGCATTGTCCATTTATGAAACTTTTTAGACATTATATGTAACATTTAGTGTTTAGAATAACACTGTTCTACGTGATTGAAGCTTTAAAACAATAGCATATGTAATCTATGGTGTTTTCTAATATTGGAAACTTTATAAAATCATAAAATTATAAAAACTAATAAACCACTCAAAGGGCAGTGTTTTCTTTTGAATGTAAGTTCATTATAACCCTAAGTTAGGTGATGAAATATATGTGTGTGTTAAATTGTACTCTACACTTTAGTATGTCAGAAATAATTTTGGTTTAGTTTTTTAAAGCTAAATTCTTTAGATGTGTATATCAATTCAGAAATGCCTTCAAACTTGCAATAATTATTTACCTACAGTGAGGTAGAGCAGGGACACTGAGAGATAAACACCATTTTTCATGAAGACTGTTGACCACACAGGCAAACTATGTCTTTGAATATTCAAGATTCAAAGAACAAAGGGACCAAAAGGTCCATGCTCTAGACCTAGGGACGCCCTCTGGGCAGAGACAGATTGAAGGGCTTCTCAGTGTTACCTGTTCCTCCAAGGGGCGCATGCTAACATGCAGAATAGCGGCAGTGTCTTTGTCAGTCCCTTTGGTCTTCAGGTGAGGGGTCAAGTTTAAGTTCAGGTTCAGGTTTGAGGTTAGTGTCAGAGTCCAGTTTGGAGTTTGCATTCGGGTTAGGATTAGAGTTGGGGTTGGTGTAGGGACCAGGGTCAGAGTTAGGGTTAGAGTTGAGGGTGCAGATTTCGGCTGGGGATAGGGCTGAGTATATGGCTTAATGTGAGAGGTTATGGTTGGGTTTGGTGTTAGGGTTTGGGTTAAGGTAGAGTTTGATTTCTTTCTTGCTTGTGCTTTTGACTTCATGTTTAAGAAGGTTTTGCCAAATAAAGATTATTTTGTTTTCCCTCTGTTTTGTTATATAGTTTTATAGATTTCCTCCTACCTTTGGAAATGAGATGTTTTGTTTCACTTTTAAACTTAGGTTCCAATTTTCTTTTTTTTTTCATTCTTCACCCAAGAACATGCTTATTGATTTTAGAGAGATGGGAATAGAGAGACAGAGAGAGAAAGGCAGAGATAGAGGGAGGGAGCGAGAGAGAGAAGGAGACAGAGAGAGAGGGTGGGAGAGAGAGGAGGGGAGAGAGGCAGAGAGAGAGAGACATCAATGTGAGAGAGGAACGACGATGGACCCCTCTCAAATACACCCTGACTGTAGACTGAATCTGCTACATAGGCATGTGCCCTAACTGAGAATGGAAACCACCACCTTTCAGTCTGTGGGACAATACCCAACCCTCCGAGCTACAATATCGCAATAATATAAAACTAACCTGATTTCTAAAACAGACTAAAGACTTAATAGACATTTCTCCAAAGAGGACATATGAATGGCCAATAGCAATAGGAAAAAATGCTCAACACCACTAATCATCAGAGAAATAGAAATCAAGACTTATTATCATTTAGCACCTGTCGGGATGGCTGTTATCCAAAAAAGAGCAATATTGGCAAAGATGTGGAGATATTTAAACCCTTGCATTCTGTTGGTGGGAGTGAAAAATTGTGTGGTCACTATAGAAACCTGTATGAAGACTCCTTAAATATTAAAAATAGAATCACCACATGGTCTAGCAATTCTACTTCTGGGTATTTATTCAAAAGAATTATAATCAGGACCTCAAAGAGATATTGGTGCCCATATGCTCACTGGACCCTGTTCACTAGAGCCAAGATGTGAAAACAACCCAAGTGTCCATGACAGACACGTGAATAAAGAAAATGCCCTGGAATATTATTCAGCCATAGGAAACAGGGAAATTCTGCAGTCTGTGAAAACATGGCTGAACCTCGAGGATATCAGTTTAAGAGAAATAAGCCATTCACAGAAAGGCAAACGCTGCATGATCCCATTTATATGAGGCATCTAAAACAGCCAAATTCACAGAAATAGAGTGGAAGGAACAATGGTTGTCAGAGGCAAAGGGGGTGGAAAAATGAAGAATTACTAATCTCAGGACACAGAGTTTTAGATCAACAAGATGAATAAGTTCCAGAGACCTGGTGGCCAACACTATACTGTCCACTCAAAATCTCACTAGTTAGGTCTCCTGTTAAGTGTTCTTCCCACTGTAAAATAAGCTCAAAATGCATACTGGTGCTATATATCAATTAATAACATTATCTGATAAAAATTAAGCAAAAGATGCTAAAAGAAATCATAACAAATCTTTGCTGTTTGACTTCTTGTCTAAAACGCTGGCCACCTCTGGAGCCTGCTTCTTCATCTATGAGATGTAGACCATTCTGCCCTCCTTGCAGACCGATGACACAATGGAGTGAGGTCATCCCTTTAAAGTGTCTAGCACAACGCCTAGCACACAGTAAGAGCCCAATAATGATTTTTAAATGCTAGATGATACTTGAGCTTCTTTCCAGCCCAGACATAAGCAGCCAGCACTGCCTTACTGTTTTCTCTCTTTCTTTCTGACCCCATCTGTTCCTTCTTAAAATGCTGCAACATTGTGGTAAAGAAAAAAACTGATCCAGTCATTTTTGAGCATCAAAAATCCAACCAGCTGACACCAATAGCCCAGTGATGACTCTAAGTGCAACGAATGGGCCCCATCTTCTCTGATGGAAAGACGAGGACACAGCTCATTCAAGGTCACACATGTGAAGGAAACATGCAAGGGAGGTTTGAGGCTCGACCCCCACCAGGCCCTCTGGCTCTACTTGTAAACTTGTAAATAACTTACTAGAGTTACTAACACACTATTTCTCTCTCATTTGGGTTGTTTTCCAATTATACTTATAAACATACCCCTCTGCTCACAGCTCAAGGCCAAGTACTCAGTAGGCTGTATATTCCCACAGCCAAAGACTCTGTTTTAAACCTTTCTCTGTAGAGCCTTCTTTATAACATTTAGACCACTAGTACAAACAAATTAATATGCTAATGAGATATTTTATAATGTTACGGTTAAATACTAAAGGAAGCACTCCACACCTGAACTAGACATTTACATAACTGCATTACCAGCATTTGCATGAGCCACGATGAACATTAGGGGAGGGAACGTGCATATTTCCTATTAACTCCAGAATAGAACGTGGTTCTTCTTTGCCCTTACAAACAAAGCTTCACTGCTGTTTTAAAACCAGACACTACACATGGACTATTTTATGATTCCCAGGTACTATTGAGAAAACAGCAAATTTCATAGGAAGGAAGAATGTTTGCAGGGAAGTTACAGTTATTCCAAATGAATTGCATCAAATACTCAATTTTATTCTGTTTATGCACTTGCTTCCTGACTTTTGACAGATCAGCTTCTCACCTCACATATTGTCACCTGTAAAGATTAATTTCTCCAAGGTCAGATTTTCCCAAATCTCTTTATGTATACTCAGTAGATAAAAAGATCAGATGACAATCCTGGCCAATCCATACAATTGATTAATCAGTAAATACTTATCCAATATCCCTAGAGCCAACCCAGCACGCACTCAATAAGTGCATTTTAAAGGGAATTGGAATTAAATTCCTTCTGTTTAAGAAAGCAACTTTTGGTGCCTGTCTTGGTTTGGATGGCCCAAATGCAGACCTTTAGAGATAGAATTGGAGCGCAGGCACTTTATGTGGGAGATGATCCAGGAATCCTGACTGGGGCAGAGGAAAAAGAGAGTCAGGGAAGGCAGATAAACTAAACAGTACCAAGGAGAAAGGTAATTGCTCTGGGCTACTGGGCTTCGAACCCAGAAGGGACAGTAGGAAGAACCACATGAACAGAACCTTATGAAATCCCAAGCAGCCAACCCTACTCCCTTGCTGCCATACACGCCTCACCTGCTTCCCAGGTGCGGAGGACTACAGTGAGGGCTTGGGTTCTGCCAGTCCTCACACCACACTCTGCAGGTTCTATCATCCCCAGCCCCAAGCCCCATCTACCAACAGGGACAAGTCAGTTGTTCTTCCTAACGATGTTTTCCACAACCCCAGCCTATGGGTAATTAATCTCACTTGAAATCTCACTTTTAAATCATTATGGGTGATGCTTATGATCTAGTCCTCAACCTGTTTTGATCATATATTTCCTAAAATAGTTTCAAAAGACTGTGCACACCCTGCTTAAGTTGACATCTATACTTTTTTTTTCAAAAATTTAGTTCCTAGCTGGGACTTCCAGTGAGTTATAAATATTGAAAATCTAAATAAAATTGTTACTCCATTCTTTTAAATGTTTCCAATGAAATATATATCCAAGAAGAAATTGATACTCACTATGGTCCATTCAAAAACATAAATGCCCATGTGTTTCTTGTTTTAGAATGGCCCATATGTATCTTGTTTTAGAATGTTCCTTCAAGTCATATTTTCATTTCATTGTCCCCAGAGAACTTTATCATAATATAAGAAATATATCTGAAACAATTTGGCTAAATAAGCCTATCTCATGATTGAGTGAGAAAAGGTATAAATTGGCATTCATTTTTAATTTCCTGTGACCATACAAGTTCAAACTTTTTATTTTCTTCAGATAAAATGTCATTATACTTCTCATTTAGTACACAATTAATCAAAAAAAATCAAATACACTTAAAATGTTGATAAACATACAAATTCTGCCAGAAAATTATTTCTCAATGAAATGGACAGGATTAGTTTGTTTTTCCTAATTAGTCCATCTCTTCATGAATGAATAATAGTTGTTGCTAGGATGAGACAAAGCCATAATTAATGTTATTCCTCATTTTAGAAACTGACACTGAAAAGACTTGTTTTTAAACACATAAAATGAAGTGTGGCTGGAAATGGAACAGATTTTATTACAGCAATGTCTTTCAATTCTTTGAACTTTTTAAATTATATCCAAACATAGCCTAGAAGTGTGTCATCAGAGGTTAGTTTGAATAATCCTTAGTAGGTCTTCAGTTTGGTGTGGAGTGAAGCATTAAACCTGTCTGAACTGTAAGAGGATGTGCTTGCCAGTAATCAGAGCAGTTTGCCTTCTCAACATCAGCGTTTCCAACAGTCCCTGGTTGGAAAACCAGGATTTTTTCTTCACAACAAGCCCAAGGATGAATAAGGTAGATGGGAGTGGGAAAAGGGCAAGTGTGAAAAGAAAACAAGAAGAAACCCTACAGAGAGTAAATGTATCTATAGAACAATCCCCCCAAGAAAGAAGACACAGAGAATTTGAGGATCGGACAGGCTGACACTGCCCACGTCCCCACACAACCTCTTGGGGAGCCTGAATCCTCAGGGTGTCATACACTCTCATACACCCTGTTCACAGTTCACTGGCACTGGTAGACTCTGTGACCCCTGGGTCCTTCTGACCCCTGCCTTGTGAAATTCAAAGGCTGGCGTTTTGAAAACCAAACACTGAGAATTAACTCCTTGGTTTGGCTATATCATCATCCCTGGACAAGTTAATGAAACCCTAATGCTCTGCCAGCTGTCTGAAAAGGAAGGAAGGAACAGGGGCCAAAGAGTTACCCGAAAAAACATAGTGCATTAGTTAACATTTCAAAGTTGCACCTTGCCACAAATTAAAAGAGTCTGCTCAAAATAGTAAGCAAACAGCCTGCATCCTGAATGTAACAGGATTAACCAAGTCCAGATCATTCAGCAAATAATGTTGATTTGGGTTGCCAGTTGAGACTCAAGATTCCCATAGTAGACAAGGCAGAGGGCAACAAGATGACAAAATAAAGGTGCTGGAAATCACCCCTATTCAGGAAAAAGTGAAGAGAACAGTTTGGTTGATGTTCATACAACAGACAAAGGGGAGACAACACAGGCAAAGTTAAAGGGGCAGTGAGGAATCCGTGGAGAGGCCTGGACATGGGAAGTGCCTGCACTGCCCATCGTTAATGATCTTGACGTTCATTCAGGCAGAACCAACACAGGTCATGAGGATTTTATGTCTTTGAAAGTATGTCAGGAAATTGAGATTTCCGGCAACATGGAGGCAAGGAGGATGCACCATACCTCCACGCACAACCAAGATTAGAACAACAACAATTTAGAGGCAGAATAACACCCAGAACTGACAGAGAATTATCTGAATGGAAGTCAGATAGCCAAGAAGTTGAAGTAGACCCGTTCATCCAGACCAGAAGGAAGTGCGGAAAGGAGCAGCTGGGCCCGGGTCACGGCTCGCTTAGAACAGGGAGAACTGGGCGCATAAGGCAACCGGGAGCACGTAAGGCACCTGGGATATGCAAGATCACAGCGGGTGCATCCTGAGTAGGCAAGGAGCAACTGGCAGACCCAGTGAGGCGACGAGTGTGGACCAGGACAGAGCGCGCAACCCAGGATCCCAGAAAAGGGACTGAGGACCCAGGAGAACAGAGCTACCGCCATTGTTACCTCCCGCACCCGCCCCCACATACAATGTCACAATCTAGCGACTGGGGTGCCAATCCCTGGTGAATACCTCAGGCTCCACCCCTCACTGTAACAGGAGCAACCAAACAAAGACAAAAAAAGGAAAAAAAAGAAAAGAAAAAAAGAGAGAGAGAGATATGGCTCAAACAGAAGAACAGATCAATGCCTGAGGACTCATTATTTTAAGCGACGAAGAGATAGCCAATCCATCAGATGCACAGTTCAAGACACTGGTGATCAGGAAGCTCACAGAATTGGTTGATTTTGTTCGCAAATTAGATGAACAAATGCAGGTTACCATAAAAGAGATGAAGGAAAATGCACAGGGAACCAAAAGGGATGGGAAGGAAACTGGGACTCAAAACAATAGAGTGGAAAAGAATGAAGAAAGAAACAACCGAACAGGAAAGAATGGAGAAATGAGAATTCAAAAAACTGAGCAGAAGTTTAGGAACCTCCAGGACATCTTTAAACGTTCCAACATCTGAATTATAGGGTACCAGAAAAGGAGGAGGAAAAGCAACAGATTGAACACGTACTTGAACAAATAATAAAGGAGAACTTTCCCATTCTGGCAAAGGAAATAGACCTCCAGGAAGTCCAGGAAGCTCAGAGAGTCCCAAAGAAGTTGGACCCAAGAAGAAACACACCAAGGCACATCATAATTAAATTAGCCAAGGTAAAAATGAAGGAGAGAATCCTAGAAGCAGCAAGAGATAAGGGGACAGTAACCTACAAAGGAATTCCCATCAGACTGTCATCTGATTTCTCAAAAGAGACCTTACAGGCAAGAAGGGGATGGAAAGAAGTATTCCAATTCATGAAACTCAAGGACCTATGTCCCAGATTACACTATCCAGCAAAGCTTTCCTTTAGAATGGAAGGGCAGATAAAGTGCTTCTCAGATAAGGCCAAGTTAAAGGAGTTCATCATCACCAAGCCCTTATTTTATGAAATGTTAAAGGGACTTATCTAAGAAAAGAAGATACAGAAAAAACACATATAGTAAAAGGACAGCAAACTCACAATTATTAACAACCACACCTGAAGCAGAACCAAAAGAAACTAAGCAAACAATTAGGACAGGAACAGAACCACAGAAATGGAGATCACATGGAGGGTTAGCAACAGGGGAGTGGGAGGAGGAGAGAGGGGGAAAAGGGACAGAGAATAAGTAGCATAGATGGTAGGTTGAAAATAGATAGGGGGAGGGTAAGAATAGTACGGGAAATGTAGAAGCTAAAGAACTTGTAAGTATGACACATAGACATGAACTAAAGAGGGGGGATGTGGGTGGGAGAGGGTATACAGGGTGGAGGGAACTGAAGGGGGAAATGGGACAACTGTAATAGCATAATCAATAAAATATATTTAAAAAAAAGAAAGTATGTCAGAAAATTAAATAAAATCCACAGGCAGGTAAACTCAAAACAATAGGCTGGCAGGTCTTGCCTCTGTGTCAACTTTGCAGTGATTGGGTTAGATTTGGAAAGGTGTTAAATGGACCCTTATTTCACACGGAGTGTGTGCACACAGGTAATAATCTGCACGGGTCTGCTGCTGCTTCATCACAGCAAGGCACGTAGTTTCGGGCGGTCTCAACCAGGTGGTTCCTAATGATTTCTTGACTGAACGGTTTATTTACTGAATTCACAGGGATTCCTCCTATCATAGGGCAAGTTGGCATACCACAATGGTCTCAGATTGAGTTGAATCACCAAGATATTTCCTGGAAATTTAAAAGAAAACAATAAATTTGATATTTCTTTTCTAAACAATAACAATAAGGACTTTGTGGCATCCTACCCTTGACACCAAAGTTCAGCTAGAGACACTGGGACTCTCTTCTATTATGACACCGAAATAAACTTTCTTCCCAGAGCACCCGTGGTGAAGAGACTGATGCCCCCTCCACCCGGGGAGATGCCCACAAACTCATGCCCGGAGCCTGTGAGCATGTCCTCTTGTAGGCAAACGAGAGTTTGCAGAGCGATGAGGGCCTAGAGACAGGGAGGTTTTCCTGGGTTGCCTGAGGGAGTTCCATGGAACCACAAGGGGCAGTAAGAGTGAAAAGAGGCACACGGGTCCGAATCAAACGGAACACGATGGTGGAAGCAGAGACTGGACAGATGCGGGGCTGTGAGCCACGGAGTGTGTATGACATCCCGAAACCAGGAAAGGCAAGAGAGCAGATGCCACACCCACACCCCAACTCCAGTCTTCAGAAGGAGCCGGCCCTGCTACCACCTTATTTCTAGGTCAGCAAGACCCATTTCAAACTTCGGGACTCCAGAACGGTGGGGTAGAAAAAAACATGTTCTTTTAAACACTCAATTTCTGTAAATTTGTCACAGGAACATAGGAAACTAACACAGTACCCTAATTAGGTATTTTTATAAATTAACTGTGTAGGCATACTGCATATTAACTATAGATTAAAATTAGATGTCTCCTAAAATGCAATCCTTTTTAATAATTATCACCTGTGACTTTTGATTACCCTATGTAATCTAATGCAGATATGAAAATGTGTATATCACCAGGGTAGGCCCAAAGGAAACAGAGAGAGGAGGGTAGCAGAAACTGGGGGTTAATTCAAAATCGTAGGCCTCCCTAAAGGATGGGAAATTTATCAACTGTGCTTTTCTCTTCTACTCAAGAAGCTGCAAGTGTTTGCCCCAAAACCCAAGAATAAGAGAGAACTCTATGTATGTCTTCAGTGGACATATACATGTTTATTTTTTCCTAAATTCATGGTATAGACAACCGGATAAGAAGTCAGAGATCACTGGATGTGAAAAAGTATTAGGATTTTTAAAATGGATGAAATCCAAATATCATGGACCAACTTGAATTCTAGTGAACCTAATGATTTTTTTTCAAATATCTCTTAGAACTGCTCTCCATGCCAGGCCCCAGGGTAAAACCATCAGTAGAAACTGATTTGTTGGGTTTTGTAAAATCCAGATTCTGTTTTGTTTTTAACTTTACAAAAAAAAATCTGAAAGAGGATGTCATGGAGGAAATCCAAACAGCACATTTTAATCTTCTCAAGTGTCAAGCCACAAATTCCCCCCGGTGTCTCCAGAGGGGGTCAGGCAGTGCCCACCCTGCCCCCTCCAGGGGGCTGTGGCTCCTAGCGAGAAGCTATGTGTGCAGTGTCCACTCCTAGACCATGTTTGAAAAATGTCCAGGATTGGCCAAAGCTTCAGAATTGAGTTTGGGCCCATTTAAACACACAACTAAGAAAGAACAAGTAAGAAAACACTGAGGGTATCCAAATGATTGTAGCCTTGTTAATACTTTCTGGAAAGTGTTTAACTGTTCCATAATACTCTTAGTGTCTCGTTCTTTTTTTAATATATTTTATTGAGTTTGCTATTACAGTTGCCCCATTTTCCCCCTTCACTCCCCTCCACCCTGCCCACCCCCTCCCACCCACATTCCCCCGCTTTAGTTCATGTCCATGTGTCATAAGTTCTTTAGTCTCTACATTTCCCGTACTATTCTTGCCCTCCTCCTGTCTATTTTCTACCTATTGTCTATGCTACTTGTTCTCTATATCTTTTCCCCCTCTCTCCTCCTCCCACTTCGCTGTTGCTAACCCTCCATGTGATCTCCATTTCTGTGGTTCTGTTCCTGTTCTATTTGTTTGCTTAATTTGCTTTTGTTTTAGGTATGGTTGTTACTAACTGTGAGTTTGATGGGTTTTTTTAACATTTTTAAAATTTTATTTAAATTGTTGTTGCAGTACAATTTTCTATCTTTACTCCCATCCCAACCCTCCCCTCCTCCCTCCCATTTTCACCTGCCCCTAGTTTTATCCATGTGTTCTTACACTCGTTCCTGTAAACCCTTCCCCTTTTCCCCTGAAATTCCCCTGAAATTCCCTCTTCTCTCCCCTCTGAACTCTATCAGTATGTTCTTTATTTCAGTGTCTTTGGTTTTATTTTGCTTGTTTCTTTGTCTTGTTTTTTAGGTTCCTGTCAAAGGTGAGATCGTATGGTATTTCTCTTTCACTGCCTGCTTATTTGGCTTAGCATAATACTTTGCAGTTGCATCCATGCTGTTGCAAAGGGTAGGAGCTCCTTCTTTCTTTCTGCTGCATAGAATTCCATTGTGTAAATGTACCATAGTTTTTGGATCCATTCATTTACTGATGGGCATCTAGGTTGCTTCCAGCACTTGGCTATTGTAAATTGTGCTGCTATGATCATTGGGGTGCATACGTTCTTTTGGATTGGTGTTTTAGGGTTCTTAGGATATAATCGTAGCAGTGGAATTGCTGAGTCAAAAGGCAGATCCATTTTTAGTTTTCTGAGAAAATTCCATACTGTTTTCCATAGTAGTTGTACCAGTCTGCAATCCCACCCACACTGTACTAGGGTCCCCTTTTTACCACAACCTCTCCAACACTTGTTGTTTGTTGCTTTGTTTATGATAGCCATTCTGACTGGTGTAAAGTGGTATCTCATTGTAGTTTTAATTTGCATCTCTCTGATAGCTAGTGATATTGAGCATCTTTTCACGTGTTTCTGGATCCTCTGTATGTCCTCCTTGGAGAAGTGTCTCTTCAAGTCCTTTGCTCATTTTTTAATTGGGTTGTTTGTCTTCTTAGAGTGGATTAGTGTAAGTTCTTTGTATATTTTGGAGATTAAACCCTTGTCTGAAGTATCATTGGCAAATATTTTTTCCCGTACAGTTGGTTCTGTTTTTATTTTAATACTGTTTTCTTTAGCTGTGCAAAAGCTTTTTATTTTGATGACATCTCATTTGTTTATTCCTTCATTTATGTCCCTTGCTCTGGGGGAATGTATCAGTAAAAATGTTGCTGCATGAAATATCTGAGATTTTCCTACCTGTGTTTTCCTCTAGGACCTTAAAGGTGACATGGTTTACATTTAAGTCTTTTATCCACCTTGAATTTGTTTTTGTGTATGGTGTAAGTTGGTGCTCGAGTTTCATTTCTTTGCATGCAGCTGTCCAGTTTTCCCAACACCATTTGTTGAAGAGACTGCTTTTACTCCATTTTATGTTGCTGCCCCCTTTGTCAAATATTAATTGACCCTAGAGACCTGGGCTTATTTCTGGGCTCTCTGTTCTGTTCCATTGGTCCATGTGCCTGTTTTTATGCCAGTACCAGGCTGTTTTGATTACAGTGGCCTTGAAATACAGCTTGGTATCAGGTATTGTGATCCCTCCTACTTTGCTTTTTTGTTTCTCAAAATTGGAGCAGCTATTCAGGGTCATTAATGGTTCCATATGAATTTTTGAAGTGTTTCTTCTATGTATGTGAAATACGTCATTGGTACTTTAATAGGTATTGCAATGAATGTGTAAATTGCTTTAAATAGTATGGACATTTTGATTATATTAACTCTTCCAATCCATGAACACGGTATATGTTTCCATTTGTTTGTGTCTTCCTTAATTTCTCTCTTCAGTGTTGTGTAGTTTTCTTTATACAGGTCTTTCACTTCCTTGGTTAGATTTATTCCTAGGTATTTTATTTTTCTTTTTGCTATGTCAAATGGGATATTTTCCCTGATTTCTGTTACTGCTGTTTCATTGTTGGTATACAAAAATGCCTTTGATTTCTGGATATTGACTTTGTATCCCGCAGTTTAGCCAAATTCGTTTATTAGGTCAAGCAGTTTTTTAGCAGAGTCTATAGGATTTTCTAGGTACACTATCATGTCATCTGCAAACAGTGACAGTTTTATTTCCTCTTTTCCAATTTGGATGCCTCTTATCTCCTTTTCTTGTCTGATCGCTGTGGCTAAAACTTCCAATACTATATTGAATAGAAGTGGTGAAAGTGGGCCACCTTGTCTTTTTCCTGATCTTACTAGAAAAAATTTTAGATTTTGCCCATTGAGTATGATGTTGGCTGTAGTTCTCTCATATATGGCCTTTATTGTATTAAGGAATGCTCTCTCTATTCCCACTTTGCTAAGTGTTTTTATCAAAAATGGGTGCTGTACTTTATCAAATGCTTTTTCCGCACCTATTGATATGATCATGTGGTTTTTGTCTTTGCTTTTGTTTATGTGATGTATTACATTTACTGATTTCCGAATATTTAACCAACCTTGCATCCCTGGGATGAATCCCACTTGGTCATGGTGTATGATCTTTTTAATGTATTGTTGGACGCGGCTTGCCAATACTTTGTTGAGGATTTTAGCATCTATGTTCATCAGTGATATTGGCCTGAAGTTTTCTTTCTTTGTTGTGTCTTTAACTGGTCTTGGGATTAGGAGGATGCTGGCTTCATAAAGAGTTTGGGAGTCTTCCATCATTCTGGATTTTTGGGGAATGTCTGTGAAGGATAGGGATTAGCTCTTCCTTAAATGCTTTGTAGAATTCACTGGTGAAACCATCCGGACCTGGACTTTTGTGTGTTGGGAGTTTTTTGATTACTGCTTCAATTTCATCTGCTGTTATTGGTCTGTTCAGGCTTTCTGCTTCTTTTTTCTTGAGTTTTGGGAGATTAGATTTTTCTAGAAATTTGTCCATTTTACCTAGGTTTTCTAATTTCTTGGCATACAGTTCTTCATAGTAATTTCTTACAGTCCTTTGTATTTCTGTGGTGTCAGTTGTCATCTTTCCTCTTTCATTTCTGATCGTGTTTATTTGGATCCTTTCTCTTTTTTTCTTAATAATCTTGCTTAAAGGCTTGTCAATTTTGTTTGTCTTTTCAAAGAACCAGTTGCTGGATTCATTGATCCTTAGAATTGTGCTTTTAGTCTCTATGTCAATTAATTCTGCTCTGATCTTGGTTATTTCCTTCCTTCTGCTTGCTCTAGGCTGTCTTTGTTTTTCCTCGAGTTCTTGTAGATGTAGGGTTGGGTTCTTTGTTTGAAAAGTTTCTATCTTTTTTAGGTAGGCCTGTATCGCTATGAACTTCCCTGTCAGGACTGCCTTGGCTGTGTCCTATAAATTTGGGGTTCTTGTGAGTTCATTTTTCTTTGTTTTGAGAAACTTTCTGATTTCTTCCCTTATTTCATTCTTGACCCATTCATGGTTTAATAGCATGCTATTCAGTCTCCATGATTTGGAGTGTTTCGGGTTTCTTCCCTTGGGGAGGTTGGTTTCTAGTTCTTCCCTTGGGGAAGTTGGTTTCTAGTTTCAGTCCCTTATGGTCAGAGAAAATGCTTGGTATAATTTCAATTTTCTTAAATTTGTTGAGGCTTGTTTTGTGTCCTATCATGTGGTCTGTCTTTGAAAATGTTGCATGTGCATTTGAAAAGAATGTGTATTTTGCTTCTTTGGGATGAAGGGCTCTCTATAAATCAGTTAAGTTCATTTCCTCTAGGGAATTGTTCAATGCCACAATATCTTTGTTGATATTTTGTTTGGAAGATCTGTCCATTTTAGACAGTGGGGTGTTAAAATCCCCTACTATAATTGTGTTGCTGTCAATATCCTTGTTAAAGTCCTCTAAGATTTTCTTTATGTATTTGGGTGCTCCTATGTTGGGTGCATATATATTTACAATGTTTATGTCTTCTTGGTGGATTCTTCCCTTGAGTATTATGAAGTGACCTTCTGGGTCTCTTTTTATGGCCCTTTTTTGGAAGTCTATTTTATCTGATATGAGTATTGCTACCCTGGCTTTTTTTTTTCCTGTCCATTTGCTTGGGAAATTTGTTTCCAGACCTTCACTTTTAGTCTGGGTAGACTTTTGTCCTGAGGTGGGTCTCTTGTAGGCAGCATGTGTGTGGGTCATGCTTTCTTAACCATTCAGCTATTCTATGTCTTTTGATTGGAGCATTTAATCCATTTACATTTAAGGTTATTACTGATAGGTACTTATTCATTGCCATTTTCATACCTGTGTTCCTCACTCTCTCTCTCTCTTTTCCTTCTTTTCCTTAAAGCAGGCCCTTTAGCATCTCTTGAAGTGCTGGTTTGGCAGAGGTGTATTCCTTTAGACTTCTTTTGTCTGGGAAGCTTCTTATTTGACCTTCTAACTTGATTGAGAGCCTTGCTGGGTAAAGTAGCCTTGTTTGCAGACCTCTGGTTCTCATTACTTGGTATATTTCTTGCCAATCTCTTCTGGCTTGGAGTGTTTCCATTGAGCAGTCAGCTGTTAACCTTACTGGGGCTCCCTTGTATGTTACTTCCTGTTTCTCCCTTGCAACCTTAAGATTCTCTCTTTGTTTTGTAATTTTGCCATATTAATTATGATATGTCTTGAAGTGGACCTCTTTGGTTTCCTCTTGATTGGGACTCTCTGTGTTTCCTGGATTTGTGTGACTTTTTCTCTCATCAAATTAGGGAACTTTTCCATCATTACTTTTTCAAATAGGTGTTCTATCCCTTGCACTTCTTCTTCTCCTTCTAGTATCCCTATTGTACGGATATTATTACATTTCATATTGTCTTCCATTTCTCTTACTCCCTCTTCATTCTTTCTGAGCCTCTTACTTTTCTTGCTCTTTCTGGGTGTTTTCTTCTACTTTGTCCTCTAGTTCACTGATCTGATCTTCTGCTTCATCGATCCTGCTTTTCATTCCTTCTACTGTGTTCTTCAGTTCAGAAATTGTATTCTTCACTTCCTCTTGGTCCTTGTTGATAGTTTCTATTTCCTTTTTCATCTTGATGTCGTTTTCAGTGAGTTCATTGTAGCTTCCCTGTAGTTTCTGGCTAGCTTATTGTGAGCTCATTGAGCTTCCTGACAATCATTGCTTTGAAGTCAATATCTGATAGTTGAATTGCCCCTATTTCATTTAGCATTCTTTCTGAGGCTTCCTCCTTTCCTTTCATTTGGGGATTGTTTCTTTGTCTTCCCGTTGTTTGTGAGACTCTTCTTGTTAGCCTCAGCTTCTTAAATTGATCTGTTCTGGCTCCCTGGGTTTGTGCTGTGAACTTCTGTAGTAGAATAGCAGTGAGTTCAATGGTGCAGTTTCCTTGATCTCCTGAGCTCACTGGTCTTGGGCTTTCATTTCAGTTGGCTTTGTGTTTGTCTTTGGGTTTTTATTGTTGCTAGGTCTTTCTTTGGTGGTTCCTACCCACCAGCTGGTTAAATGAGGGTCACTCTCGCCACCACCTGTTGCATTTTGTTGTGCTGGTGAGGGCAGGTTGTGTTGAAGCTGGTTCTTCCGTGTGTATAAGGTTTAAAGAATTGTCTCTTGCTCTTGTTCAGTTGTTTATATTGGATACTGTCTCTACTGTTTAGTTGTATTTCCAGATAGGTCCTGGATGGAGGTTTGTGTGGTTACCACTCCTTCCTTCACCTTCTTCTGTTGTTATCTGTTAGTGGTTCCTTTGTTGTTAGGTTTCTTCTTCCAGTGGGTATCCTGGTGTTCACTACCTCCACCCACTCTTTTTTGTGACCAGTTGGAGGGGGAAGGCAAAATGATTTAAGACAGCAAGAGAGTATTCCATGCTATTTACAGTAGTAGCAAGTAGAGAAGAGACAGGAGATCCTCTGACCATGTTTAGTGTTAACCGTGATCTCCCACCCAGCTAGCTGATTTTTAGAAAGGATGGAAAGAAGATAAGACTCTTGTTGGGGAAGGAAGGATTGTGAGTTGGTTCTATAAAGCAATGAGGTGGTGGGAGATCAGATTCTGAGGTAAGATGAGAGTAAAGGATAGTAAATAGGTGTAGTGTGTGAGAGAATAGAGTTAACCACTACAGTAATAAAGTTCAGGAAACTTTGAAATGGGCTAAGATCTGGGAGGGGTGTTGTGAAGTAATTATAATTGCATGGAACAGAAATTATTTACAATAATATTAGGGCAACACTTATATGACAGAATCTATGAGATTTAGGTAACACGAATAGGGAGTAGAGAACCTCAAATAGTGTGCTAATGGGACACAGGTGAGGTATAGGACAGTAGATTAGCAATACACTATGAAAGAGATATCAGGGAAAATGTCAGGTCATACAATATAAGCAGCCTAGCAAAGCAGACTATACAAAAAGAAGAGGGATACAAAAATACTACTTAAAAAAGATGTAAGAATACTGGAAAAATAATAGTAATACAAATATGCAATAACTTGCAGGTTATCTGTAATAGCAGGGTGAAATTTGTCTCACTGTCCTAGCTGTTGTGATGCCCCTTCTTTGGGTTCAACTTTGGTCTTTTCACAGATCCAGGATTTTGTCTCACTTGTTGGTATTTAGGAAAAATTTTTAAAAATAAAGATAAAAGCCCTGGCTGGCGTAGCTCAGTGGATGGAGCGCGGGCTGGGAACCAAAGTGTCCCAGGTTCGATTCCCAGCCAGGGTACATTCCTGGGTTGCAGGCCATAACCCCCAGCAACCACACATTGATGTTTCTTTCCCTCTCTCTCTCTCTCTCTCTTTGTCTCTCTCTCTCTGTCTCTCTGTCTCTCTCTCTCCCTTCCCTCCCTAAAAATAAATAAATAAAATCTTTAAAAAAAATAAATAAATAAAGATAAAAAAGGCAGATGAAGGAAGGAAGAAGAGATAAAATTGGAGGAAAGGAAAGAGGAAGGAATAAAACAAGAAAGCAGGAAAGAGAGGAAAAAGAAGTCAAAACAGAATAAAGACAATAAAAATTAAAATTAAGAATTGTTAAAAAAATAGAATAAAATTGAAAAGTCTCTTGGATTCAAAGTGGCCACACCAGTTTTTCTGCTCCTGCTGACTGCGGCAGGCTGAGGGATGATTGGTATGGCTTTTCTTCCTCAGTCAGCAGCCCGCACTGGCTTCTGCACTGTCTGGGAAGCTAACTTGCCTCCTCAGCCTTGTGCCCTGGGTATGTGAAT
The DNA here is from genome assembly GCF_004126475.2 of Phyllostomus discolor. Lineage (NCBI taxonomy): Eukaryota > Metazoa > Chordata > Mammalia > Chiroptera > Phyllostomidae > Phyllostomus > Phyllostomus discolor. The sequence goes on along the minus strand of NC_040904.2, from coordinate 11,171,119 downwards.
CAGGCTTTTGCCCACGGTTACTGCTGTGGACTGGGGTGGGGGGATGCTCTCTGTGTGTCCTCGGCTGGGTGTCAGGAAGGCTGGAGCAATTGATCACTTTAAGAGAATTCCCCAAACAGTGCCTGTCTCTTCTCTCCTTCCTCTTGAGAAATTCCTCCTGTTCAAGCCTGTTGCTCCACACAATGACCTGCCTTCTCCAGCAGCCAAACTCTCCAGCCAGACCAGTGACAATGGGGATCAGGGCCCTCTGTGACCCAGCCCCTTCGGTGTTTACAGCCTCCAAAAGTGCTCACAGCCCTTGTGTGTTTGCTAGCACTTGGATTCCTCCCAGTGCAGCTCACACCTTGTTTGGCTGTGGAGAGAGCACTTGTCCGGTGCTTTCCCAAGGACTCTGTGGCAAACCCAGCAGCAGGTGCTGGGCCTGGGGATGCAGCCCCCAGACCCTGCGCGTGTCCCTGGGACCCTACCTTGTTGCAGCACTCTTTTTAGGGTCCAGTTTTTTGGTTCTGCCAAAATCCTTGGTCCCCTATTTTCATATATGCTGAAGAATATAGGTTACTTGCTTCTCTACTCCATAGATCAGCCAGAATTTTCTCCACTGGGCAGAGGGAAGCCAAATCTGCTCCTTCCTACTCCGACGCCATCTTCCTAACCTGATGTCTTTTTTTACTGTTCCTATTTTTTATCTTCTTTTTCTTAGATAAGTCCCTTTAACATTTCATAAAACCGGGGCTTGGTGATGATGAACTCCTTTAACTTGGCCTTGTCTGAGAAGAACTTTACCTGCTCTTCCATTCTAAATGAAAGCTTTGCTGGATAGAGCAATCTTGGATGTAGGTCCTTGAGTTTCATGATTTGGAATACTGTATTCCAGCCCTTTCTTGCCTGAAAGGTCTCTTTTGAGAAATCAGCTGACATTCTGATGGGAACTCCTTTGTTGGTAACTGTCCCCTTATGTTTTGCGGCTTCTAGAATTCTCTCCTTCATTTTTACCTTGGCTAATGTAATTATCATGTGCCTTGGCATGTTTGTCCTTGGGTCCAAACTGTTTGGGACTCTCTGAGCTTCCTGGACTTCGTGGAAGTCTATATTCCTTGCCAGGTTGGGGAAGTTCTCCTTTATTATTTGTTCAAATAACTGTTCCAGTTCTTGTTTTTCCTCTTCCCCTTCTGATACCCCTATAATTCGGATGTTGGAATGTTTAAAGGTGTCCTGGAGGTTCCTACCCCTCTCCTCAGTTTTTGGAATTCTTGTTTCTTCATTTTTTCTGTTTGGTTGTTCTCTTAGTTCCTGTTTCCATTTCCCTCCAAAATGGCATGGGCATGCTGCTGTGATCATATGGGAAAGGCTGTTGTCTTCTTGAAGTGATCTCAAAGTTCAGCAGCTACTCACGTCTCCAGATTCCTTCTACACTGTGGCCATCTAAAGGTTCAGCAGGGTGAAGACTGGCTTCCTATCACTGACAGTTGGCAGGATTGAGCTCCTCACAGGCTGTTAGACTGGGGCCCTCAGCTCCTTGCTGGCTGTAGCCAGAGACATTAGCCCCTTGACATGGGAACCTCTCCATGGGACTACTTCCTCCAGGGCAGCCTGCTTCCCTCCAGAGCAAGGGCTTCATGACAGAGAGGAGAGAGAAGGCCAGAGAGACAGGGTCAACACCTTTTTGTAACCTTGTCTCAGAAGCAATATCCCATCACTTCTGCCACATTGTACTCATAAGAAGCAAGTCACCAGGCCAGCCCACACTCGACTAGAGTGGAGATTTGCACAAAGACCTAAATGCCAGGAGGCAGGGATCACTGGGAACCTCCTCAGAGGCAGCCTGCCATGGTAGAAAAGCCCTCGTCCTTCTAAGCAGCTTGCCCCCAGGACAGAGGATCCAGAAGGGGATACACTACACATGCTCTTCCATGCCCACTAATTGGGTCAATGAATTCAGTGAGGGAGGGAATAGTGGAGAGAGGCTATAAGCTTGGATCTAATAATGGGGAGAGCAGAAGGGGAAGGGACGAGGTCTTCCCCGTGGAAAGAAACACCAGGAGTGAGGGATGAGCACTTTCCAGCACTCACAATACCCTCTTCACACTACAAGGCCATTTTCAATAGAAAGAAATTCAAGTTTGGAGAGACTGAGTAACTCAAGGTCACATAGACACTACATCATGGAACCTGAATGTATAGCTGCCCGATCCCTAAAGAATTGCTCTATCCTGGATTATAATTATAGTTCTGCATATTCCGAATCTGTTAGGAAGCAACTCTTTGATGAGGACACATATACTTACCAGTGAATATATGTCATTTCAAGAACGGAAGGAAATTATTTCTTTTGTGTTTTTAAATGTCCCCCAAACCTGAATTTCTGTGACAGTGACGAAACAACAAATCTGCCAGAAGTTAAAATACGCACATGGGTTGGAAGTGAGCAGTGGCTGGAGCCCACTGCTGGCTCTCTGGAAATGCTGCAGGACTTCTGGTTGGTACTGTTGGGGTGTTCAGCCCAAATATGTGCCAAGAGCTTGTAGCAGAGACAGACATGGTGACATCCAAAGTTTGTCCAGAGTGCATGGACAGGTCACTCCTGTTAACTTAAGAGATTACAAAAGCACTGCTGTGAACTTGAAAGAAGATGCTTATTTTCATCAACTTCTAGTCTCTGCTGCCCTTTCATTCTTTTATATAGACTATAGATCAAAGATGGTGATGCTTAGCCTCCCCTGACCTTTGAACTGCGGGGCTGTACAGTGGCGATTTCTAGCCCTCTAGCTGCTCAAAAATATAAAGCCTAAGGACCTTTGTGTCTTCATAATTTTACATTCTTTTAAAAGGAAATAGCCAAAAAATATTTTAGCAGAAGTATCAACATAGGTGTAATCTCATATTTGGTCTCATTTTTGCCCTTGATACGTGAGTGCCCATTGCCTGCCAGGCACTGTGATGTGTGCTGCAACTCAGAGAGAACAAAACAGAAGACATGTGGGCCAGGAGCACAGGCTTTTGGCGTGGGGAATGGGGGGCGGACTCAAGCTGCCTCCCAAGACAACGTGGTGAATGCTGTTGTAGGATTGCTGATATCCTAGGTCGTGTGGGGTCTCTGAGGAGGGGCTGCACATGTGAAGGGGACTTGAAAAGGTAGAAGACTCTGGGTCATGGACATTCCTACATGTCTCTCTCTGGGACACAGTCCACAAAGCTGGTCTTCCCTTGCCCAAAGCAAAAGCCTTTGAGAGGTGGGGTGTGGAAAGTGACTACAGGTCAGGGTGAAGGAACTTGTGTGAATAATGATTCCCAGAGAGACTGGTGTAATGGATGATCAGCACATAGCTAAAATATATACCAAATCCTCTGTAATTTCCCATCCGCCAAGGGAAAAAATTCCATCTGAACAAGAAAATCCTAGACATTGGATGAGTCTCAGTTCAGATTATTATTCCCCTCTTTGGAATGCCCCAAGAAACCTGCATCTCCCTCCAGATCAAATTTTGCTTGTTTGTAATACACAGATTCTTCTCGAATAGGGACTATGCAGGACTGAGGCTTTACTGGGAGGTCAGTTTGCATCTGCTCATCACCTCCCCCTGACAAACAGTACAAGGGAGCAGCCAGAGTGTGTGTGCAATTCTCAGTCTTCATTTACGCGGATGTAGCAGAACACCTCTTAGGTAACATCGGCTGTTTCTTATCTAAGCATCCACAAGAGTCTCCAGCTGAATATCCTGCCCAGCACACTCAGCATCTAGTAGCCTCTTTTCCTGAGACACGCCTGCTGGTCACCGTACTGGTGAAACCAGTGATGCCCTGATGGGCCTCAGCAGTTGGACGTGAATTACTCACATCCTCCATCCCTGCCTCTCATTGTGTTCTCCTCTTCTCTATGGGTTACCAGTGTTTTCAGGTAACTTCCCTACCCACTCCCCACCCCACGTTTGTTCACACACAGATATTTGTCCTTATCTGTCCTTTTAATAACCTGCTTGTTCTTTGTCAGCCACTGTCTGCTGTCCTGCCTCAACACTCTCCCTTCCCAATCCACCGCCACTTGAAACTTCTAGACCCCAAATCCCCAGTTGCATATCAGGGGTTCAAAATGAAACTGCATCTGTGTTTCACAGACCCACCTGGTCACCTAGGGAATATAAAATAGGTCAAGTTTGCAAAACAGGCTCCCTGAGTTTCCTGAGGACACTTGAGACTCTCATACAGAGACACATTACATTTACTTGTACAATAAATGTCTGCAACTTTCAACTCTGACAGCCAGAGTACACCATTGAAATCTTCTCATCTTCACAGTTGTCTGCCATAGTCTGTCTGCTGTTGGCCTTAATCAGAAATGTGCCAAGGCAACCTTTTTTTTAATGTATAAGCATATTTACAATTTTGAAAACTTGGGTTGCTAAAATAATTTACCCTGAGCTTCCAGTCATGACAAATGCTTCAAAATGGGTTATGCTGCACAAGTCAGAGGGGCAGTGAGGAACTGTGCCGAGGCCTGTGTACTCACATGGATCAAGCCCGTACCACAGCCAGCACTCTGAGGTGATAGGCTGCCTTCATAGCTCGAGTGGTCACTGGGAAGGGAAGAGCTTCGCATTCTCAGCACAGTCCATTCCATCCTTTCTAACTGTGCTAATGTACATGTTTGCATTAGGTATAGACATTCAAACTGTGGTACCTGCTCATCAAGGTAGACAGTGTGTTAATTAGGTGCTGCCATGTAACACGCTGCCCCAGAACATACTGGACCCTAAAAACAGCCCTTTATATAGCTCAGTGTCTTAGTACACTCAGTTTACTGTCATAGAATTCCACACACTGGGTGGCCTACAACAGCAAGCTTTCATTTCTAACAGTTTGGGATGCTGGGAAATCCAAGACCATAATGCTAGCAGATTTGGTATGTGGCAAGGGCCTGATTCTAGGTTCATGTGGCCATCATTTCACTGTAACCTCAAGTGGCAGAAGGGGCAATGGATCTTGCTGGAGCCTCTTTCATAAGAGCATTAATTCCATTCATGAGGGTTCTTCTCTCACGTGTTAATACCTCCCAAAGGCCACACCTCTTAATACCATCACATTGGGTGCTAGGATTCAACACAAGCATCTGGGGGGCACACAGACACTCAGACTACAGCCTTCAGGATTCTGCAGGGGAGCAACCTAAACTACAATAAGCGAGGTGCTTCTAGTCTGGGCCAAACAACCTCAGGCATCAGGGATTAGCTACAGGTTGGTTTGTGGCTGTGCTTCCAGAAGTCAGCAGGCTGTCAACAGGGCTGCTTGGCTCTGTGCCATGTGTTCCCTCTTTCTCCAGCAGGCTACTGGGCATGGCCTGGTGACCTTGGAAAGGCCCCAGGAGAGAACAGAAGGGCCCAGGTATTTTGAGACTGTCTTAGCTTTATATGTCTGCATTACAATTACCATGAACTTAGCATCTTAACACAAAAATCATTTATTCACTCATGGGTCTTTAAATCTGAACTTCAGCACAATGTGACTGCATTCACAAGGCTACAAACAAGTCAGGTTGATTTCTTATCTAGAGCCTGGGAGGGAGTGGGTGAGAGGAATCTGCTTTCAATCTCATCTTGGTGTTGGAAGAGTTTAATTCCTTATGGTTGTAGGACGGTAGGCGCTGTTTCCTTGCTCGCTTTCAGTCAGAGTTCACACTCAGCAACCAGAGGCTACCCACACTCCTACCACAAGGCCTTCTCCAAGAACAAGGGCACTCCATAGCTTTCTCATGCTTCAGATCTCCAACTTCCTCAGTCTCTGACCTCTACATCCAGATTTTAGGGACTCGTGTGATTTGGGCAAGGGCCAACTGGACAATTTCTTCATCTTGAGGTCAACTGATTTGGAAAGTTAATTATATTTGAAAAATCCCACCTGCTAGAACATGGGTCTTTGTGTTCACAGGTGCTCGCTGCAGTCAAAATGAGATTGCAGCATGGGTGAGGATCACTGTGTTCCTTGTAGGCAACTCTGCCTCCAGCAGAGGCCTGGACTCTGCTGGCTCATCATCAGGTCAACCACATTCTAAAGACTGAGGGAGATGCGCCCAAATGCAAACTGTGAGGAACTAGATGCTACCTTTTGGTGGAAGGAACTGCAAAGTCAGTTTGTACAGGGACACAGACAGAGGAGAAGTGAAGGATTGAGTCCCTTTTTTTATTTTTTGCCATCTGCCAGAAAGAGTATGCCTGAGACTTGCTTTCAAAGTCCATGCAGCCATACTTACCATAGCTCTTACTGCAACAAGGCAACCTGGAGAGCAAGCCCATTTCTAATAATGAGGATGAGGATGCGGACAGGCAGACAGTAAATGTCTGGCATACACTGTTCCTAGGGCAGACCCAGCCTCCTTTACCTCCTGATCTTTGCCCCCGGCTCTCTATTCAGCAATAAAGCATCAGGATGCTCTCCCACCTCACCTAGAGAGGCTCCAAGTGGGGGAACTTGCTGCAGCCAAACCAGAAACCCGAGGAGGTTAATATCCTTTCTAGAAACCATGCTGAACCTCTTCCCAGAGGAAAGGATGAGAGAGGCAGGTGCAAAGGAAATAAACCAGCCCAGATGGGAAAGTCAAAATGTGTACATAGGTTTCTATCGAGATTTCAAGATTCCTAGGGTTCTAAATATTATCTTTATCATAGTCCTAGGAGCCCTCGTCTCCCTTCCACACTTCAAATGAGAAGAGGGGGAGGTTTAAAAAGAGCCACATGTCAATTCTGAACTAGAATAGAAAGAAGCAAGGGTCTTGACTAGTACAAAACTGTTAGAAGGAAAATATTTTCTGTCCTTAGTGAAGTTTTATCTATTTATATTTAATGTTTTTGAGCCTTTGGGGGTAGGTCCAAAGGAAACAAAACTTCAAATATCAATCAGCCTCTTTTTTGGTGGGTGGGGGTCAGGTGTTGAAATCATGGCCTATTCATGTTTAAATGGTTTTTCAGAGCCTAATTAGTTTATAGGATGTTAAAAAAGAAAAAAGGTAAATTGCTCTATGATTTCTGGGCTGCCTTGGAAATACACATGTATTTCAGAATGAAAGCTTACAGGGAACATGTATTTCTTTTCAGAATTCTCAGCAGCTGTACAGAATCATGCCTTTACATACATCACTTTACTGCTTTCACGTCTCAGCCAAATGGACTGAATTTACCAAGCTCTGCATAATTTCACAAGCTGGGTCTGCCAAAACCCTCAGGAGTTTTGATTGCTGATTGGAATCCAACCAGCAATACACACCTAACATTCAAGAAGGGCAAGAGGGAAGCTCAAAACAAAGAATCACATTCAGGAGAAATGCAGTGAAGAGCAGGTTGAAGAGAGACACAGAACAGTGAATTGCACTGTGTTTTTATTTATTTGGAGATGGAATTATTGGAGGGCTCCAGGGTTGTCTGTCAGCTTCTTGAGATGCCACTCAGGTCTTCATTACAGGTGGAGAGGTTGGAATAGCAATAACTTGCTGGCAAATTTGAGCCCCTTTCTATGTACTATTCTTTTTCTACCTTCTATTTATGTATGTTTTTAAGTAGCAACAGGCATGTTTAATTTCCTTTTTGAAAAACTATTAGGTTAGCTGGTGGTCTATACTATTTCCATATTTAAGCAATAAACCAGTGTTTCTTTTTAAAAATCCCACTCTTTGTTTCAGTTAAGGTGGTTGCCAGATAGCCCCAAAACACAGCTGAAGTCTATTAAATATGTTGATCGCTATTATTCAGATGAGGTGTTGCCACTCTCAAAAGTGGGTCACAATGTGGCTGAGGTATTTATCTTCCAGTGTAAGGATGAGACCAGACAAAGGGAAAGGAACAGAACCTGGGTTTTGATGTAAAGCTAGGGAATGACTCCCCTCTCACTGTCCTCCTCCTGCTTTCTACCAATCAGAAATGTTGGATATCTCTTGAAAGAGTAAATCCCGGCAGGGACACTCAGGTCAGCCTTTCAGAATCCTGTCTCTGACCCAGGAAACAGCCCCATGGAGAGGCTAGAAACCTAGACCCTTACTGTCTGGACCCCAAAACAATAAGGCCTGGGACCTAGAGAAACCCTCCAGGAGGACCCTGGACCCCAGTGTTTCTACTTCAGATCATTCCTCACCCCATGGTGATACCTAAACTGACTCTCACATTTAAACTCATTCATACAATAGAAGCCAACAACAACACAGACATTTTAGGGACACTTGGGTTTACAATGAGGACAAAACAGACAGCACTGGTGCCTTAAAGGGCTTGCTAGTAATTTTAATGCATCTTGCTTTCAATTTCTTTTTGCTAGTAGAATTAGAAAATTACCATTTTGACCATTGTGGCGGTGTGTGATAATTTTTGAGATCATTAGCTACATCCTAAACTACGAGGTCTATCCACAAAGTATCCAGCTATGTAATATGAAAAACAGAGACATTTATTGAAGAAGACACAAGACATAAGAAACAACGTTCACAGGACTATGTTGTCTCAGTTGTCTTCACACAATTCTCCCAACTGCCATCAGTTGCCCTGTGATATTTTCCTGAATTTCAATGATGGTCTGAAATCTCTTCCCTTTCAAAGGTGATTTTAATTTTGGGAAAAGCCAGAAATTGCAGGGCACCCAACCTGGGCTGTAGAGGAGCTGAGTCACCTGGGTGATTTGATGTTTCACCAAAAAACTCAGCATGAGACATGATGCATGAGCAGGTGCATTGTCATGATGAAGTTGCCAATCACCAGTTGCCCGTAGCTGCAGCCTTCTGAATCATCTGAAGAGTTTCCTTCAAGCTTAATACCAAATTTGATGCCAATTAGTGGCTCTACTTAGTCAAGTCATTTTGAATACGAGAGCCACACAGGACACATGCTCACTCCACAGTGAGCCCCACTTACTAGCCCCACTGACTAGTATAGTGAAGTAGTTATTGTTCATTCATGCTCATTCCAGTCCACTCTCCTTGGCTGCCACATTACATCGATGTAGTGCAAACTGTTCTTGTTATATTAACAATGGTTGGACTCTTTTCAGACGCACGTAGTCCTATACCTATACTAGGTTGTAAACCATGATTAAGAGTTAAAGGTTTCACTTCTGGCCAAGATGGAGGTGTAGGTAGATACACTTTGCCTCCTCCCGCAACCAAAAGAAGGACAATAAATTTAGAAAGAAAAAATAACCAAAACTGCCAGGAAATCCAACTTTATGGAAGTCCACAAACTAAGGAGTAAAAAAAGAAACATTCTTCCAGACTGGTAGGAGGGGCAGAGATGGGCACTTGGGGCAGAGAGGACTTGTGGCAAGGCAGTGGCTGGAGGACCAGGCAGTCCTACATTTGCATGCAGATAAACTGGGAGGAACAAATGTAGAGGGAGACAGACCTCGGACTCCAGGGTTCCAGTGTGGGGAATTAAGCCTCAAAACCTCTGACTGAAAACATCTATGGGGGATGTGGTGGTGGGAGAAACTCCCAGCCTCACAGGATAGTTCACTGGAGAGACCCACAGGGTCAGAGAATGTACTCAAACCCACCCACCTGGGAATCAGCACTAGAAGGACCCAATTTGCTTGTGGGTAGAGGAGAAAGTGACTGAAAGCTGGTGGAGAGCTGAGCAAGAGGCATTGTTCCCTCTTGGACCCCTCCCCTAGAGATTACCTACAGTTCCACACCTTACTGCATAACAGGCCTACTGAGACACAAAAATATGGCCCATATTGAAAACAGATCACAAGCCCAGAAAAAATACAACTAAGCAATCAAGAGATAGTCAACCTATCAGATGCAGAATTCCAAACACTGGTAATCAGGATGCTCACAGAAATGACTGAGTATGGTCACAAGGTAGAAGAAGAACTAAAGCTATGAGAAGTCAAATAAAGGCAAATGTACAGGGAACCTACAGAGAAGATAAGGAAACAGGGTCTCAAATCAATGGTTTGGACCAGAAGGTAGAAGTAAAGATTCAACCAGGACAGAATGAAGAAACAAGAATTCATAAAAATCAGGAGAGCTTGAGGAACCTCCAGGACAACTTTAAATGTTCCAACATCCCAATCATTGGGGTGCCAGAAGGAGAAGAGGAAAAGCACGAAATTGAAAACTTATTTGAAAAAATAATGAAGGAGAACTTCCTTAATCTGTCAAAGGAAATAGACTTCCAGGAAACCCAGGAAGCTTGTAGAGTCCAAAAGAAGTGGGACCTAAGGAAGCACACACCAAGGCACATCATAATTACATTAGCCATGATTAAAGAGAAGGAGGGAATCTTAAAAGCCACAAGAGAAAAGGAGACAGTTACCTACAAAGGAGTGCCCATAAGACTATCAACTGATATCTCAAAGGAACCCTTATAGGCAAGAAGGGGCTGGAAAGAAGTACTGTGAGTCATCAAACTCAAGGACCTACATCCAAGATTGCTCTATCCAGCAGAGCTATCATTTAGAATGGAAGGACAGATAAAGTGCTTCCCAGACAAAGTGCTTGTCCCAGACAAGGTCAAGTTAAAGGAGTTCATCATCACCAAGCCCTAATTATATGAAATGTTAAAGGTACTTATCTAAGAGGAAGAAGAACAAAAATACAAACAGTAAAATGACAACAAACTCACAACAATCACCAACCAAACCTAAAAAAAAAAAATGAACTAAGCAAACAACTAGAACTGGAACAGAATCACAGAAATGGAGATCACATGGAGGGTTATCAGCAGGGAGGGAGGAGGTCGGGGAAGAATGGGGGAAAAGGTGGAAGGAATAAGAAGCATAAATGGTAGGTACAAAATTGACAGAGGGAGGGAGGTTAAGAATAGTATGGGAAATGGAGAAGCCAAAGAACTGATATGTATGACCCAAGGACATGAACTAAGGTGGAGGAATGATGGTACAAGGGCGGGTACAGGGTGGAGGGGAATAAAGGGGAGAACAAATGAGACAATTCTAATAGCATAATCAATAAAATATATTAAAACTTAGAGTTAAAGGTGTCTTTCCTGATGATAACGTCTGCTCAGAGTGAAACCAAGAAAAATCTAATTTAGGTGTTCACAGATGTCCTTGTGGGAAGTTATCGAGAGGACCAAGGTAACTGACATGCACATTTCTGGCTGCATTTTGAAGACCTGAAAAGTTTCCTCCCTCTTAATTTTCCTTTGCTACACCACACCTTTTCGTCTTTGACACACATTGAATCAAATAAATAAGTAAACACATAAATAAATAAATAACACAGGTGTTCCGTTTTTGTTTCTTTTTCCCAAAGAGAATATGGAATTTGCCAGTTATTCTACTAAGGACTAGTGAGGACATTTAAAATACAACTAATTAAGGAAATGTTTCTTGGAATTAGCATTTTATATTTAACTACATGAGAAGGAACTAAATATAAAATATCACACCCAGAAGTAAACAGAATTATTCAGAAATAGGGCAGGGGGAGTTGTGAGCAAGTGTTAATTAGGGTTGAAGAAAATGGATGTTAAGTTGTCTTCTCCAAAGTATTCTTTTTTAAAACTTCTCAGTTGGAGAAAAACAAAGTCTTCAACATTAAAAACAACTCCATAAGCAAAAATTTGCTCTGTCACACTCTGGAACAGGGCACTGCCTACTTAGAGTGGTCTGTGACAGTGAAAATGTCCTGTGGTAAGGAAAATATTCTATATTTGTTCTGCCCCAATAAGGTGGCCATGAGCCCCACGTGGTTATTTAAATTTAAGTTGACTGAAATGCATTCAAATTCACAATTCAGTTCATGAGTCACAGTAGCCATATTCTAAGTGTTTAATAGCTACGAGAGGCTAGTGGCCGCCTTACTGAGCAGCACGGCCAGAAAGACCAGGAAGGGTGTGTTGGCCCAGGGTGAAAACACATATTCAAGGTTTGCCAAAGAAGGCTGGAAGTGGAAAATGTTTCCCAGAAAACCTATGTGGAGCCCAAGAAAAAAGTCCACTTTGTATCATCTGGAGGATTTTTTTCTCTGTCCATCAAGTTCCAGCCAGTAAGTGAAACAAGTTCGCAGTGCTCTTCATCCCAAAGCATTGAATAAATTCTCAGGTCTTTCCCGGAGCATTCCTTGGATATGCTCTTACACAGCCTGTCTGTAGAAATCTCGCTTTCCAAGCACCCAGTGTACGTTTTTCATGTGAATCCTCTCTCCTGGTCCTTGCGCCACATATTTCAGTGGCAATTCCCCTTGCAGAGAGCCCATCTGTATCTGTGCAGCCGCACTTCCCAAGGCCAGCCCACGAAGCAGGCTTCTCTACGTGGTTTTGTCTATCTCTGCAGCCCAGTCCAGGCACTCAGATTTCCAGACTGGGAAGAAAGATGAAGATAGACGAAGTCCTTGGTTGGACAGGTAAGCCTCTGGGATGCCTCTACTTCCCTCGGAGAGCTGGCAGAAAGCTGGAATTCACATGACCCCATGTGGGGATTGGAAGGCCAATCCCAGATTTTTGCCTAGTTTTCAGTCAGTGGGGATCACACTCCACACACAGGTGATAGTTTGTTCATAAGCTAATCCACACCAAGTTCCTTCTTACAAAATGTAGCTTGAGGGGGTTTTGTGTGAGACAAGAGGTGACTTCAACCAGCCTCAGTTTCATGCTCTAAGGCTTCACTCTGACAATGTTCTTAATTTAATTAATATTTCATTTATTTATTTTTAAAGAGAGCAGAAGGGAAGGAAAGAGAGAGAAACATCAATGTGTGCTTACCTTTTGCACGTCCCCCAGTCGGGACCTGGCCCACAACCCAGGCATGTACCCTGAATAGGTATGGAACCGGCGACCCTTTGTTTTGCAGGCCAGTATTCAATGCACTGAGCCACACCAGCCAGGGCCCTGTAACATTCTTACAAGCTGAAAATTAGAGTGAGTACAGTGGCTATTAAAAGCATCTCTCTGTGCCCCTGAAAACATGTACCAGTGTGAACTCTTAGATGTGATTTGCCTTATTTTTCTGGGGTCTGCCCCAGTCTAGATAGTCGGGAAATAACCACAAGTTCAATCTCCTCAAGAAATCTTAAGCAAAACAGCCTGGGGCCACTCAGGCCTGGGGCTGCCTGCAGGACTCACATTCACTGATTTCCACGAGCTCATGGACATATGGACATGACCTACATCTGGACCATCTCCAACCAGAGAGGATTGACACGGGCAAATGAGCCACATTTGGTCCTGACACCTGTGGGACCCGCCTATCCATAAGTGCATCTCCTTTTTGAAAACTGTTCAGTGCATTTTGTTACCTTCAGGGAGGGTGTTGCTCGTAAATGTGTCTCCATAAATCTTCTAATATAATCACCAACCTCATTTATGTCCCATGTGGTTGTTCCTTAACAGGCACACAGGTACCAACAAGGTACCTGAGAAGCATCTCCTCCATGACCTTCATACTTACTTAGCCAGTTCCAAGCACAATCTCAAGTCCAACCCTTTATTCCTCAGGTTAAGCCCCAGGCAGGAAGTGATGGGGAGAAATAAGTAAAAAAGGAGTCATGCCCAGGCCAACATCACGCTTAGACTCATCTCCAATATCAAGTTCAAGAGTCAGTTCCCTAATCCACCCATCCTCACATTTCACCTCCAAAAAAGGTAACATGAGCTCCTGCTAGAAACATATGTGGAAAATAGCAGCATTTGGGAAGAAGGAAAAAAGCAAGGGTGGAGAAAACGTCCACAGAGGTGTTCAGACCTAAGGCAGTGAGGTCGTTCTCAGAAGGATAGTAAGCCCCGGCTCAGAACAGACCAGGCAAGCTATGGCCCACTGCCAGCTCTGCCTGCCTGCCCACCTTTGTAAATAAAGTTTTATTGGAAAACAGCCATGCCCATTGGTGTCCCTACTGCCTGCAGCTGCTTACCAGAAACAAGGGGCAGAGTGAAGAAGTTACCGTAGAGACCATATGCCCCCCTCCCTGAAAAAAGCTGAAAATATTGACTGTGTGCACCTGTAGAGAAAACCTTTGCTGACCCATAGTCTGGAGTTTTAGATTTTGCTGAGAACAGTCATTATCAGCGTTCCATGAACTGACTGTTTTTTCCGATAAGAATATGAACAGAGAGAAGTTGAACTGTGTCTGAATGTCTGTCACAAAGAATAAGGAGGCGTCTGCCTCAGTCTCAAACGTGGCTCTCAGCCTCGTTACTCTGTTGCCCTGAGTTCTGAGAATTTTTCTTGTTCCTGTTAACATTTGGTAAACTTCTCTTTAGGAACTTGAAAGGTGGTTGGGAGCATCTCTGAGGTTTAATGTCAAAATTAAATCTAAAGCTGGGGTTCAATCTAAAACTGGGGTTCTCCACGTGGGTAGCTAAAATAACAATGTATTTGCCTCCAGCTTTTCAAGGGGGTGTTGCTGATGGGCGCTTTGTAGTACAGGCCTCGGGAGCGAACTCAAAAAACAGGCACAATTACTTTTTCAAGACTTCACCATAAATACTCATTTTTTAAAAGGTTCCAGTAACTCGCCCACTAAGGGAAAAAAGAAAAAGAAATAGGAGGGGAAAAAGTAAAATAGGACAATGACACAGTGGTTTTGCTCTAAAATAATCCTGTGTGATGTCAGGCTGCATCTACAGTATTTCAATATTTTCATCCAAACACGGACATTTCAATGAGCACTATAGATCCAGGCCATTCTATGGAGGGAAGGGACATTTTGCCAGAAGGACAGCGAGAGAATCTCTTTGGTCACATTCTTTTCCTCCCCACCCAACACAGCACTGTTTTTAAGTTTGCTCCACTTTCTGATCACGCGTGTGTAAGCAGGGACACGAAAGAGTATCACGAATCCGTACTGCGAGGTGGCGGCTGGGAGCGCCGCGGAGCTGTTCAGTGATGCTGGGAGTCGCCGCCTCTCACACTCGGGCAGAGGCGGGCACTCACTGCTGCAGCAGTGGACTCGGGCAATGGCTGCAGTGAGCGTCGCTGAAATCCAGGAACGTCCACTTTTACAAAGAACCTGGGTAACTTCTGGAGGTTAAAGACTGAAAGGGCAGTGTTACTTCGGCAGCACATATGCTAAAATTACAACTACACAGATAAGATTAACAAGCCCCGTTCAAAGAGGAGGCACAAATTCCTGAAGTGTCCCATAGTTTAAAAAAAGGAAAGAAAAGAATCTGCTGTAACAAAGTACCACAGACTACGTAGCTTAAACAACAGAAAAGTATTGTCCCACTCTCTGAGGGTTGGAAGTTCAAGATCAAGGTGTCAATGGGTTCATTTCTTTGCAGGGTCTTCTCCTTGGCTTGTAAGAGACCTGCCCTCTCACTGTGTCCACACACGGTCTCTCTTCTGTATCTGTCTGTGTCCTAATTTCTTTTCATAAGGACACCAGTCAGTAGATGAGGGCCCCCCGCCCAATGAATTCATTTACTCTTAATCACCTTTTCTAAAGCCCTATCTCCAGATATGGTTACATTCTGAGGTACTTGGGGTTAGGACTTTAACATGTGAATGTGGAAGAACATTCATATAGTGATCAGTGGTATTCACATCCAATGTTACTCGGTTCATAACAGGAGCTAAGAAATGAAATAAAGTAGTTGCTTTTAAAGTCTGGACCTAATAGGAATGGCATGGAGTAAGTAGCGAGGCATTGGGTGGCCAAGAAAGAAAAGAGGGAGGAGGAGGAAGGAAGGAAGAGAAAAGCTGGATAAATGACTGGAGTCCCAGTTGGCCCAAAGAAGATCTGGCCTCATTAAGGAATTCACCCTATCTCTCCATCTACTTCAGGAGGAGGAAGAAGTCTAAAACAAGAAAAGATGGTGAAAGTTGGGTGACCCCAGTGGGTGTGGCCACTCCTCTGTGCCTGGCGTGCTCTGGACCATCTAACACTGTCTTGCACCTGGCTGCATGGCACCACAGCTACCGTTGCTCTGTTGCTCTGAGGGTATAAGGAAAGCATCTCCTAGGCAGATCCTGGGGGACAGAGAACTGCCTTCAAAAGTGTTCTTGTGCATTTACATTGCGGATTTGATCCAAACTGAGCAAAAATGGAACATGCGCATTTGATCTTCTCGAAAGGAGTGAATGGTTGGTTGGTACACGCTGGGCCCCATGTGCCTACTGAAGGGTAGGGCCCCAGGTAGGTTTTCCTGCCCTGACTTGGTCAGCCAGGCAGGCCTGGAAGACAGTGCACCCTCGGAGGGGTCCTCTGAAGCAACAGCCTGCTACTTCCCTGGCCCCTCCTGGGCCTCGCTAGTGAAGGGCTATTGTGTTTAGTCCTCGGTCTCTCATTGCTTCTTAACAACTGGACCCATCGCCTCCCTTTATTCTGATCCCTGCTATGCATGAGGTAGTTTAGAAAAATGATCTTATCTGATAATCACCTTTGCAAACGTTTCACCCACGCAAATGCATTGAGCAGAGAACTGATTTATACAAATGGTTATAAAATATGTAAGTCCTGTAAACCATATCATGTAACCATTTGTTTTATGCTTTTAGGAAAAATCCATAGGCTGAAAATGCAAGAGTAAATTATGAGCTGAAGGATTTTATGTTGTTTTTGCAATGTGATGAAGTTTACATATTCTGGCCACAGGGATATTGTACATCAAGTCACATGCTGCTTAGGTTTTTTTCCCCACTAATAATTTGAATCCTAAAATGCACAAAGTCACAGACAATATAAAGTTTAGACTCCCGTCTTCTTCAGGTAACTGAAGTAGACCTAAAGCAGCCATTCCTAACTACAACGAACGTAGTATTCATTTATGGGGCGAATGCAAATGTAAGATAATGCTTGTTTTAAGCATAATTGCACTTACTATTGCAAAGGGGAATGCATGTGATTGTAGTAGTTTTTAGCTTACAGTAAGATCGAGCTGACTTCTGACCAAGATGAAGGCGTAGGTAGACACACTGTGCCTTATTGCACAACAAGATAGAGACAGCATCAATTTAGAAACTAAATAACAACCAGAACCAACAGAAAATTGATCTGAATGGAAGTCGGACAGCCAAGAAGTTAAAACAGACACGTTCATCCAAACCGGTAGGGAGGGCAGAGGCAGGCAGCTGGGCACAGGTCCTGGCGCAGAGAGCAGAGAATGTTGGGACGAGGCGCCTAAGGCATCCGGGGCAGGCAAGACCACAGCAGGTGGTCCCTGGGCCCGAAAGCCACAGCTAGGAGACCCCGGCCAAGGGGTAGCAACCAGCAGACCCAGCGAGGTGGCGATTGTGAAGGAAGGCACTGCTTGCAACCCTGGATCACATCGCTGGGAAACAGAGCCTCGGGGCACAGACTGAAAACACCTGTGGGGGTTGAGGTGCAGAGAGAGACTCCCAGCCTAACAGGAGAGGTCCTTGGAGGGTCCCACAGTGTGTAAAAGCACACCCACATGGGAATTGGCATCAGAGGGGTCCAGTTTGCTTGGGGGAAGCAGCAGAATGGACTGAGGCCCTGTGGAAAGTGGAGCAAGCACCATTGTTTCCTCGCGTACCCTGCCACCATGTACAGCGTCACGACCCAGCGACTGGGGTGCCCGGCCCTATTGAACACCTAAGGCTCCGCCCCTCATATGTAATAGGCACAACCAGGCCAAAGTGGGGAGGGGGGGCGGGGAGAGATGGCTCAAACAAAATTGAAAACTCAGCAACCAGTTTTTTTAAGCGACAGAGAGATAGCCAACCTATCAGAGGCACAGTTCTAAGCACTCGTAATCAGGATGCTCACAAAATTCGTTGAGTTTGCTTGCAAATTAGATGAATAAATGAAGGCTACAATAAGTGAAATGAAGAAAAATTCACAGGGAATCAATAGTGATGGAATGAAAGCTGGGCCTCACATCAAAAGAATGGAGTAGAAGGAAGAAAAAAACATACAACCAGAAAAGAATGAAGAAATAAGAATTCAAAAAATGAGGAGAGGCTTAGGAAGCTCCAGGACATCTTGAAACGATCCAACATTCGAATTATATGGGTACCAGAAGGAGAAGAGGAAGAGCAATCAGTGGAAAACTTATTTGAACAAATAATATGGAGAACTTTCCCATTCTGGCAAAAAAAAAAAAAAATAGACTTCCAGGAAGCCCAGGAAGCTCAGAGAGTCCCAAAGAAGTCGGACCAAAAAAGGAACACACCAAGGCACATCATAATTACATTAGTTAAGGTAAAAATGAAGGAGAGAATCCTAGAAGCACCAAGAGAGAAAGAGACAGTAACCTATAAAGGAGTTCCCATGAGACTGTCACCTGATTCCTCAAAAGAGACCTTGCAGGCAAGAAGGGGCTGGAAAGAGGTATTCCAAGTCATGAAAGGCAAGGACCTACTCCAAGATTGCTCTATCCAGCAAAGCTTAATTTTAGAATGGAAGGGCAGATAAGTTCCTTCCCAGACAAGGTCAAGTTAATGGAGATCATCACACCAAGCCCTTATTTTATGAAATGTTAAAGGGAGTTATCTAAGAAAAAGAAGATAAAAAACCATGTATAGTAAAATGACAGCAAACTCACAATTATTAACAACCACACCTAAAACAAAAGCAAAAAGAAAATAAGCAAACAAGTAGAACAGGAGCAGAACCACAGAAATGGAAATCACATGGAGGGTTAGCAACTGGGGAGTGGGAGGTGGAGATCGGGTGGGAAAGATACGGAAATAAGTAGCATAAATGGTAGCTAGAAAATAGGGGGAGGGCAAGATTAGTATGGGAACTGTGGAAGCTAAGAACTTATGACACATGCACATGAACTAAAGGGGGGAATGAGGGTGGGAGAGGGTGTGCAGGGTAAAGAACAATGTAGGGGGTAATGGTCCAACTGTAACAACATAATCAATAAAATAGATTAAAAAACAGATTGAGCCTTTTAGTTTAAGCTTTTTGTAGGGCAATACTGTCATCTGGTTGTTGATATAAAATATTTCACATCAGTTGGAGAGGGTCTCTCCCAACTCTTCAAAATGTTCCAGGTCTCCTCTTGCCCATTTTATTACTCCCCTGATCTGTAACAGACTCTGACTTGTACACATAGGCAGTGTAGCCCAGAAAGTGGATGAGGTTCTTCCCAGCCATCACTGCCTTAGACCCAGACAAGAGGGGAACATGCTTTGCACCCACCTCACCCCCTGTGTAGAAGGTTCAGCTCCCTGACTTTTCCTGCCTGTGCCCCCTGCCCCCAACACATCAAGGAGTCCTGAGGCCAAGGGATATGCCTGTCCAAGCCCACACCTTTTTCTTCCTACTCTTCCCCCTCTACCTCACCTCCACCACTGCTTGAGCTTACTTGCGTCCTATTAATGCATTCATGCTCTCCTTTTGCCCAAGATTTTCATGAATAATAGCTAGCCCCCTCTTCCCAGATATCATTTGCATTAGAACAGCTTCCCGAAGTACCATGGCACACCCCTTCCCAGCACCAGTAATAATAAGAGGGAATTATACAACCCCAAAACACACTAGTGGATAGCTCTTCTCACCCTTCCAGATCCCACATTGCATGCACAAGAACCAGGAGCATTCTCCAAACCTTAGACCTCTGCTAAGGTTTGTCATAACAGCATGCTCTACTGCAGCTGTTTACTTCATTAAAAACATTCCATAATGTTTCAGTTGTACAACATGAGTGAGCTGGACATATCTGCTGTGCAACATCGTGCGTATGGGTAACGATACTGTTTTGTGCACTGGAAACTCGTTAAGAGGGTAGATTCATGTTGAGTGTTGAGTCTTCTTACAAGAAATAAATAAAAGCTACTAAAAATAGGCAGAGGTACAGAGAGGGGGACAGGGAAGGAGGGAGACTGTCAGAAGGAGGAACCCGTCCCAATCTTCTAACAGAGACAGCTGTGAAGGAGTGCCCGGCACTTCCTTTAGGCAAATCTAATGGTATATTTTATTTGCTACTTTATCAAATAATAGAAAAATATAACAGCTAAAACTGCATGTATTGTAGATATGTCAACAAAGCATAGAAATGTCATATACATACCACAGATGTATAGAACAAAGTCAAGTGCATTTACATAATATATACAGTCAGGACAGCAGGCACTTGCATGGCTCTTACTGTGTGGCAGGCAGGGTGCTATGCACTTCATCACTGTTGCCATATTCACAAATTCAGTTGTCTGCAGCCTCTGTGGGGTGGGCCCTATTATTAGCCCTATCTGCTTACAGAAGAGGAAACTGAGGTTCCAAGACACTAAGGTGCCGAAAGTTCCCTAGCTAGTGCTTGACTGAGCTTGGATTTCAGGCCTGTATATCTGCCTTCAGAATAACAATAGATAACAGAGAAAGAGAGGAGATAAAAGGAGGAAGAAAACTAAAGAAGAGAAATAGAAGAGAGAGGTAAGAGGGAGTAGAGACACAAGGAAGAGGGGAACAAGACGAAAGAGATGAGAGAGACGGGAGGAAAGGAAAAGACAGGAAAGAGGGAGAAGAAAAAGGAGAGAGGAGGGAGAGAAAAGAGAGAGAAATGAGATGAAAGAAAAGTAGGGGAAGAGAGAGGAGAGACTGAGAGAAAAGAAACAGAGAGTAAAAATGAAAAAAAGAGGCAGCTGAGTAGAACAGAGAGTGCAGAGTAAAGAGAGCAGACGTGAAGACAGAGTAGAAAGAAAAGAGATAGAAAGAGGGAGGCAGAAGAGAGACAGGAAAGAGGGACGAGAGGGGAGAGGGCAGAGGGATGGAACATACCCGACGTGGCCCTCTGTTTCATACACATAGCACCAGCTGGCTTTGCTGAAGGAGCGGGGCGGGGATGGGGGGGAACGGACAGGTTGAAAGAGCTGATTTCCCATTTTTTGAAATAGCTACTCTCCCCTGGCTGGCGTAGCTCAGTGGATTGAGCGCCAGCTGGGAACCAAAGTGTCCCAGGTTTGATTCCCAGCCAGGGTACATTCCTGGGTTGCAGGCAATGACCCCCAGCAACCGCACATTGATGTTTCTCTCTCTCTCTCTTTCTCTCTCTCTCTCTCTCTCTCTCCCTCCCTCCCTCCCTCCCTTCACATTGATGTTTCTCTCCCTCTCTCTCTCTCTCTCTCTCTCCCCCTCTCTCTCTCCCTCCCTCCCTCCCTTCCCTCTCTAAAAATAAATAAATAAAATCTTTAAAAAAAAAAAAAAGAAATAGCTACTCTCTTTGTCTTCAAAGTGAAAATCTCCCTGACAGATTCAGGAGCCAGGGGATAATAATTTTTTAGTTGTTAATTACAGTTGGTATTCAATGTTTCTGTTTTGTTTATTTTGTTCTTTAGATTCAATATATAATGTTCCTTCCAGCCCAGACAGAGGTGTAGGTACATACACTTTGCTTCCATTCACCACTGAAAGAAGGGCAACAACAAATTTAAAAACAAAAAATAACCAGAACTGCCAGAAAATTGAACTGCATGGAAGAACTACAACCAAGGAGTTAAAGAAGAAGCATTCATCCAGACTGGTAGGAGAGGTGAAGCTGGGCAGCCAGAGCTGAGAGGACACACCGCAATGCCACAGTGGACTGGGGTGGGCAAGACACTGGCTAGTGGACTGAATTTCCCACATTTGAATGTGGATAAGCAGGAGGAACAACTGGGGTACAAGACTAACCAAACAACCCAGGGCTCAGTGCAGGGGAAACACAGCTTCAAACACCTCTGTCTGAAAACACTTGTGTGGGCAAAACACAAGTTTTGTGGTGGTGGCAGAAACTCCCAGCCTCACAGGTGGTGGCAGAAACTCCCAGCCTCACAGGAGAGATCACTGGAGAGACCCACAGTGTTCTGGAATGTACACACACACTCCCCTCCACCCCCAGGAATCAGCACCAGAAGGGCCCAGTTTGCTTGTGGGTAGCAGGGGAAGTGACTGAAAGCCAGCAGAGAGCAGAACAAGAGGCACTGTTCCTTCTCAGAACCCCCATCCCTGGGAATACCTAAAGCTCCTCCCCTCATTACCTAACAAGCACACTGAAACAAAAAGAATAAGTCCAAAATGGAAAAAAGATCATAGTTCGAGAAATAGAACTAAGTGATGAAGAGAAAGCCCACCTATCAGGTGCAGAGTTCAAAGCAGTGGGGATCAGGATGTTCACAGAATTGAGTTCAGTCACAAAATGAAGGAAGAAATGAAGGCTATACAAAGTGAAATAAAGCAGAACATATAGGGAACCAAGAGTGAAGGGAAGGACACCAGGACTCCAACAAAGGAGTTGGAGCAGAAGAAAGGAATAAACATTCAACCAGGGCAGAATGAAGAAAGAAGAATTAAAAAAAAAATGAGGAGAGACTGAGGAACCTCTGGGACAACTTTAAACATTCCAACATCCCAATCATAGGGCTGCCAGAAGAAGAGGAAAAACAGGAAGTTGAAAACTTATTTGAAGAAATAATGAAAGAGAACTTCCCCAATCTGGCAAAGGAAATAAACTTTCAGGAATACCCAGGAAGCTCAGAGAGTCCCAAAGAAGTTGGACCCAAACAGGAACACACCAAGACACATCATAATTACATTAGCCAAGATGAAAATTAAGAAGAGAATCCTAGAAGCAACAAGAGAAAAGGAGACAATTATTTACAAAGAAGTTCCCATAAGACTTTGAGCTGATTTCTGAAAAGGAACCCTGTAGGCAAGAATGGGCTGGGAAGAAGTATTTCAAGTCATGAAAGGCAAGGACCTACATCCAAGATAACTCTAACCAGGAAAGCTTTCATTTAGAATGGAAGGGCAGATAAAGTACTTCTCAGATAAGCTCAAGTTAAAAAAACTTCATCATCACCAAGCCCTTACTACATGAAATGTTAAAGGGACTTATGTAAGAAAAAGAAGATCACAAATATAAACAATAAAATGACAACAAATCCACCAACATCAACAGCTGAGTCTAAAAATAAATAAAAACAAACTAATCAAACAACTAGAACAGAAACAGAATCACAGAACTGGACATCACATGGACAGTTATTAGAAGGGAGGGTTGGTGGAGAATGGAGGAAAAGGTCCAGGGAACAAGACACATAAATGGTAGGTAGAGAATTGACAGGGAGAGGTTAAGAATAGTATAGGAGATGGAAAATCTGAAGAACTTACATGTACGACCCATGGACATGAACTAAGGTGGGGGAAGGCAGGTGGGAAGGGGTGTGCATGGCACAGGGAAATAAAGGGAAGAAAAAAGAATGGGACAACTGTAATACTAGAGTCAATAAAATATATTTAAAAATAACATAAAATCGATAGGAGAAAAAACATTTTACATTTTTATGATTTTATAATGTTTCCAATATTACAAAATACCATACATCACACATGTTATTGTTTTGAAGCTTGAATCACATATAACAGTGTTATTCTAAAAACTAAACACTACATAAAATGTCTGAAAAGTTTCATAAATGGACAATGCATTGATTTTATTTCCTGTTCACTCAGCACAATGGGGACTAAATACATTTCTCAAGACACTGATAACCTTGTGACCCTGGACACATATAAATGACACTTGTCATGAAGACAAAAACTGAGGATGTTCAAGGATCACTTAATTTACCTTAAGGAATAAAAGTTTTGCTCCTTCTATTCATGATATTCATTCTGGAAATTCTGTTCTCATTTTTCATCAGTACAAAAGGACAGATTGTTGGGTAACATGAAGAAATAAAGTTATTCATGGACTGCAGTTGCCAATTCCTCTTATTTCTTAAGTGTGGATAAACAGTAAGAAAGCTGTTGGTCGAGTAAAAGAAAATGAAACAGAAAACCATGATGAGGATGACGTGGGTGGCTCTGTGCTCAGGAGAGCTTCGTGAGGGGTGGACGCTACTGCGGACGAGCCGAGCTACTCTGTGGTGTCTGGAAAGGACGGTCACCATGTAGACGCTACTGCACGTCATTAGGGAGAGAAAGAGCACATCCTGAATGAGCACTGTACTGAGAAATGTCACAGCTCCCTGGTGATCATATGTAGTGACCTTCCAAAAAAAACCATAATACCCAGATGTAACATCAGTGGTGTTCCTGTTGGCCACAACTCTTAAGATAACCTGAGAATAGATGACCATGCTGATGACCCAGCAGGAAAATATGGAGGGTTGAATGAGTGTAGAGATGTTGTTCTTGAGCCAGGCCCATTTACGACCATGTACAGCAATGGTCACTGCCTGGAACATGCTCTGGAGGGAGGTTGTATACAGAGTAATACTCCGGGTAACTCTGTGAGTGTAGAGAACTAGTTTACACCCAGTGTCACCTAGCTCAGGACTCATTCCAAAGGAACTAATTATACTTGGAACCCCTCTGAACAGGAGGGTCAGGGCATTAGCCAAAGTTAAGTGGGCAAGGATCCCATCAGCAGGCTTCTTCTTGTGGGGCAGAGAGAAGAAGGTGTGCATGTATAAAGCAAACAGCAAGGAGTTCCCCAGGAAACCAGTACCAGTCTGAATGGCGAGGAGGATCCCAAACAGGGTGTCTCTGGACATCACTGAGTGTCTGTCTCTCTTAGATCTTCCAGCCAAGGACAGCACATCCTGCAGACAAATCATTTGACTATGAATGTAAACATAAAACAATTAAGACTGAGAAGTAGTTTCAAGTTTCAGGGACATATAAATGTAAAGGGGATGTAATAACAAGCCCTGTGGGGAAGGAATAAATTTGTCAGAAACATAATTTCAAATTCAGGTATGCAGAATGGATTAGGGTTTGCAAATGAATTTAACCTTAAAGTGAATAGACTTAAGCATTAAAAAAGGAAAATGAGGAAGAAAAAAGAACAACAATTATACTCCTGAAAATATGGACAGTAGCAAACATCTTAGAGACAGCAGAAATTCTGTCAATAGCAGGAGAAAGGACTGGTATATGCCACAGAAGCAGGAAAATAGGACAATGAAGAAAATGACATATGATTACTGGTAAGGAAAAGGATTACAGGTGAAAGAAATAGAACACTGTCGAGTATTTAAACTGGGCCCTGAAAACAAGTGAATACAAACCGAACAGAAAGTGTAGCCAAGAGGGAGAAGCAAGGATTCAGACAGAAGCCTGCTGAGACAAGCCCTTGTGTGGGGAAGGGCCCCAGGAGGGCTGGTCAGAGAGGGATCCTGGGGTAGATCAGGGCACCAACACCTAATGCCTTTCAGTTTGTAGTCCAGTGTGTGAGTGAAATAATCGACTCAGGAAAAATATCTCAGTTCTATGTTGGGAGATTTTTTGAAATCAGTGTAAAAAAGAAAACTGAAAACAATCACGAACACAAGCAGAAGTGTTAGAGAAAAGAAAACTCTAAAAATGAGAAATTAACCACCAAAAAAGAAAACAAAAAATGAACAAGAAATTCTTGAAGCTCGTATTTCAAAGCAGCCCGATTGTGCATTAGAGCGAATAAGAGGAAGGAAGCTGACACCGAGGGACACACAGCTGTAAGACTGGGTTCACATTGGGAATGGCGAGAACAAAATAAGGGGCACAAACTCTGGAAAACACTCACCATCCCCTTGCCTCCCTGAGCCGCCAGTCACAGCAGCATCCTCACCACAGCAGGTCTCCACAGGCAGCCCGGTGCAGGGGGGTGGCTCTCAGCTGTGCTGCAAGGCAGCAGCAGGAATCCAGGTTATGAGGAGGGGCCTGAGTGACTTCATCTCCCTCTGGGCACCAGCCACTTTGTTATCCAAGCTGCAAATTGCCTTGTGGACAGTGACTCAGCCTGGCATGTCCACAGGAACCTAACTGCTGTCCCCAGTGCACTGTGTCCCCTGTTACGTTATTAGGATCAGCAATTACAACTCTGCCATCTCCTCCTGAGCTGACACATGGCCTCTGGGTGGAACTAAGTGCTCAATTACTCCTCGGGGTCCCAGAGCAATGATGGGAAGCTCATCAGAAGTTCATGCTCCCTGCTAACTGACAATTTTCAGTGTGACACTGGCCACAGAGCAGCAGCCCTGAGCTGGGTGCTGACTGGCTGCTCAGGGCTGAATTGCAAGTTTCTGAGACGATCACACAAAACAAGCAGATTGCATGTTTTCTTCCATGACCAAAGCAGAGATTTTATTGGAATTTCCAATAAATATTCAATGATGTCACTTCAACAACTTTAAACAACAGGAAAATCACCATTTTGTTTAATTTAAGCTTCCATTTTGAAATAATTGTCCATCACAGGAAAACATAAAGGTAGTACAGAGATCCCCACTCATACTTACTCCCCAACCCTAGTAGTGTATCTTTCATAATCACAGTCCCATCTGAGTACAGTGACTGGGATATGTGCAGCTGTAGCCTTACGTCCTGTAACCATGGGGCACAGTCATGTGACAGCCACCTCCATCCACACACAGGACTCTTCTATCCCCACCAAGGCTTCCCTCCTGCTGCCTCTTCATGCCCACACCCACTGCACGGTCACAGCCCTCTGCTCCATCTCTGTCAGTTTGCTTTTCCAAGAGTGTTATATAGTCATGTAATTACACAGCTTATAATCTTTGGGATCAGCTTTATCATGGGCATTATTCTCTGAACCTCTCCTATCATCCCATGTATCAATAGCTGGATCATTCCTATTATAGAGTGAGATTCCTCATGTGGATGCACCACACTCTGCTTAACATTGCCAACTGAAGGACATTCGAGTAGTCTTGCAGTTTGGGTTGTTAGAAATAAACAAGTGTGTCTACTACAGGCACAACTGTGTTCAGCATTCGGGGTGAACAGAAGTTTTCATCTCTCTGAGATGAATGCTCAGGAGTGCAATGATGGAGTGCATGTATATGCATGTATTCCATTTTGTACAAAACTGACACCTGTTTCCAGAGTGGCCTACATCTTCTCACATTTCTACCAGCCATGTGGCGAGAGATCAAGTTTGTGTCCATCCTGTCCCACTATTCACTGTTGTCATTATCTTGTTAAACTGTGTGCATAACACATGACATAAAATTCACCATCTTAACTGTAAGTCCACAGAGTAGTGGGGTTTCCTATACTCACCGTGTTGTTCAAGAGGCCTCAAAGCCTTCTCATCTTGCAAACTGAAAACTCCTTCCCCATGAAATGAAAACCCTTTCCCCCAGGCATGGGTGACTACCATTCTCCACTCTGTTCCTATAAACTTGACAGCTTGAGATGCCTCATATGAGGGGCTCACTAAGTGTTTGTTTCTTCATGGCTGGTTGATTGCCCTTAGCTTAATGTCCACACTGTAACATGGCCTAGGATTCGGTTCTGTTTTAAGGCTTCTCCATTGTACGTATGCATCATATGTGCTTTATCCTTTCATCCATCTACAGACACGTGTTTTTCCACTTCTTGGTTTTCATGCTGGATGAACGTGATTGTACAAACACCCCTTCAGGTGCTGTTTGCAGTTCTTTGCAAACTGTCCTGAAAGTGAAATATCTGAATCATGTGGCAGTTCTATTTTTAATTTTGGGGGAATGGTCATACTCTCCCACGGTGGTTTTAACATTGATCTCTGAACTTACGGCCTCAGTGCACAGCCAGCACTCTCTGACCATGGAGCCTCCTCCTCCAGGGGTTCTAGAATCCCACACATGATGCCCTTGCTGAGTAAGGACATTGCGTAGCTGCACATCAGTTGGGGCTTTTGATACATGGAAGGGGAAGGACACACGTTAATCCAACCATAAAATTAAGCCTGCATCCTGGTTCATTTAGGAAGACTGCACCCCTAATCATCTAATTATTACTAAGTTCCCTTGTTATAACATCTAGGGGGACTCAGTTTCATCCCCACATTGTCCTGGTTATCTTTTTCCAAGATCTCCGCAGGGAAGTGACTCTGGGTGTCCTGACAGATAGGGATATTATGACATCATCATTTGAGCTCCAGCAATTCTAAGAAAGAAGTTACCAGTGAATTAGGAAGCAGAATATTTAAGAGCACTTTTTGAGGAAAGATTAGCAGGGACTCAGAGACCCCCTTGTGAGGGCCCCTCACGTTAGAGATAAAGACAGAGTCCACAGAACAGGGCCAGCGTGATCAGTGAAGGGCACTGACCCCTGGACCTGTACTTCCTGTCCTCTGTCCTTGCCCAGACTGTGAAATGCCTTTCCAGATTTGGGGGCATTAGCCCTCTGTCCATGTAGGGAGGGAGGAAGGAGGAGCAAGGACAAAGGGGGACCTGGGAAGCAGGTGAGAGTCTCTGTGGAATCACCATGACTTTCTACCACGTTTGGGGTTTTCCAGCTGTGGCCTAGGAGGGGCTGCAGGGGCACTGCTGGTCCTGGGGGCACGAGGCCCCTTTTCTGCCAGCCTCCATCTCCTCAGCCCCTGCCCACACTCCTCCCACTGCAGGTAGGACTTTAGGAGATGGTTTTGGAAAGGGGGGTCCTCCCTGTTCTCAGATGTGGAACAGCTGGAGCAGCCTGGCTCCACGGCCCTTCGAGGCTCAGGGGAAGCAACACTGTTTTTGTCCTCCACTCTCTCATTTACTTCAAAACCTTACACAAGATATTCAATACACAGATGCTTGTTGTGCTTTCTGAAGAATCTAGAGCCACTAATGTATGACTGTGTTTTCAGTACCCATGATGTACACTAGCACAGTAACAAAAATGAAAAGCACTTCTTGTTCCACATTCCTAGGCCTAGAAGTGACCAGTTCTTTACTGTATGTGAGGGGCCAGATACGCCAAGGCTCCGCAGGTTGAAGACCCCCCAGCAGGTAGGCACTGGGCCCGGCCTCTCTGATTGGGTCATGTCCCCTCCACAGTTCTTAGGGTCAACTCGACAGAGATATGAGTATGTGCTTGGCTGGGGTGGCCCTTCTGGGTAGGCAGACATTCCTGGAGGCATTAAATCAGAAGTTCTGTGGAGGGGACACTTCTTGGACCAAGTCCTTGATCCAGAAGTTGCAGGATCTTCGTGTGACCTAAAGCATCTGTGCAGAGACAGAGAGAGGACCACAGCTGCGGACTGAGAATCCAGCTCCAAGGAGACCCCTCCCCGGCTCTGCGGACCACCCCATGGGTCTTTTGGGCTCTTCCCCAGGGAGGTGGGCCCCAGGTGCCCAGCCCGCACAGCCAGCAGGGCCTGCTGCCCAGACCCCCGAGGGTGAGACTTGGTCTGAGGAATTTACAGTATCTCTCAAAATACTAGTTCTAATTCCAGCTGGCTTGAAGACATGTAAAATGACATGAAAAACAAAAAACAGATACAAAAGATCAAACACCCTATGACAGAAGCCATAGCAAATTCCCAGACCAGGCAAACCCAGAGCCTTAGAGCAGAAGGGCAGCTGGTGGGGGGCAGGGCAGAAGACTGCTAATGGGCTGGGGTCTCCTTCAGGGAGAAGAAAAAGCTCTGGAACTAGGCAGGGTGATGGTTCCACAACACGGTGAATGTACTAAAAGCTCCTGATCGGTATATCTTAAAATGTTTAAGACAGTAAAATTTATGTTAAGCGCATTTTACCACAGTAAAAACTAAATGGCATGACACGTCTCAGAAGGGGCATGGCACCCCCTCCCCCCGCACCACCCCCCCCTCCCGCCTCAACCAAGCTCACCGGAAGTTGACCACGGGCAGTGGAATGGGTAATCGTTGTTGAAATAGGAGAGATATGTAGAGGGGATTGGGGGTGGTCACTCAGAGTGTTGTGAATACCTTACCTTTTTTAAGTGAAAAGATCAACATCTTCCAATTTGCAAAAATCCAGGTGCTGATCCGGTCCTCTTCTGTTTTATTGTGTAACTCGCCCCACAGGTGTCTGTGGGACCCTCACAGCCCAGACCTGGAGGTTTTCTCCAGTGTTCCACACTCACACCTAATTCAGCAGCATCTTTTTTCCCAGCGTACTGCACCCAGCATGGTTTTCTGTGCTGTCGACTCAGGAACAAATACAAGAAGAGCTGACATTAAACGTTCCTGGGGACTTTCTGGTAATGATTCTTGGTTAGCACTCAGCTCACCCAGTAAGAGAAAACCGGAGGGGTGGGAGGCCCGGAGACCTACAGACCTCAGGGGGCTGGGGCACTGCAGAGGGGCTGAACAGCACCAGCAGACAGGGCACAGGGTCCACTGGGTGCGGGTGTTAAGAGCCATCTCTGGAAAAACATCTTTCTTATCTGTGAAAACTGTACACTTCCTGTTCTCAGAATCATCCCGAATAGGATTGTTGTATTTGATCCTCAGGCAGCCTGGGACTGGGGACTTCTATTGTCATTCATTACCTAGGTTGAGGCTCTGTGGGTAGAGGCTTGGGCCATGTTCCTTGCCCACCACCTCCTTTGTCCTGGCCCTTTCCCCGCCCCCACTCTGTGGCTCCTGGAAGAGGCTACATGGGATGCTGCTGGCCAAGGCTGGGGCAAGCCTGCTGGTAGGACAGAGCTGCCTGATCAGCAGGGTGAAGAGCCTTGGGGAATGGGTGCTGCACTATTGAACCCCACCCCTGCTCCTTGGCCCACAAGTCCTCTCCAGAAACTGTGTCACAGCTGAGAGGAGAATCCTCGTGGCCCCTTCTCAAGCCAAACTTCCCCCAGGTTCACCTCTCTCAGCATGATATATGGAGCCACAAGGTGGAACCTTGTGACTGATGTTAGGGTTGCTACCAATTTCAGTGTGTGTTCTGTGACTGTGTTGTATAGGAACGTGGAGAATTTTGCTTTACATTTGAAAGAATTGGGTGCTAGGAGATGTACCTCATCTGGAAGGACTTTGGGTAGATCATTTGTCAAATCTGCATAAACTCCTTGAAAGCAGAGCCCTGCGGAGGTGTGTGGAGCAGGAGGGGGGACTGCAGCTGGGCAAAATACTGTGTTTTGGGGGCTTCTGCCACCAGGTTTTACCATCGTGGTGTTGCTGACAGGTTGATGGGAACCTCCTTGGTCTGCCCTTTGATTTGGCTGATGGCTGACAACCCTGGGCCTGGGCAGGGCAGAGCTGCCTACTCCCTAAGCACATGTCCCTCACGTAAGAAGAGTTGAGTCACCCCAGCTCAGTAGCTACAGATTTAAATTCTGGGGCACACAGAGCTGGGGAAGCAGTGTGGTTGGGGTGGGAAGCGCCCCTGTGTGGGGGATTCCCTGGGAGGTGGGTTCTCCAGGTGAAGACTGCACCTACCCAAAATGAGCACCCTGGGAGAAGGACTCACCTCCCAGACTGGTCTTAACTGCAGCCTTTCCCGCTCCCTGGACCCTTGTCAAGGCTGCCACCCACGCCCTGGCCTTTATCATCACCAAAGTTGGAAATCAGGTCCCTCCATTGATGCTGTCTTTGTGTGTTTGAACACGTCTGTGCAAAGATGAGTACTGTGGTTTTCTTCCCACAAACTTCCTTATAGGAATTCACTGCTTCACAAGAAAACTGGCTCTCTCTGGCTCGGGTTCCCCCACTCTGTCTGCACCACCAAGCAGGTCGGGAGCTGGGGCACATCACGTGCAGGCTCATAGGCCATACCCACTTGGGTCGGTCCTTCATATTCTCTACAGGAAGTGTCTTTTTACCCTCAAGGCTGAAAAAAGTGTCTCATGGTTTGTTTTTCTACACTCTAAGTTTTTTGTTACGTTGAAACAAGTTGACTTGTTTCTTTTTAATTGAGTATTTGAGTGGGATGAGGTAGCTTTTCATAGTATCTGAGGGATTTGTTTTTGGAACTGTGTCTTCAATGACCAGGATGCTCAGCTGTGCTTAGCCACTGTCCCCTGCCCCTCTGTCCCAGCACTCCGGAAAAACACTCAGCAAAGCAGGGACAAGGGAACTTCCTCAAAGTGATCAAGGGCATCTACAGAACACCTCGCAGCTAACAGCCACTCAGAGAGAATGGATGTTCTCCCCAGATCAGAGACTAGAGGAGAATGACCAGTCTTGCCCTTTCTCTCAACACCGTACTGGAGGCGCTACATGGAGAAATAGGACAAGAAAGTTAAAGGAAAGGAGCATGGATTGGAAAAGGAGAAGGAACATTCTCTATTGACAGATGATATGATCCTATACATAGAAAATCTTAAGGAACCAACTACAAATAATTGGAATTAATGAAGAAGTTTGGCATGGTTGCAGAATAAAAAGAGTGTGCAAAAAACAACCGTATCTGTCTGTATTTGTACTTTGAAATGAATTGTTTAAACCAAAATATATTTTGAGTCTCTAACCATCTTCCAGGCAGGAGGATAGGTCTCAGGAGGACTAGAACTCTGCTGGATCCTTGATCTCAGACTCTCCAGCCTCCAGAAAGGGGAGAAAATATGTTTCCATTGTTTAAACCACCTGCTCTACAGCATTTTGTTATAAAAGCTCACGCTGCCTAACACAACTTGTAATAAAGAATTTGGAAGTAAATAGAGGAAAGCACATTTATTCAAGCAACATCAAAAAGAATACAATACTGAGAAATGTTTTCTAAGGAACTGCAAAACTTATACTCTAAAAACTACAAATATAGTTGAGAGAACCAAAAGATGTAGGTGTATGGAGAGACATCCCATGTTCTCATATCAGGCTGCTAACAGCTGCTGGATGGGAATACGCCCCCAAACAAAGTGCAGGATCAACAGGAATGCTCCTGGAATCCCAAAACACTTCACTGTAGAAACTGGCAACCCGATTCCAAAATTTATATAAAATCACAACAGACTTAGAATTGCCCACAGAAACCATGAGAAAGAAGAATGAGGTAGAAAGAGTTCTACTTCCCATTAGAAGGAATATAGTGCCCTCCCACACCTTATCTGCAGGCTCCATCCAGTCTCAGTTGCCCATGCTCAAACCTGGTGGAAAATTATAAATGGAAAATTCCAGAAATAAACATTTCATGTGTTTTGAGTTGCATGCCATTCTGCATAACATGGTGAAATCCTGTGCTGTTCCACGCTGTCCCTCCTGGGAGGTGAATCCTTCCTGGGTCAAGTGTAGCTACGCTGTCTACTCTACCTGCTCCTCAGTCCCCCAGGGGCCGTGTCAGTTGGCAGATGGACTGCAGCACTGCACTGCTGTGTCCAGGTGACCCTTACAGGAGCCAAATGCTGTGACACAAAGCCTCCACCTCACTCAACCTCATCGCAGAGTTGCTGCAGCATCTCACAGCATCACATAAGCAAAAGGGAGCACAGTACAGTGAGATACTTGGAGGCAGAGAAACCACATCCACATAACTTTCACTATAGTAATTATTATAATTGTTCCATTTTATACTTACTTATTGTTGTTAACCTCATACTGTGCCTATTTCATCAATTAAACTTTATCATAGTTGTGTATTTACAGGAAGAAAGAGCATGTACAGGGTTCTGTACTAGCCATGGTTTCAGGCATCGACCTGGGGTCTTGGAACACGTTCCCCATGGGTAATGGGGACTGTTGTGTCACAAAGGAACAGGGATCAAGACAGTGTGGTATTGGCAGAGAGACAGATGGTTGACTGATGGGATGGAGTTGAGGATTCAAAATAAACCCATACATCTACAGCAGGGGTGTCAAACTCATTGTCACCAGGGGCCACATCAGCCTCGCAGTTGCCTTCAAAGGGCTGAATGTACTTGTAGGACTGTATAACTGTAAGTCCTCCTTAACAGTTAAGTGAGAACTCGGTGCTGCTGCCAGGTAGAATGAGGTGCGGGGTCAGATAAGAAAAGGTGGAGGCCCAGATTCAGGCCATGGGCCTTGTTGTTGCCACCTGTGATATAGAACAACAGGAAGAAAAAAGATCCCAAACATAAGGACAGTGTAAACAGCCTCTGGGACAACTTCAGAGGCTCAACATTCACATCATAAGAATGCCAGAAGGAGAAGAGAAAGAGCAACAAATTTGAAATCTATTGGAAAAAATGGGAAAGAAAACTTCCCTAATTTGGTGAAAGAAATGGACATGCAAGTCCAAGAAGCACAGAGAGTCCTAGTTATGATGGATGCACAGACACCCTCTCCAAGACACGTCATAATGAAAAGGCCAAAGGTTAAAGAGAGAGAGAGACTCTTAATAGCCAGAGAAAAGAAGTGTGTTACCAGCAGGTTGCCAGATGGGAAGGGGAAGGGGGAGAATGGGTGAAGAGCTGAGGGCATTAAGAAGTACAAACAAGTAGCTAGAGAATAGCCATGGGGATGTAAATACAATATAGGAAATGGAGCAGCCAAAGAACTTACATGCATGACCCATGGACATGAACAATGGTGGGGGAATTGCTAGAGGGAGTGGGGGGGGTGCTGGATTAAAGGAGGCAAAGGAGATAAAATGGGGATAATTGTAATAGCATAAACAATAAAATGTAAAAAACATTAAAATGCAGCACTGGGGTGACTGGGGAAACTGAAGAGGGCCAGGGGACTAGATGACAGCCCGATATCAACGTGAATGTCCTGGTTTCCAGGGACACGTTGTGACTATGTGGGAAGTCTTGTTTGTAGAAAATACACAGGAAAATATTGAGGGATGAAGAGGTATCAAGAAAGCAATTTTCTCACAAACCTATGTCTGCATTTTCTTTGGGACTGTTTCAAAATGATAAGGAAAAATGAATTTATAACTTCCCACTGAGAAAGGACCAGGCCTAACTGATTTTACTTGGTTAATTCTATCAAGAACTTAAGGAATAATTGAGGTCAGTATTGTGCAAAATCTTTTAGGAAATAGAGGAGGGAATACTTCCCAATTCATTTTATGAGCCCAGCATAACTCGAACTAGACAAGGATATTAAAGAATAGAAAATCACAGGCCAGTATCCTTCATGAACACAGGCACAAAAATCCCCACCCCCCCAGAATATTAGCAAATTGAAGCAGCAATATGTAATAAATAGGAAGTCCCCACTGTCTTGTGCCATGACCTTGGCATTTTACTTAACTGCTCTGAGCCCCACTGTCCTCTTACACCCTTCCTGAGGACAGGGCCTGGAACATGTGGATGACGAATTCCCCACCCCCTTCTCAGTGGCAGGTGTTAACAGAACTTCAGCCCACCAGGCACGGGCATTGGGTGAAACAGCAGGAATGTTACCTGGCTGGGAACAATCAGTTTCTCCCTTCCCAGGACTTGAATCTGGAGCAGACACATCTGGTGACCAAAGGCAGAGATGACAGACCCTGTTGGCGGCACCCACAGTTCCCAAATCAGACTCATCCCTGTCCTTCGGGCTGCCAGCTCTCCCTTCAACAGAGCGGGAGGGACGCTCCCCACTGCAGCCAGTCCCCACTTGCTTGGGCAGTCAGAAGTCCTTTCTGTGGCTTGCAGTCAGCTCTTCTAAATGACACCAGAGGCTCATCACCTGAATTGGGAGAGAAGACATGGGGAAGTGGGTGGGGAGGCAGCACACTGAGGTGCGGTCCCCTGAGGGTCTGGAGGGGGTGTTGAATCCATAATGGGAGGCAATGGTGTCTTCGGGGTGGGCAGTGGAGGCTGCAGCATGTACACGAACAGCAGGCCAAACTTTCATGTTTCTGGTGCCTGTCTGATCACGTGGGCTGCTTTCCTGTCCCCAGAACAAAGGAGTGAGGAAAGACACTGTACCTAAGAGTGACTGAATATTGGGTGTTGGACTGTGACAGCTTTCAAGGCTCACCTCTCTCTGCCCTTCGTCCCCTGTGTCTGGGTGAGCTGTGAGAATGCTCAGCCCTCCCTCATTGGGTGCGTGGGGGGTTCAGACCGAGAACACTCCAGCTGCAGCAGGAATGCTCTCCCTGGCCCACCCCAGCCACAATAAAAGGCCAGGCTGGTCTCCTTTCTCTGCCCTCCAAAGCCTTTTTGGGGACTGCGTGGTCTTTACATGCACTGAAGGCATCAATAGGAAGGTTTGGGGAATGAATGGGGGCAGGTAGGAAGATGCTCCTTCACCACTCCATGCTGTGGAGCTGGTCAGGGTGACTCCACAGGGGACTGACGGAGCTGAACAGGTGAGGACCTTCTAAAAGGTTGTGTGGGACCAAGGGGTGGGGCACAAAAGAGACTGCCACATGTGGAGGGGGAGGGTTTGTTTGTCTATGGCTCAATCTCTCCAAGCTCAAAAGGGGCCAGTGGAGTTGAGGAACAACTTCCACATCCCGTTGTCCCCTGGCCTCCGTATTACTCAAGGTCCCTGTCTTAAACGTCAAACAAGGCTTCATGTGGTTTGGCCACGTGCGGGTGGGGGCGGTTCTGTAGGAGGCTGCAGGAAGCTGAGTCACGAGGGTGGCCGTCAGGCTCTCAGGACGTTTTGCCCCACAGACTCCTGTCCACGACAGGGCTCCAGGCCCTCATATGGATCACTGAGCAGATCACACGTGGGCAATGCGAGGATCCAGGGAGTGGGACGGGGTCGCATCGGGGCTTCACTCCACATGTTTGGGCCTCACTGGTGAGCACAGTGGCTCTGTGACCACATGGGGTGAAGGGGCAGTGTTGCAGTGTCCACCCAAGTATTTGGGCTGTAGAGAAGGCTACTATGAAAACTGAGAAAATTACAAGTGTTGGCAAGGATGTGAGGAAATTGGAACCTCTGTGCACTGTGGATGAGATGCCTAAAAGGGAAAACCACTATGAAAAACAGTATCACCATCACTCAGCAATTAAAAATGGAACTGCCACATGATTCAGCAACTTCACTTCTAGGTATAATTCAAAGGCGTCAAAAGCAGGTCAGGAAGAGGTACGTTATTTGTGTGCCCAAGTTCATTGCCGCACAGCCAAGAGGTAGCAGACATGCAAGTGTCTACAGATGGATGAATGAAGAAACCACATGTGGTACACACATACAATGGATCAGCCTTAAAACAGAAGGAAATCCTAGCCCATGTTACAGTGTGGACATTAAGGTAAGACCAATCAACTAGCCACAAAGAGACAAACACTGAGTGAGCCCCTCATATGAGGCATCAAAAGAAGTCAAATTCATAGCAAAACAGTGGAGAATGGTCGTCACCCATGCATGGGGGAAAGAGTTTTCTTTTCATGGGGACAGAATTTTCGGTTTGCAAAATGAGAATGTTTTGAAGCTCTGTTGAACAATACGGTGAGTATATGAAACCCCACTGAACTGTGGATTTACAGTTAAGATGGTGAATTTTTATGTCATGTGTTATTCACACAGTATAACAAATATAATGACAACACTGAACGTGGGACAGGATGGACAGAAACTGGATCTCTCACACATGGGGTTAGAAATGTGAGGAGATGTAGCCACTCTGGAAACAGGTTTCAGTTTTGTAAAAAATGAAATACATGCATATCATGTAATCCATTGTTGCACTCCTGGGCATTCATCTCAGAGAGATGAAAACTTATGTTCACCCCGAATCCTGAACACAGTTGTGCCTGTAGTAGACACACTTGTTTATTTCTAACAACCAAAACTGCAAGACAATTCGAATGTCCTTCAGTTGGCAATGTTAAGCAGAGTGTTGTGCATCCACATGAGGAATCTCACTCTATAATAGGAATGATCGAGCTATTGATACATGGGATAATAGGAGAGGTTCAGAGAATAACGGCCATGATAAAGCTGATCCCAAAGATTATAAGCTGGGTAATTATATGACTATATAACCCTCTTGAAAATGCAAACTGACAGAGATGGAGCAGAGGACCTTGGCTGGGGGTGGGTGGGGCATAAAGAGGCAGCAGGAAGGAAGCCTTGGTGGGGATAGAAGAGTCCTGTGTGTGGATGGAGGTGGCGGTCACATGAGTGTGCCCCCTAGCGACAGGACATGAGGCTACAGCTGCACATCTCCCAGTCACCATACTCAGATGGGACTGTGATTATGAAAGATGCACCATTGGGGGAAGTGGAGGAAGGGTGAGTGGGGATCTCTGTACTACCTTCATGTTTTCCTATGATGGACAATGATTTCAAAATGGAACCTTAAACAAAATGGTCATTTTTCCTGTTGTTTAAAGTTGTTGAAGTGACATCATTGCGTATGTATTGGGAATTCAAATGAAACCTCAGCTTTGGTCACAGAAGAAGACAATGCAATGTGCTTGTTTTGTGTGAACATCTCTTAAACTTGCAATTCAGCCCTGAGCAGCCAGTCAGCACCCAGCTCAGGGCTGCTGCCCTGTGGCCAGTGTCACACTGAAAATCACCACTGTTAGCAGGGAGGGAGCATGAACTTCTGATGAGCTTCCTGTCATTGCTCTGGGACCTCGAGGAATAATTGAGCCCTTAGTTCCATCCAGAGGCCATGTGTCAGCTCAGGAGGAGATGGCAGAGTTGTAATTGCTGATCCTAATAACATAACAGGGGACACACTGCACTGGGGACAGCAGCTAGGTTCCTGTGGACATGCCAGGCTGAGTCACTGTCCACAAGGCAATTTCCAGCTTGGATAACAAAGTGGCTGGTGCCCAGAGGGAGATGAAGTCACTCAGGCCCCTCCTCATAACCCGGATTCCTGCTGCTGCCCTGCAGCACAGCTGAGAGCGACCCTGCTGCACGGGGCTGCCTGCTGGAGACCTGCTGTGGTGAGGATGCTGCTGTGACTGCTGGCTGGGGGAGGCAAGGCGATGGTGAGTGTTTTCCAGAGCTTCTGCTCCTCCTTTTGTTCTCTCCATTCCCAATGTGAACTCAATCTTACAGCTGTGCGGCCCTCTGTGTCAGCCTCTTTCTGGGTATTGGCTCTTATGCACAATCAGGCTGCTTTGAAATACGAGGCTCAAGAATTTGTTGTTCATGTTTTCTTTTCTTTTCTGCTAGTTAATTTCCAGTTTTTTTAAGTTTTCTTTTCTCTTTCTTATATTTCTGCTTGTGTTCATGGTTATTTTCAGTTTTCTTCTTTACCTTGATTTCTAAAAATCTCCCAACATAAAACTGAGACATTTTTACTGAGTCTATTATTTCACTCACACACACAGGACTGCAGACTGAACCCCACTACGTGTTGGTGCCCTGATCTACCCTGGGCTCCCTCTCTGACCAGCCCTCCGGGGCCCCTCCCCACACAGGGGCTCCTCTCAGCAGGCTTCTGTCTGCCGTCCTTGCTTCACTCTCTTGGCTGCACGTTCTGTTCGGTTTGTATTCACTTGTTTTCAGGGCCCAGTTTAAAACCTCGACAGTGTTTTCTTTCTTTCACGTATACATGTAATCCTTTTCCTTACCAGTAATCATATGTCATTTTCTTCATTGTCCTATTTTCCTGCTTCTGTGGCATACACCAGTTGTTTTTCCTGCTATTGACTATTTCTGCTGTCTCTAAGATGTTTGCTACTGTCCACATTTTCAGGAGTATAATTGTTGTTCTTTTTTCTTCCTCATTTTTTAAAAATCCTTAAATCTCCTATCTTTAAGCCCAGGCTGGTGTGGTTCAGTTAATTGAACACCAGCCTGCAAACCAAAGGGTCATCAGTTCTATCTTAGTGAGGGAACATGCCTGGGTTCCAGGCCAGGTCCCCAAGAAGGGGTGCATGAGAGGCAACCACACACTGCTGTCTCTGTCCCTCTCTTTCTCCTTCCCTCCCCCTCTCTAAACTAAATTAATAAAATC
Organism: Phyllostomus discolor; assembly: GCF_004126475.2. Lineage (NCBI taxonomy): Eukaryota > Metazoa > Chordata > Mammalia > Chiroptera > Phyllostomidae > Phyllostomus > Phyllostomus discolor. The sequence goes on along the minus strand of NC_040904.2, from coordinate 11,131,813 downwards.
TTTTTTAAAAATCTACTATATTTTGGGATAAATTCTCTTGCAAACCCTAATCCATTCTGCATACCTGCATTCGAAATTATGTTTCTAACAAATAACTTCCTTCCCCTCAGGGCTTGTTATTACATCCCCTTTACATTTGTACGTCCCTGAAACTTGAAACTACTTCTCAGTCTTCATTGTTTTTATGTTTACATTCATAGGCAAATGATTTGTCTGCAGGATGTGCTGTCCTTGGCTGGAAGATCTAAGAGAGACAGACACTCAGTGATGTCCAGAGACACCCTGTTTGGGATCCTCCTTCGCCATTCAGACTGGTACTGGTCTCCTGGGGAACTCCTTGCTGTTTGCTTTATACATGCACACCTTCTTCGCTGCAGCCGCACAAGAAGAAGCCTGCTGATGGGATCCTTGCCCACTTAACTTTGGCTAATGCCCTGACCCTCTTGTTCAGAGGGGTTCCAAGTGTAATTAGTTCCTTTGGAATTAGGCCTGAGATAGGTGACACTGGGTGTAAACTAGTTCTCTACACTCAGAGAGTTACCCGGAGTATTTCTCTGTACACAACATCCCTCCAGAGCATGTTCCAGGCGGTGACCATTGCCGTAAGCAGTGGTAAATGGGCCTGGCTCAAGAACAACCTCTCTACACTCATTCAACCCTCCATATTTTCCTGCTGGGTCATCAGCATGGTCATCTATTCTGAGATTATCTTAAGAGTTGTGGCCAACAGGAATACCACTGATGTTACATCTGGGTATTATGGTCCTGTTTGCAAGCTTCGTACGTATGATCACCAGGTGGCCATGAGATTTCTCAGTACAGTGCTCATTCAGGATGTGTTCTTTCTCTCCCTAATGGCGTGCAGTAGCGTCTACATGGTGACCGTCCTTTCCAGACACCACAGAGTAGCTCGGCTCGTCCGCAGTAGCGTCCACTCCTCACGAAGCTCTCCTGAGCACAGAGCCACGCACGTCATCCTCATCATGGTTTGCTGTTTCATTTTCTTTTACTGGACCAACAGCTTTCTTACTGTTTATCCACAGTTTCAAAATAAGAGGAATTTGCAACTGGAGACCATTAATGCCTTTATTTCTTCATGTTACCCAACAATCTGTCCTTTTGTGCTGATGAAAAATGAGAACAGGATTTCCAAAATTCATTTCATCAATAGTAGGAGCAGAATTTTCTTTCATCAAAGTAAATTAAATGATCCTATGAACACTCCTCAGCATTTGTCTTCACAATAAGATTCATTTATATGTGTCCAGAGTCACAAGATTATCAATGGTTTGAGGGATATATTTAGTCCCCACTGTGCTGAGTGAACAGGAAGTAAAATCACTGCATTGTCCATTTATGAAACTTTTTAGATATTACATGTAATGTTTAGTGTTTAGAATAACACTGGTATATGTGATTTAAGCTTTAGAACAATAACATATGTAATATATGGTGTTTTGTAATATTGGAAACATTATAAATCATAAATTTATAAAAACTGATAGAGCAACCAAAGGGCAGTGTTTTCTTTTGAGTATAAGTTCATTATAACCCTAAGTTAGGTGGTGAAATATATGTGTGTGTTGAATTGTACTCTACACTTTAGTATGTCAGAAATACTTTTGGTTTAGTTTTTTAAAGCTAAATTCTTTAGATGTATATATCAATTCAGAAATGCCTTCAAACTTATAGTAATTATTTACCTCCAGTGAGGTAGATCAGGGACACTGAAAGAGAAACACCATTTTTCATGAGGACTGTTGAGCACTACAGGCAAACTGGGGCTTTGAAAATTCAAGATTAAAAGAACAAAGGGACCAAAAGGTCGATGCTCGAGACCTAGGGATCCCCTCTGGGCAGAGACAGATGGAAGGGCTTCTCAGTGTTACCTGTTCCTCCAAGGGGCACATCCTAGGCATGTGAATAGCGGCAGTGTCTGTGTCAGTATGTTTGGTCTTCGGGTGAGGGGTCGAGTTTAACTTCACATACAAGTTTGAGGTTAGTGTCAGAGTCCTGCTTGTGGTTTAGATTCAGGTTAGGATTAGAGTTGGGGTTAGGGTAGGGACCAGGGTCAGAGTTAGGGTTAGAGTTGAGGGTGCAGGTTTGGTCTGGGGCTAGGGTTGAGTATATGGCTTAATGTTAGATCTTATGGTTGGGTTTGGTGTTAGGGTTTGGGTTAAGGTAGAGTTTGATTTCTTTCTTGCTTGTGCTTTTGACTTCATGTTTAAGAAGGTTTGCCAATTCAAGATTATTATGTTTTACTTCTGTTTGGTTATATAGTTTTATAGACTTGCTCTTACCTTTGGATCTGAGATGTTTTGTTTTACTTTTAAAGTTAGGTGCCAATTTTCTTTTTTTAATCTTCACCCAAGAACATGCTTATTGATTTTAGAGAGACGGGAATAGAGAGAGAGAAGAGAGAGAGGGAGGGGGGAAGAGAGAGAAGGGGAGAGAGAGAGGGTGAGAGACAGAGGAGGGGAGAGAGACAGAGAGAGAGACATCAGTGTGAGAGAGGAACGTCGATTGATCCCCTCTCAAATACACCCTGCCTGTGGACCGAATCTGCTACATAGGCATGTGCCCTAACTGAGAATGGAAACCACCACCTTTCAGTCTGTGGGATGATACGCAACCCTCCGAGCCACAATATCACAATAATATAAAACTAACCTGATTTCTAAAACAGACTAAAGACTTAATACACATTTCTTCAAAGAAGACATACAAATGGCCAACAAAAATAGGAAAATTGCTCAACACCACTAATAGTCAGAGAAATACAAATCAAGACTTGATATCATTTTCCACCTGTCAAGATGGCTGTTATCCAAAAAAGAGCAATATTGGCAGAGATGTGGAGAAATCGAAACTCTTGCATTCTGTTGGTGGGAGTGAAAAATTGGGTGGTCACTATAGAAAACTATGAAGACTCCTCAAAAAATAAAAATAGAATTACCACATGGGCCAGCAATTCTACTTCTGGGTATTTATTCAAAAGAATTAAAATCAGGACCTCAAAGAGGTATTGGCAGCCCTATGCTCACTGGACCACTGTTCACTAGAGCCAAGATGTGAAAACAACCCAAGTGTCCATGAGAGACACGTGAATAAAGAAAATGTAGCATATACGTGCCCTGGAATATTATTCAGCCATAGGAAACAGGGACATTCTGCAGTCTGTGAAAATGTGGCTGAACCTTGAGGACATTAGTTTAAGAGAAATAAGCCATTCACAGAAAGACAAATGCCCCCTGGTCCCATTTATATGAGGTATCTAAAACAGCCAAATTCCCAGAAACAGAGTAGAAGGGACAATGGTTGTCAGGGGTGAAGGGGGTGGAAAAAATGAAGTTACTAATCTCAGGACACAGAGTTTTAGATGGACAAGATGAGTAAGTTCTAGAGATCTTCTGGCCAACACGGTACTGCCCACTCAAAATCTCACTAGTTAGGTCTCCTGTTAAGTGTTCTTCCCACAATAAAATAAGCTCAAAATGCATACTGGTGCTATATATCAATTAATAAAGTTATCTGATAAAAATTAAGCAAAAGATGCTAACAGAAATCATAACAAATCTTTGCTGTTTGACTTCTTGTCTAAAACGCTGGCCACCTCTGGAGCCTGCTTCTTCATCTATGAGATATAGACCCTTCTGCACGCCTCACAGACCGATGACACAATGGAGTGAGGTCATCCCTTTAAAGTGTCTAGCACAACGCCTAGCACACAGTAAGAGCCCAATAATGATTTTTAAATGCTAGATGATACTTGAGCTTCTTTCCAGCCCAGACATAAGCAGCCAGCACTGCCTTACCGTTTTCTCTTTTTCTTTCTGACCCCATCTGTTCCTTACTAAAATGCTACAAAGTTGTGGTGAAGATAAAAAGTGATCCAGTCATTTCTGAGCATCAAAAAGCCAACCAGCTGACACCAATACCCTATCACAATACGTAGAGTGATGACTCTACGTGCCACAGGTGGGCCCCATCTTCTCTGATGGAAAGACGAGGACACAGCTCATTCAAGGTCACACATGTGAAGGAACCATGCAAGAGATGTTTGAGACTCGACCCCCACCAGGCCCTCTGGCTCTACTTGTAAACTTGTAAATAACTTACTAGAGTTACTAACACACTATTTCTCTCTCATTTGGGTTGTTTTCCAATTGTACTTATAAACATACCCATCTGCTCAAAGCTCAAGACCAAATACTCAGTAGGCTGCATATCCCACAGCCAAAGATTCTGTTTTAAACCTCTCTCTGTAGAGCCTTGTTTATAACATTTAGACCACTAGTACAAACAAATTAATATGCTAATTCGATATTTTCTAACTTCGCAGTTCAATAGTAAAGGCAGCACTCCACACCTCAGCTAGACATTTACATAACTGCATTACCAGCATTTGCATGAGCCATGATGAAAGTTAGGGGAGGGAACTTGCTTATTTCCTATTCACTCCAGAATAGAACGTGGTTCTTCTTTGCCCTTACAAATAAAGCTTCACTGCTGTTTTAATACCAGACACTACACATGGACTATTTTATGATCCCCAGTTACTATGAGAAAACAGCAGCAAACTTACGTTTGCTGGAAAATTACAGTTATTCCAAATGAATTGCATCAAATGCTCAACTTTTATTCTGTTTATTCTGTTTATGCACTTGCTTCCTGACTTTTGACAGATCAGCTTCTCACCTCACATATTGTCCCTTGTAAAGATTAATTTCTCCAAGGTCAGTTTTTCCCAAATCTCTTTATGTATACTCAATAGAAAAAAAGATCAGATGTCATTCCTGGCCAATCCATACAATTAATTAATTAATCAATAAATAGTTATCGAGGGTCCCTAGAGCCAACCCAGCATTCATTCAATAAGTGCATTTTAAAGGGAATTGGAATTAAATTCATTTTGTTCAAGAAAGTAACTTTTGGTGCCCGTCTTGGTTTGGCCATCTCTTGGATGGCCCAAATGCAGACCTCCAGAGATAGAGAATGGGAGCGCAGGCACATTATATGCGAGATGATCTCAGGAATCCTGTCTGGAGCAGCAGGAAAAGTGAGTCAGGGAAGACAGATAAACTAAACAGCACCAGGGAGAAAGGTAATTGCTGTGGGCTACTGAGCTTTGAACCCAGAAGGGACAGTAGGAGGAACCACATGAACAGAACCTTACAAAATCCCACGCTGCCAACCCTACTCCCCTGCTGCCATACACGCCTCACCTGCTTCCCAGGTGCTGAGGACTAGAGTGAGGGCTTGGGCTCTGCCAGTCCTCACACCACACTCTGCAAGTTCTATCATCCCCGGCCACAAACCCCATCTACCATCAGGGACAAGTCAGTTGTTCTTCCTAATGATACTGTCCACAACCCCAGCCTATGGGTAATTAATCTCACTTGAAATCTCACTTTTAAATCATTATGGGTGATGCTTATGATCTGGTCCCCAACCTTTTTTGCTCATCTATTTCCTAAAATAGTTTCAAAAGACTGTGCACACCCTACTTATGTTGACATCTACATGTTTTTATCAAAAATTTAGTTCCTAGATGGCACTTCCAGCGAGTTATAAATATTGAAAATCTAAATAAAATTGTTACTCCATTCTTTTAAATGTTTCCAATGAAATATAAATCCAAGAAGAAATTGATACTCACCATGGTCCATTCAAAAACATAAATGCCCACGTGTTTCTTGTTTGAGAATGGCCCATGTGTATCTTGTTTTAGAATGTTCCTTCAAGTCGTATTTTCATTTCATTTTCCCCAGAGAACTTTATCATAATATAAGAAATATATCTGAAACAATTTGGCTAAATAAGCCTATCTCATGATTGAGTGAAAAAAGGTTTAAATTGGCATTCATTTTTAATTTCCTGTGACCATACAAGTTCAAATTTTTTATTTTCTTCAGATAAAATGTCATTATACTTCTCATTTAGTACACAATTAATAAAAAAAAATCAAACACACTTAAAATGTTGATAAACATACAAATTCTACCAGAAAATTATTTCTCAATGAAATGGACAGGATTAGTTTGTTTTTCCTAATTAGTCCATCTCTTCATGAATGAATAATAGTTGTTGCTAGGATGAGACAGAGGCCATAATTAATGTTATTCCTCATTTTAGAAACTGACACTGAAAAGACTTGTTTTTAAAAAGATAAAATGAAGTGTAGCTGGAAATGGAACAGATTTTATTACAGCAATGTCTTTCAATTCTTTGAACTTTTTAAATTATATCCAAACATAGCCTAGAGGTGTGTCATCAGAGGTTAGTTTGAATAATCCTGAGTAGGTCTTCAGTTTGGTTTGGAGCAAAGCATTAAACCCGTCTGAACCGTAAGAGGACATGCTTGCCAGTCATCAGAGCAGTTTGCCTTCTCAACGTCAGCGTTTCCAACAGTCCCTGGTTGGAAAACCCGGGTTTTTTTCTTCACAACAAGCACAGGGGTGAATAAGGTGGGATGGGAGTGGGAAAAGAGCAAGTGTGAAAGAAAACAAGAAGAAACCCTACAGAGAGTAAATGTGTCTATAGAACAATCCCCCCGAGAAAAGAGGACACAGAGAATTTGAGGATCAGACAGGCTGACAGTGCCCACGTCCCCACACAACCTCTTGGGAAGCCTGAATCCTCAGGCTCTCATGCACTCTCGTACACCCTGTTCACAGTTCACTGGCACTGGTAGACTCTGTGACCCCTGGGTCCTTCTGACCCTTGCCTTGTGAAATTCAAAGGCTGGCGTTTTGAAAACCAAACACTGAGAATTAACTCCTTGGTTTGGCTATATCATCATCCTTTGGACAAGTTAATGAAACCCTAATGCTCTGCCTGCTGTCTGAAAAGGAAGGAAGGAACAGGGGCCAAAGAGTCACCCGAAAAAATATAGTGCATTAGTTAACATTTCAAAGTTGCACCTTGCCACAAATCAAAAGAGTCTGCTCAAAATAGCAAGCAAACAGCCTGCATCCTGAGTGTTACAGGATTCACCAAGTCCAGATTATCCAGCAAATAATCTGATTTGGGTTGTCAGTTGAGACTCAGGATTACCATAGAAGACAAAGCAGAGGGCAACAAGATGACAAAATAAAGGTGCTGGAAATCACCCCTATTCAGGAAAAAGTGAAGAGAACAGTTTGGTCGATGTTCATACAACAGACAAAGAGAAGACAACACAGGCAAAGTTAAAGGGGCAGTGAGAAATCCATGGAGACCACCGGATGTGGGAAGCGCCTGCAGTGGCCATCGTTAATGATCTTGACATTCATTCAGGCAGAACCAACACAGGTCATGAGGATTTTATGCCATTGAAAGTATGTCAGAAAATTGAGACTTCAGGCAACATGGACGCAAGAAAGACGCAATGTACCTCCACGCACAACCAAGATTAGAACAACAACAATTTAGAGGCAGAATAACACCCAGAACTGACAGAATTTTTCTGAATCAAAGTCAGGCAGCCAAGAAGTTAAAGTAAACCCGTTCATCCAGACCAGAAGGAGGGGTGGAGAGGAGCAGCTGGGCGTGGGTAACGGCTCGCGGAGAACAGGGAGAACTGGGCCCATAAGGCTACCGGGGGCACATAACGCATCTGGGGTATGCAAGATCGCAGCGGGTGGACCCTGAGTACGCAAGGGGCAGCTGGCAGACCCAGCCACCACACTTGAGGTGACAAGTGTGGACCAGGGCAGAGCGCACAACCCAGGATCCCAGAAAAGGGAATGAGGACCCAGGAGGACAGAGCTACCACAATTGTTCCCTCCTGCCCCCGCCCCCACATACACTGTCACAATCTAGCCACTGGGGTGCCCAGCCCTGGTGAACACCTCAGGCTCCACCCCTCACTGTAACAGGAGCGACCAGACCAAAAAGAAAACAAAAAAGAAAAAAGAGAGAGAGAGACATGTCTCAAACAGGAGAACAGATCAATGCCCCAGGACTCATCATTTTAAGCGACCGAGAGATAGCCAATCCATCAGATGCACAGTTCAAAACACTGGTGATCAGGAAGCTCACAGAATTGGTTGATTCTGGGTGCAAATTAGATGAACAAATGCAGGTTACCATAAAAGAGATGCAGGAAAATGCACGAAGAACCAATAGTGATGGGAAGGAAACTGAAACTCAAAACAAAAGAGTGGACCAGAAGGAAGAAAGAAACAACCGAACAGGAAAGAATGGAGAAATAAGAATTCAAAAAAAAAATGAGGAGGAGCTTAGGAACATCCAGGACATCTTTAAACGTTCCAACATCAGAATTATAGGGGTACCAGAATGGAAGGAGGAAAAGCAACAGGTTGAACACGTATTTGATCAAATAATAAAGGAGAACTTACCCATTCTGGCAAAGGAAATAGACTTCTAGGAAGTCCAGGAAGCTCAGAGAGTCCCAAAGAAGTTGGACCCAAGAAGAAACACACTAAGGCACATCATAATTACACTAGCCAAGGTAAAAATGAAGGAGAGAATCCTAGAAACAGCAAGAAATAAGGGGACAGTAATTTACAAAGGAGTTCCCATCAGACTGTCAGCTGGTTTCTCAAATAGACCTTCCAGGCAAGAAGGGGCTGGAAAGAAGTATTCCAATTCATGAAACTCATGGACCTATATTCCAGATTACTCTATCCAGCAAAGCTTTCCTTTAAAATGCAAGGACAGATAAAGTGTTTCTCAGATGAGGCCAAGTTAAAGGAGTTCATCATCACCAAGCCCTTATTTTATGAAATGTTAAAGGGACTTACCTAAGAAAAGAAGATACAGAAAAAACATGTATAGTAAAAGGTCAGCAAACTCACAATTATTAACGACCACACCTAAAGCAGAACCAGAAGAAACTAAGCAAACAACTAGGACAGGAACAGAACCACAGAAATGGAGATCACATGGAGGGTTAGCAACAGGGGAGTGGGAGGAGGAGAGAGGGGGAAAAGGGACAGAGAATAAGTAGCATATATGGTAGGTTGAAAATAGATAGGCAGAGGGTAAGAATAGTACGGGAAATGTAGAAGCTAAAGAACTTGTAAGTATGACACATGGACATGAACTAAAGGGGGGGAACGTGGGTGGGAGAGGGTGTACAGGGTGGAGGGAACTGAAGGGGAAAATGGGACAACTGTAATAGCATAATCAATAAAATATATTTTAAAAAAAGAAAGTATGTCAGAAAATTAAATAAAATCCACAGGCAGGTAAACTCAAAAGAATAAGCTGGCAGGTCTTTCCTCTGTGTCAACTTTGCAGTGATTGGGTTTATTTGGAAAGGTGTTAAATGGACCCTTATTTCACACGGAGTGTGTGCGCACAGGTGATAATCTGCATGGGTCTGCTGCTGCTTCGTCACAGCAAGGCACGTAGTTTCAGGCGGTCTCAACCAGTTGTTTCCTAATGATTTCTTGACTGAACGGTTTATTTATGAATTCACAGGGATTCCTCCTATCGTAGGGCAAGTTGGCACACCAAAATGGTATCAGTTTGAGTTGAATTACCAAGATTTTTCTTTGAAATTGAAAAGAAAACAATAAATTTGATATTTCTTTTCTGAACAATAGCAATAACAATAAGGACTTTGTCGCATCCTGGCCTTGACACCAACATTCAGCTAGAGACACTGGGACTCTCTTCTATTGTGACACTGAAATACAGGTTCTTCCCAGAGCGCCCGCGGTGAGGAGACTGATGCCCCTTCCCCCGGGAAGATGCCCTCAAACTCAACCTGGAGCCTGTGAGTAAGTTCTCTTCCAGGCAACCAAGAGTTTGCAGAGCAATGAGGGCCTAGAGACAGGGAGGTTTTCCTGGGTTGCCTGAGGGAGCTCCGTGGAACCACAACGAGCAGTAAGAGTGAAAGAAGGAGGCACCCGGGTACGAATCAAAGGGAACACGATGGGGGAAGCAGAGGCTGGAGAGATGCGCAGCTGTGAGCCATGGAGTGTGGATGACATCCAGAAACCAGGAAGGCGAGAGAGCAGATACCGCGCCCACACCCCAACTCCAGTCTTCAGAAGGAGCCGGCCCTGCTCACACCTTATTTCTAGCTCAGTAAGACCCATTTCAGACTTCGGACATACAGAACGGTGGGGTAGAAAAAAAGATGTTCTTTTAAACACTCAATTTCTGTAAATTTCTCACAGGAACATAGGAAACTAACACAGTACCCTAATTAGGTATTTTTATAAATTAACTGTGTAGGCATACTGCATATTAACTATAGATTAAAATTAGATGTCTCCTAAAATGCAATCCTTTTTAATAATTACCACCTGTGACTTTTGATTACCCTATGTAATCTAATGCAGATATGAAAATATGTATATCACCAGGGTAGGCCCAAAGGAAACAGAGAGAGGAGGGTAGCAGAAACTGGGGGGTTATTCAAAATCGTGGGCCTCCCTAAAGGGTGGGAAATTTATCAACTGTGCTTTTTTCTTCTACTCAAGAAGTTCCAAATGCTTGCCCCAAAACCCAAGAATAAGAGAGAACTCTAAGTATGTCTTCAGTGGACATATACATGTTTATTTTTTCCTAAATTCATGGTGTAGACAACCGGATAAGAAGTCAGAGATCACTAGATGTGAAAAAGTATTAGGTTTCTTAATATGGATGAAATCCATATATCATGGGCCAGCTTGAATTCTAGTGAACCTAATGATTTTTTTTCAAATATCTCTTAGAACTGCTCTCCATGCCAGGCCGCAGGGAAAAACCATCAGTAGGAACTGATTTGTTGGATTTTGTAAAATCCAGATGCTGTTCTGTTTTTACCTTTACAAAAAAAAAATCTGAAAGTGGACTGACACGGGCAAGTGAGCCACATTTGGTCCTGGCACCTGTGAGACCCACCTATCCATAAGTGCATCTCCTTTTTGAAAACTGTTCAGTACATTTTCTTACCTTCAGGCAGGGTGTTGCTCATAAATGTGTCTCCATAAGCCCTCTAATATAATAACCAACCTCATTTACGCCCCACATGGTTGTTCTTTAACAGGCACATGGGTACTGACGAGGTACCTGAGAAGCATCTGCTCTATGACCTTCATACTTACTTAGCCAGTTCCAAGCACAATCTCAAGTCCAACCCTTTATTCCTAAGGTTAAGCTCCAGCCAGGAAGTGATGGGGAGAAAGAGGAAAAAAAGGAGTCATGCCCGGGCCAACATTTGCTTGGACTCATCTCCAATATCAAGTTCAAGAGTCAGTTCCCTAATCCACCCATCCTCACATTTCACCTTCAAAAAAGGTAGCATGAGCTCCTACTAGAAACATATGTGGAAAATAGCAGCATTTGGGAAGAAGGAAAAAAGCAAGGGTGGACAAAACGTCCACAGAGGAGTTCAGACCTAAGGCAGTGAAGTCGTTCTCAGAATAACAGTAAACCCGGCTCAGAACACACCCGGTTAGCTATGGCCCACCACCAGCTCTGCCTGCCTGCCTGCCTTTGTAAATAAAGTTTTATTGGAAAACAGCCATGCCCCTTAGTGTCCCTATTGCCTGTAGCTGCTTACCAGAAACAAGGAGCAGAGTGAAGAAGTTGCCATAGAGACCATGTGTCCCCCCCACCCACCGAAAAAAAGCTGAAAATATTGACCCTGTGCACCTGTACAGAAAACATTTGCTGACCCCTGATCTAGAGTTTCAGATTTTGCTGAGAACAGTCATTATCAGCGTTCCCTGAAGCGACCATATTTTCCGATAAGAATATGAACTGAGAGAAGTTGAACTGTGTCTGAATGTCTGTCACAAAGAATAAGGAGGTGTCTGACTCAGTCTCAAACGCAGCTCTCAGCCTCATTACTCTGTTACCCTGAGTTCTGAGAATTTTTGTTGTTGTTGTTAACATATGGTAAACTTATCTTTAGGAACTTGAAAGGTGGCTGGGAACATCTCTGAGGTTTAATTTCAAAATACGTTTCAATCTAAAGCTGGGGTTCTCCAAGTGGGTAGATAAAATAACAAAGTATTTCTCTACAGCTTTTCAAAGGGGTGTAGCTGATGGGTGCTTTGTAGTACAGGCCATGGGACTGAACTCAAAAAACAGGCATAATTGCTTATCCAAGTTTTTACCATAAATAATCATTTTTTAAAAAGTTCCAGTAACTTGCCTACTAAGGAAAAAGAAAAAGAAAAAGGAGGGGGGAAAAACTAAAATGGGACAATGACAAAGTGGTTTTGCTCTAAAATAATCCTGTGTGATGTCAGTTTGCATCTATAGTATTTCAATATTTTCATCCAAACACGGACATTTGAATGAACACTATAGATCCGGGCCATACTATGGAGGGAAGGAACGTTTTGCCAGCAGTACAGTGAGGGAATCTCTTTGGTCACATTCTTCTTTCTTGCCCACCCGACATAGCACTGTTTTTAAGTTTGCTCCATTTTCTGATCACGCGTCTGTACGCAGTGACTCGAAAGAGTATCTCGAATCCGTGCTGTGCGGTAGTGGCCGGGAGCGCCCCGGAGCTATTCAGTGATGCTGGGAGTCGCCGCCTCTCACACTCGGGCAGAGGCCGGCACTCACTGCTGCAGCAGTGGACTAGGGCAATGGCTGCGGTGAGTGCCTCTGAAATCCAGGAACGCCCACTTTTACAAAGAACCTCGGTAACTTTGGAGGTTAAAGACTGCAAGGGCAGTGTTCCTTAGGCAGCACATATACTAAAATTACAACTACACAGATAAGATTAACATGAGCCCGGTTAAGGAGGAGGCACAAATTCCTTAAGTGTCCCATAGTTTAAAAAAAGGAAAGAAAAGAATCTAATGGGATGTATTAGTTTACCACGTCTGCTATAATAAAGTACCACAGACTATGTAGCTTAAACAACAGAAAAGTATTGTCCCACTCTCTGAGGGTTGGAAGTTCAAGATCAAAGTGTCAAGGGGTTCATTTCTTTGCAGGGTCTTCTCCTTGGCTTGTAAGAGACCTGCCCTCTCACTGTGTCTGCACACAGTCTTTCTTCTGTATCTGTCTGTGAACTCATTTCTTTTCATAAGGACACCAGTCAGTAGATGAGGGCCCCCTGCCCAATGAATTCATTTACTCTTAATCACCTTTTTAAAAGCCTAATCTCCAGATATGGTTACATTCTGAGGTCTTGGGCTTAGGACTTCAATGTGTGAATGGGGGAGAGCACCCATACAGTGTTCAGTGGTCTTCACATTCAGTGTTCCTCAGTTCATAAAAGGAGCTAAGAAATTAAATAAAGCAGTTGCTTTTAAAGTCTGGACCTAAAACGAAAGGCATGGAGTAAGTAGCCAGGCATTAGGAGGCCAAGAAAGAAAACGGGGGGTAGGAGGAAGGAAGGAAGAGAAAAGCTGGATAAATGACTGGGGTCCCAATTGGCCCAAAGAAGATCTTGCCTCATTAAGGAATTCGCCCTATCTCTCAGCCTACTTCAGGAAGAGGAAGAAGTCTAAAACAGGAAAAGGTGCTGAAAGGAGGGTGACCCCAGTGGGTGCGGCCACTCCTCTTTGCCTGGTGTACCCGGGACTGTCCAACACTGTCTTTCGACTGGCCACATGGCACCATGGCTACCGCTGCTCTGTTGGTCTGAGGGTATAAAGAAACCCTCCCCTAGGCAGATCTCGGGGGACAGAGAACTGCCTTCAAAAGTGTTCTTCTGCATTTACACTGAGCATTTGATCCAAACTGAGCAAAAATGAAAAATACGCATTTGCTCTTCTCAAAAGGAATGAATGGTTGGTTGTTACACACTGGGCTCCGCATGTCGACTAAAGGGTAGGGCCCCAGGTGAGTTCTCGTGCCCTGACTCGGTCAGCCCAGCAGGCCTAGAAGACAGCACACCCTGTGAGGGCTCCCCTTAAGCAACAGCCTGCTACTTCCCTGGCCGCTCCTGGGCCTCGCTAGTCAACGGCCATTGTGTTTACTCCATGGTCTCTCATTTCTTCTTAACAACTAGACCCATCGACTCCATTTATTCTGATCCCTGCTATGCATCAGGTAGTGTAGAAAATGGTCTTATCTGATAATCACCTTTGTAAACGTTTCAACCAATCAAATGCATTGAACAGAGAACTGTTCCATACAAATGGTTATAAAATATGTAAGTCCTATAAACTATATTGTGTAACCATTTTTACATTTTATGCTTTTAGGAGAAATCCATAAGCTCAAAACTCAAGAGTTAATTATGAACTGAACGATTTTATGTTGTTTTTACAATGGATGAAGTTGACATATTCTGCCCACAGGGATATTGTACATCATCTCACATGCTGCTTAGTTTTTTTTTTACACTAATAATTTTCATCATAAAATGAACAAAGTCACAGACAATATAAAGTTTAGACTCCTGTCTTCTTCAGGTAACTGAAGTAGACCTAAAGCAGACATTCCTAACAACAACAAATGTATTACTCATTTATGGGGCAAATGCAAATGTAAGATAATGCTTGTTTTAAGCATAATTACACTTACTACTACAAAGGGGAATGCATGTGATTGTAGTAGTTTTTAGCTTACAGTAAGATCGAGCCGACTTCTGACCAAGATGAAGGCATACATAGACACACTGTGCCTCCTCACACAACCAAGGTAGAGGCAACAACAACTTAGAAACAAAATAACAACCACAACTGACAGAAGCTTTATCTGAATGGAAGCTGGACAGCAAAGAAGTTAAAATAGACACGTTCATCCAAACCGGTAGGAGGAGCAGAGTGGGTCAGCTGGCTGCAGGTCGCTGTGCAGAAAGCAGAGAACATTGGGACCAGGTGCCTAAGGCATCCGGGGTACGCAAGACCTCAGTGGGTGGAACCTGGGCACACAAGCTGCAGCTGGCAGACCCCGGCCAAGAAGTGGCAACCGGCAGAACCAGCAAGGTGGCGATTGTGAAGCAAGGCACTGCTCCCAACCCTGGATCACAGCGCTGGGAAATAGAGCCTCGGGGCACAGACTGAAAACACCTGTGGGCGTCGAGGTGCAGAGAGAGACTCCCAGCCTCACAGGAGAGGTCCTTGGAGGGCCCCACAGTGTGTAGAAGCCCACCCACATGGGAATTGGCACCTGAGGAGTCCAGTTTGCTCAGGGGAAGCAGCTTAATGGACTGAGGCCCTGCAGAAAGTGGAGCAAGCGCCATTGTTCCCTCTCTGACCCCACCACCACGTACAGCATCACAACCCAGCAACTGGGGTGCCCTGCCCTGTTGAACACCTAAGGCTCTGCCCCTCATACATAACAGTCACAACTAGACCAAAGGTGGGAGGAGGGAAGATGGCTCAAACAAAATTGAAAGTCCAGCAACTAGTTTTTTTAAGTGACTGAGAGATAGCCAACGTATCAGATGCACAGTTCAAAGCACTGGTAATCAGAATGCTCACAGAATTGGTTGATTTTGGTCAGAAATTAGCTGAACAAATGCAAGTTACCATAAAAGAGATGCAGGAAAATGCACGAAGAACCAATAGTGATGGGAAGGAAACTGGAACTCAAAACAATAGAGGGGACCAGAACAAAGAAAGAAAGAATCAAACAGGAAAGAATGGAGAAAAAAGAATTCAAAAAAAATGAGGAGAAGCTTAGGAACATCCAGGACATCTTTAAACGTTCCAACATCTGAATTATAGGGGTACCAGAATGGGAGGAGGAAAAGCAACAGATTGAACACATACTTGATCAAATAATAAAGGAGAACTTACCCATTCTGGCAAAGGAAATAGACTTCTAGGAAGTCCAAGAAGCTCAGAGAGTCCCAAAGAAGTTGGACCCAAGAAGAAACACACCAAGGCACATCATAATTACACTAGCCAAGGTAAAAATGAAGGAGAGAATCCTAGAAGCAGCAAGAGATAAGGGGACAGTAACCTACACAGGAGTTCCCATCAGACTGTCAGCTGATTTCTCAAAGAGACCTTACAGCAAGAAGGGGCTGGAAGAAGTATTCCACTCATGAAACTCAAGGACCTATATTCCAGATTACTCTATCCAGCAAAGCTTTCCTTTAGAATGGAAGGGCAGATAAAGTGCTTCTCAGATAAGGCCAAGTTAAAGGAGTTCATCATCACCAAGCCCTTATTTTATGAAATGTTAAAGGGACTCATCTAAGAAAAGAAGATAAAAAAACATGTATAGTAAAAGGACAGCAAACTCACAATTATTAACAACCACACCTAAAGCAAAACCAAAAGAAACTAAGGAAACAATAAGAACAGGAACAGAACCACAGAAATGGAGATCACATGGAGGGTTAGCAACAGGGGATGGGAGGAGGAGAGAGGAGGAAAGGTACAGAGAATAAGTAGCATAGATGGTAGGTTGAAAATAGATAGGGGGAGGGTAAGAATAGTATGAGAAATGTAGAAGCTAAAGAACTTATAAATATGACACATAGACATGAACTAAAGGGGGGATGCTGGTGGTAGAGGGTGTGTAGGGTAAAGGGGAGTGAAGGGGGGAAATGGTACAACTGTAATAGCATAATCAATACAATATATTTTTAAAAAGCAAAGAGAGTACAGAGCAAAGAGACCAGATGTGAAGAGAGAGTAGAAAGAAAAGGGAGAGGAAGGGGGAGGCAAAAGAGAGACAGGAAGGAAGGACAAGAGAGGAGAGGGTGGAGGGATGGAACATACCCTCTGTTTCATACACATAGCACCAGCTGGCATTGCTGAAGTACGGAGGAAGGGGGTGGGTTGGAAGAGTTGATTTCCCATTATAAAAAGCAGTTACTTTCTTTGTCTTCAAAGTGAAAATCTCCCTCACAGATTCAGGAGCCCGGGTTAACAATTTTTTAGTTGCTAATTACAGTTGGTATGTGGAGGATACCTGGCCAGCGGTATCAGTCACAGCTGCAGACGCTTGTCGAAACAGGAGAAAAACATACACAGGGACAACCGAGTCCTGAGGGGAAATAGGAACGAAACGGCCACTCTCTTTAGTGGAGAGCATCCTGTTCTCCCACCAGAGCAGGCTTTTATTGGGTTCGTTTACACAGGAATTCAGGTAAAGCTCATTAATCATTGCCAGGAAGTAAGGATCAAACAATAGATAACAAAGAAATCTGAGGGCCTATTCTGAGTCCAGTTCAGACAGCTAAAGAGCTGTAAAACTTTGAGGAACAAACTTACTTCTTGCTTGGACCCTTATCATTTCATTGAGAGCATTCTTTTTTTTTTTTTTTTTTTTGGTAGTCATTATTCAAGTACAGTTTTCTCCCTTTTACTCCCATTCCAGTCCACCCACCCAACCCTCCCCACTTCCCTCCCATTACCACCCTCCCCCTAGGTTTTATCCATGTGTCCTTTAAATTTGTTCCTGTAAACCCTACCCATTCTCCCCTGAAATTCCCTATTCTCTCCCCAGTGGTCACTGCCAGCCTGTCCTCTATTTTAGTGTCTTTGGTTATATTTTGCTTGTTTCTTTGTTTTGTTGTTTAGGTTCCTGTTCAAGGTGAGATCATATGGTATTTGTCTTTCACTGCCTGGCTTATTTCACTTAGCATAATGCTTTCAAGCTCCATACAAGCTGTAACAAAGGGTAGGAGCTCCTTCTTTCTTTCTGCTGCATAGAATTCCATTGTGTAAATGTACCATAGTTTTTGGATCCATTCATTTACTGATGGGCATCTAGGTTGCTTCCAGCACCTAGCTCTTGTAAATTACGCTGCTATGAACATCGGGGTGCAGAGGTTCTTTTATATTGGTGTTTTAGTGATCTTAGGGTATAGTCCCAGCAGTGGAATTGCTGGGTCAAAAGGCAGATCCATTTTTAGTTTTCTGAGGAAGTTCCATACTACTTTCCATAGTGGTTGTACCAGTCTGCAGGAGAGCATTCTAAACAAAGCAGGTTTCACAGGATATTACCTATTCTTCCCTAGGCCTGATTGCTTGGGAAACCCGTCCTTTCCAGCACAGGGCTGCACCACCCTCTGTCATTGTTTCAGGCTTAGGTGGAGCAAGGGAAGTAAGGCAGCCAAGAGATTAGGAGATTTTCTTGCAGACAATGAGGACTCAGGTTTTGTCAAAGCCGAGGGGTGGGGGTCCATCACCCCCTTTTCCTTTAGCCCCCAAAGTCCTTCCTTGGGGGCGTGCCACGTGATCGTGCCTGTCTTAGATCATTCCTCCCTTGGGGAATCTTACACATCATTGGCTAACCCACCAAGCATTGGAGGCCAGGCAGACTGAAGTAAAAGGAGCAGTAGTGGCGCTCCTGCCAGGGAGATAACCTTTTGTCTCCTTGGTGGCTTATGGTCCAAGGTCACTCCCTCAGTCTTAACCTTGGTGGGGCTTATAGCTTCTGATACCAGGCAGGGTGGTTCCCAACATTGGTATTCACTGCTTCTGTTGTGTTTATTTTGTTCTTTAGATTCAATATATACAGTTCCTTCCAGCGCAGACAGAGGTGTAGGTACATACACTTTGCTTCCATGCACAACCTAAAGAAGGACAACAACAAATATAAAAACAAAAAATAACCAGAACTGCCAGAACATCGAACGGCATAGAAGTCCTAGAACCAAGGAGTTAAAGAACCATTCATCCAGACTGGTAGGAGGGGTGGAGCTGGGCAGCCAGAGCTCAGAGGACCCACTGCAAGGCCACAGTAAACTGGGGTGGGCAGGGCGCTGGATAGCAGCCTGAATTTCCCACATTTCAACGTGGATAAGCCAGGAGGAACAACTGGGGAGCCAGACAAACCACACAACCCAGGGCTCCACTGCAGGGGAAACAGTTTCAAACACCTCTGACTAGAAACACCTGTGGGGGTTGCGGTGGTGGGAGAACATCCCAGCCTCACAGGAGAGTTCACTAGAGAGACCCACAGGGTTCTAGAATGTACACACACACACACACCCCCGCAGGAATCAGCACCAGAAGGGCCCAGTTTGCTTGTGGGTAGCAGGGTAACTGACTGAAAGCCAGCAGAGAGCAGAGCAAGAGGCACTGTTCCTTCTCAGACCCCTCACCCCTGCGGACACCTAAAGCTCCTCCCCTTATTACATAACAAGCCCGCTGATACAAAAACATATGGCCCAAATGGAAAACAGATCAGACTTCCAAAAATAGAACTAAGTGATGAAGAGAAAGCCCACCTATCAGGTGCAGATTTCAAAACACTGGGGAATAGGATGTTCAGAGAAATGATTGAGTTCAGTCACAAAATGAAGGAAGAAATGAAGGTTATACAAAGTGAAATAAAGCAGAACATACAGGGAACCATCAGTGAAGGGAAGGACACCAAACTGCAATCAAGGAGTTGGAGCAGAAGGAAGAAATAAACATTCAACCAGGGCAGAATGAAGAAAGAAGAATTCAAAACAAAAAAAAATGAGGAGAGACTGAGGAACCTCTGGGACAACTTTAAACATTCCAACATCCCAATCATAGGGCTGCCAGAAGAAGAGGAAGAACAAGAAGTGGAAACTTATTTGAAGAAATAATGAAAGAGAACTTCCCCAATCTGGCAAAGGAAATAAATTTTCAGGAATACTCAGGAAGCTCAGAGAGTCCCAAAGAAGTTGGAACACACCAAGGCACATCATAATTACATTAGCCAAGACGAAAATTAAGGAAAGAATCCTGGAAACACTAAGAGAAAAGGAGAGAGTTATTTACAAAGAAGTTCCCATAAGACTTTCAGCTGATTCTCAAAAGGAACCCTGCAGGCAAGAAAGAGCTGGGAAGAAGTATTCCAAGTCATGAAAGGCAAGGACCTACATCCAAGATAACTCTATCCAGCAAAGCTTTCATTTAGAATGGAAGGGCAGATAAAGTACTTCTCAGATAAGCTCAAGTTAAAGGACTTCATCATCACCAAGCCCTTATTACATGAAATGCTCAAGGGAATTATCTAAGAAAAAGAAGATCAAAAATATAAACACTAAAATGACAACAAATTCACCAACATCAACAACTGAGCCTAAAAATAAACAATAACTAAGCAAACAAGTAGAACAGGAACAGAATCACAGAACTGGAAATCACATGGACAGTTATTAGAAGGGAGGGTTGGTGGAGAATGGAGGAAAAGGTCCAGGGAATAAGAAACATAAATGGTAGGTAGAGAATTGACAGAGAGAGGTGAAGAATAGTATAGGAAATGGAAAAGCTGAAGAACGTACATGTACGACCCATGAACATGACCTAAGGTGGGGGAATGCAGGTGGGAAGGTGTGTGCATGAAACGGGAATAAACGGGAGAAGAAAGAATGGGACAACTCTGATACTATAGTCAATAAAATATACTTAAAAAATAACATCAAATCGACAGGAGAAAAAAACATTTTACAATTTTATGATTTTATAATGTTTCCAATATTACAAAACACCATACATTACATATGTTATTGTTTTAAAGCTTAAATCACGTATAATGGTGTTATTCTAAACACTAAACATTACATATAACGTCTAAAAAGTTTCATAAATGGACAATGCATTGATTTTACTTCCTGTTAACTCAGCACAATGGGCACTAAATATATCACTCAAGCCATTTATGACCTTGTGACTCTGGACCCATATAAATGAATCTTGTCATGAAGACAAATACTGAGGATGTTCAAGGATCATTTAATTTACCTTAATGAATAAAAATTCTGGACTTCCGGCAAGATGGAGGAATAGGTGGACGCATCGTACCTCCTCGCACAACCAAGATTAGAAGAATAACAATTTACAGCTAAAATAACACCCAGAACTGACAGAGGATTTATCTGAATGGAAGTCGGACAGCCAAGAAGTTGAAGTAGACCCGTACACCCAGACTGGTCGGAGAGGATGAGCCAGGCAGGTGCGGGTCGGGGGCGCGTGGAGGTCAGGGAAACTTGGCGAGAAATCCGGGATAGCCATCCAGGGCGCAAGAACGCAGCGGTGGTCCCTGAGTACGCAAGCAGCGGCTGGTGGGCCCAGTGAGGCGGCGATTGTGGACCAGGGCAGAGCTCGCAGCCCAGGTTCCCAGAGAAGGGAGTAAGATCCCAGGAGAACGGAACTACCGCCATTGTTTCCTCCCATCCCCACTCCCGCCCCCGCCCCCACATATGACGTTACAATCTAGCGACTGGGGTGCCCAGCCCTGGTGAACACCTAAGGCTCTGCCTCCCACCGTAACAAGAGCAACCAGACCGGAAAAAAAAGAAAAAAAAGGAGAGACAGGGAGAGATATGTTTCCAACAGAAGAACAAATCAGTCCCCCAGGACTCATCCTTTTGAGCAACCAAAAAATAGCCAGTCTATCAGATGCACAGTTCAAAACACTGGTGATCAGAAAGCTCACGGAATTGGTTGATTTTTGGGTGCAAATTAGATGAAAAGATGCAGATTACCATAAAAGAGATGCAGGAAGATACACGGAGGAGAGCCAATAGTGAAGGGAAGGAAACTGGTTCTCAAAAGAATACAGTGGACCAGAAGGAAGATAGAATCAACGAAGCAGGAAAGCATGATGAAATAAGAATTCAAAAAAACAAGGAGAAGCTTAAGAGCATCCAGGACATCAATAAACGTTCCAATATCCGAATTATAGGGGTACCAGAAGGGGAAGGGGGAAAGCAACAGATTGAGCATGTATTTGAACAAATAATAAAGGAGAATTTCCTCAATCTAGCAAAGGAAATAGTCTTCCAAGAAATCCAGGAAGCTCAGAGAGCCCCAAAGAAGTTGGACCCAAGAAGAAACACACCAAGGCACATCATAATTACATTAGCCAGGTAAAAACAAAGGAGAGAATCCTAGAAGCAGCGAGAGATAAGGGGACAGTAACCTACAAAGGAGTTCCCATCAGACTGTCAGCTGATTTCTCAAAAGAGACCTTACAGGCAAGAAGGGGATGGAAAGAAGTATTCCAACTCATGAAAGACAAGGACCTACATCCCAGATTGCTCTATCCAGCAAAGCTTTCATTTAGAATGGAAGGGCAGATAAAGTACTTCTCAGATAAGGTCAAGTTAAGGTCAAGTTAAAGGTCAAGTTAAAGGAGTTCATCATCACCAAGCCCTTATTTTATGAAATGCTAAAGGGACTTATCTAAGAAAAGAAGATAAAGAAAAAACGTGCATAGTAAAAGGACAGCAAACTCACAATTATTAACAACCACACCTAAAGCAAAACCAAAAGAAACTAAGCAAACAACTAGAACAGGAACAGAACCACAGAAATGGAGGTCACATGGAGGGTTAGCAACAGGGGTAGGGAGGAAGAGAGAGGGGGAAAAGGTATAGAGAATAAGTAGCATAGAATGTAGGTTGAAAATAGAGGGAGGGCAAGAATAGTACGGGAAATGTAGAAGCTAAAGAACTCATAAGTATGACACATGGACATGAACTAAAGGGGGGGAATGTGGGTGGGAGAGGGGATACAGGGTAGAGGGGAGAGAAGGAGGGAAATGGGACAACTGTAATAGCACAATCAATAAAATATATTTAAAAAATTCTGCTCCTAAAATTGATGAAATTCAATCTGGAAATCCTGTTCTCATTTTTCATCAGTACAAAAGGACAGATGGCCGGGTAACATGTAGAAATAAAGGCATTAACGTTCTCCAGTTGCAAATTCCTCTTATTTCCAAACTGTGAATAAACAGTAAGAAAGCTGTTGGTCCAGTAAAAGAAAATGAAACAGCAAACCAGCATGAGGATGACATGGGTGGCTGTGTGCTCAGGAGAGCTTTGTGAGGAGTGGACGCTACTGCGGATGAGCCAAGCTACTCTGTGGTGTCTGGAAAGGACACTCACCATATAGACACTATTGCACGTCATTAGGGAGAGAAAGAGCACATCCTGAATGAGCACTGTACTGAGAAATGTCACAGCCACCTGGTGATCATGCGTACTGACCTTGAAAAAGGACCATAATACCTAGAGGTAACATCGGTGGTATTCCTGTTGGTCATGCTTTTTAAGATAATCTCAGAATAGATGACCATGCTGATGACCCAGCAGGAAAATATGGAGGGTTGAATGAGTGTAGACATGTTGTTCTTGAACCAGGCCCATTTACGACCGCTTACAGCAATGGTCACCGCCTGGAACATGCTCTGGAGGGAGGTCGTGTACAGAGAAATACTCCAGGTAACTCTCTGAGTGTAGAGAACTACTTTACATCCAGTGTCGCCTATATCGGGCTTCAATTTAAAGGAACTAATTATACTTGGAACCCCTCTGAATAGGAGGGTCAGGGCGTTAGCCAAAGTTAAGTGGGCAAGGATCCCATCAGCAGGCTTCTTCTTGCAGGGCAGAGAGAAGAAGGTGTGCATGTATAAACCAAACAGCAAGGAGTTCCCCAGGCAACCAGTACCAGTTTGAATGGCGAGGAGGATCCTAAACTGGGTGTCTCTGGACATCACTGTGCGTCTGTCTCAGATCTTCCAGCCAAGGACAGCACATCCTGCAGACAAATCATTTGACTATGAATGTAAACATAAAAACAATTAAGACGGAGGAGTTTCAAGTTTCAGGGACATATAAATGTAAAGGGGATGTAATGACAAGCCCTGTGGGGAACGAAGTTATTTGTCAGAAACATAACTGCAAATTCAGGTATGCAGAATGGATTAGGGTGTGCAAATGAATTTAGACTTAAAGTGAATAGACTTCAGCATAAAAAAAGGAAAATAAGGAAGAAAAAAGAACAACAATTATACTTCTGAAAATGTAGGACAGCAGCAAACATCTTAGAGACAACAGAAATACTGTCAATAGCAGGAAAAACAACTGGTATATGCCTCAGAAGCAGGAAAATAGGACAATGAAGAAAATGACATATGATTACTGGTAAGGAAAAGGATTACATGTATACGTGAAAGAAAGAAAACACTGTCGAGGTTTTAAACTGGGCCCTGAAAACAAGTGAATACAAACCAAACAGAATGTGCAGCCAAGAGAGAGAAGTAAGGACAGCAGACAGAAGCCTGCTGAGACGAGCCCTTGGGTGGGGAAGGGTCCCAGAGGGCTGGTCAGAGAGGGAGCCCGGGGTAGATCAGGGCACCAATACCTAATGGGTTTCAGTCTGCTGTCCCGTGTGTGTAAGTGAAATAATAGACTCAGGAAAAATGTCTCAGTTCTATGTTGGGAGATTTTTAGAAATCAAGGTAAAGAAGAAAACTGAAAATAACCATGAACACAAGCAGAAATGTAAAAAGAGAAAAGAAAACTTTAAAAAGCAAGAAATTTTTTTAAGATACAAGGGAGAACCCCCAAAAAAACTTTATTTATACAAAACGGTGTATTTATTTTTGCATGTTTAAAAAAGAGCGGGGGACTTAACCAGCATAAAAGAAAAGAATAAATGAACAACAATTTCTTGAAGCTCATATTTCAAAGCAGCCTGATTGTGCATAAGGGTGAATACGAAGAAGGAAGCTGACACAGAGGGACACACAGCTGTAAGACTGGGTTCACATTGGGAATGGCGAGAACAAAACCAGAGGCACAAACTCTGGAAAACACTCACCATCGCCTTGCCTCCCCCAGCCAGCAGTCACAGCAGCATCCTCACCACAGCAGGTCTCCAGCAGGCAGCCCTGTGCAGCAGGGTCGCTCTCAGCTGTGCTGCAGGGCAGTAGCAGGAATCCGGGTTATGAGGAGGGGCCTGAGTGACTTCATCTCCCTCTGGGCACCAGCCACTTTGTTATCCAAGCTGGAAATTGCCTTGTGGACAGTGACTCAGCCTGGCATGTCCACAGGAACCTAGCTGCTGTCCCCAGTGCAGTGTGTCCCCTATTGCGTTATTAGGATCAGCAATTACAACTCTGCCATCTCCTCCTGAGCTGACACATGGCCTCTGGGTGGAACTAAGGGCTCAATTACTCCTCGAGGTCCCAGAGCAATGACGGGAAGCTCATCAGAAGTTCATGCTCCCTCCCTGCTAACAATGACAATTTTCAGTGTGACACTGGCCACAGGGCAGCAGCCCTGAGCTGAGTGCTGACTGGATGCTCAGGTCTGAATTGCAAGTTTCAGAGACGTTCACACAGAACAAGCACATTGCATTGTCTTCTTCTGTGACCAAAGCTGAGGTTTTATTTGAATTCCGAATAAATATTCAACGATGTCACTTCAACACCTTTAAACAACAGGAGAAATGACCATTTTGTTGAATTTAAGCTTCCATTTTGAAATCATTGTCCATTCACAGGAAAACATGAAGGTAGTACAGAGATCCCCACTCACCCTTCCTCCCCTTCCCCCAGTGGTGCATCTTTCATAATCACAGTCCCATGTGATTATGGTGACTGTGAGATGTGCAGCTGTAAGCCTCACGTCCTGTCACCACGGGGCACACTCGTGTGACGACCACCTTCATCCACACACAGGACTCTTCCATCCCCACCAAGGCTTCCCTCCTGCTGCCTCTTCATGCCCACACTCACCCCACAGCCACGGTCCTCTGCTCCATCTCCGTCATTTTGCTTTTTCAAGAGTTTTATATAGTCATATAATTACACAGCTTATAATCTTTGGGATCAGCTTTATCATGGGCATTATTCTCTGAACCTCTTTTCTTGTCCCATGTATCAATAGTTCGATCATTCGTATTATCGAGTGAGATTCCTCATGTGGATGCACCACACTCTGCTTAACATTCCCAACTGAAGGACAGTAGAGTTGTCTTGCAGTTTTGGTTGTTAGAAATAAAGAAGGGTGTCTACTACAGGCACAACTGTGTTCAGGATTCAGGGTGAACATAAGTTTTCATCTCTCTGAGATAAATGCCCAGGAGTGCAACGATGGATTGCATGATATGTGTGTATTCCATTTTGTACAAAACTGAAACCTGTTTCCAGAGTGGCTACATCTCCTCACATTTCTACCAGCCATGTGTGAGAGATCCAGTTTCTGTCCATCCTGTCCCACGTTCAGTGTTGTCATTATCTTTCTTAAACTGTGAATAACACATGACATAAAGTTCACCATCTTAACTGTAAGTCCACAGTGCAGTGGGGTTTCCTATACTCACCGTGTTGTGCAACAGAGCTTCAAAACCTTCCCATCTTGCAAAGCAAAAACTCCTTCCCCATGAAACGAAAACTCTTTCTCCTTTTCCCCACACATGGGTGATACCATTCTCCACTCTGTTGCTATGAACTTGACTTCTTGAGATGCCTCATAAAGGGGACTCACTCAGTGTTTGTCTCTTCATGGCTGGTTGATTGCCCTTAGCTTAATGTCCACACTGTAACATGGGCTAGGATTTCCTTCTGTTTTAAGGCTCTTCCATTGTATGTGTGTACCACATGTGGTTTCTTCATTCATCCATCTGTAGACACTTCCATGTCTCCTACCTCTTGGCTGTGCGGCAATGAACTTGGGCACGCAAACACTTATGTCTTCCTGACCTGCTTTCGATGCCTGTGAATTATACCTAGAAGTGAAGTTGCTGAATCATGTGGTAGTTCCATTTTTAATTGTTGAGTGATGGTGATGCTGTTTTTCATAGTGGTTTTCCCTTTTAGGCATCTCATCCACAGTGCACAGGGGTTCCAATTTCTCCACATCCTTGCCAACACTTGTAATTTTCTCAGTTTTCATAGTAGCCTTCTGTACAGCCCAAATACTTGGGTGGACACTGCAACACTGCCCCTTCACCCCATGTAGTTGCAGAGCCACCGTGCTCGCTGGTGAGGCCCAAACATGTGGAGTGAAGCCACGATGGGAGCCCGTCCCACTCCCAGGATCCTTGCACTGCCCACGTGTGATCTGATCAGTGATCAACATGAGGGCCTGGAGCACTGTCCTGGACAGGAGTCTGTGGGGCAAGACGTCCTGAGAGCCTGACGGCCACCCTCGTGACTCAGCCTCCTACAGCCTCCTACACAACTGCCCCAACCCGCACGTGGCCAAACCACATGAAGCCTTGTTTGACATTTAAGGCAGGGACCTCAACTAGTACAGGGCCCAGGGGAAAACGGGATGTGGTCTTTGTTCCTCAACTCCACTAACCCCTTTGGAGCTTGGAGAGATTGGACCAAAGACAAACAAACCCTCCCCCTCCACAAGTGGCAGTCTCTTTTGTGCCCCACCCCTTGGTCCCACACAATGTTTTGAAAGGTCCTCACCTGTTCAGCTCCTTCAGTCCCCTGTGGAGTGACCCTGGCCAGCTCCACAGCATTGAATGGTGAAGTAGCATCTTCCTTCCCGCCCCCATTCATTCCCCAAACCTTGCTGTTGATGCCTTCAGTGCATGTAAAGACCACTCAATCCCCAAAACAGCTTTGGAGGGCAGAGAAAGGAGACCAGCCTGGCCTTTTATTGTGGCTG
Source organism: Phyllostomus discolor (assembly GCF_004126475.2). Taxonomy (NCBI): domain Eukaryota; kingdom Metazoa; phylum Chordata; class Mammalia; order Chiroptera; family Phyllostomidae; genus Phyllostomus; species Phyllostomus discolor. Next base: position 11,104,602 of record NC_040904.2, on the reverse strand, counting down.
GGGTGGGCCAGGGACAGTATTCCTGCTGCAGCCGGGGTGTTTTAGGTCTGAACCCCCCATGCACCCAAGCAGGGAGCGCTGAGTGTTCTCACCAGCTCACCCAGACACAGGGCATGAAAGGCAGAGAGAGGTGAGCCTTGAAACCTGTCACAGTCCAACACCCAATATCTAGTCACTCTTAGGGACAGTGTCTTTCCTCACTCCTTTGTTCTGGGGGCAGGAATGCAGCCCACGCGATCAGACAGGCACCAGAAACATGAAAGTCTGGCCTGCTGTTCGTGTACATGCTGCAGCTTCCACTGTCCACCCCGAGGGCACCGTTGCCCCCCACCCCGGATTCAACATCCCCTCCTGCCTGTCAGGGGACCGCACCTCAGTGTGCTGCCTCCCCACCCACTTCCCCGTGTCTTCTCTCCCAATTCGGGTGATGAGCTTCTGGTGTTGGTTAGAAGAGCTGACTGCAAGCCACAGAAAGGACTTCTGACTGCCCAAGCAAGTGGGGACTGGCTGCAGTGGGGAGCGTCCCTCCCGCTCTGTTGAAGGGAGAGCTGGCAGCCCAAAGGACAGGGACTAGTCTGATTTTGGAACTGTGGCTGCCGCCAACGGGGTCCGTCATCTCAGCCTTTGGTCACCAGATGTGTCTGCTCCAGATTCAAGTCCTGGGAAGAGAGAAACTGATTGTTCCCAGCCAGGTAACATTCCTGCTCTTTCATCCAATGGCCGTGCCTGGTGGGCTGCAGTTGTGTTACTGGCCCAACCCCCACGCCTGCCACTGAGAAGGGGGTGGAGAATTTGTCATCCACCATGTTCCAGGCCCTGTCCTCAGGAAGGGTGTAAGAGGACAGTGGGGCTCAGAGCAGTTAAGTAAAATGCCAAGGTCACATCACAAGACAGTGGTGACCTCCTATTCTATTACATATTGCTGCTTCGATTTGCTAGTATGTTGTGGGTGATTTTTGTGCCTGTGTTCATGAGGGATACTGGCCTGTGGTTTTCTATTCTTTAACATCCTTGTCTACTTTGAATTATGCTGAGCTCATAAAATGGATTGGTAAGTATTCCCTCCTCTATTTCCTAAAAGATTTTATGCAACACTGACTTTAATTATTCTTTAAGTTCTTGATAGAATTAACCAAGTAAAACTAATTAGGCCTGGCCCTTTCTCAGTGGGAAGTTATAAATTCAAATTTATACTTCTTAATCCCCTCAACTCTTCACCCATTCTCCCCCTTCCCCCTCCCATCTGGCAACCTGCTGGTAACACACTTCTTTTCTCTGGCTCCTAAGAATCTCTCTCTCTCTTTAAGCCTTGGCCTTTTCATTATGACGTGTCTTGGAGAGGGCCTCTGTGCATCCATCATAACTGGGACTCTCTGTGCTTCCTGGACTTGCATGTCCATTTCCTTCACCAAATTAGGGAAGTTTTCTTTCCTTTTTTTTTTTCCAATAGATTTCAAATTTCTTGCTCTTTCTCTTCTCCTTCTGGTATTCTTATGATGTGAAAGTTGGGCCTCTGAAGTAGTCCCAGAGGCTGTTTACACTGTCCTTATGTTTGGGATCTTTTTTCTTCCTGTTGTTCTATATCACAGGTGGCAACAACAAGGCCCTTGGCCTGAATCTGGCCCTCTACCTTGTTTTATGCAGCCTGGCACCTCATTCTACCTGGCGGCAGCACCGAGCTCTCACTTAACTGTTAAGGCGTACTTACATTTATACAGTCCTAGAAGTACATTCAGCCCTTTGAAGGCAACTGCGAGGCTGATGTGGCGCCCAGTGACAATGACTTTGACACTCCTGCTGTAGATGTATGGGTTTATTTGGGATCCTCAATTCCATCCCATCAATCAACCATCTGTCTCTCTGCCAGAACCACGCTGTCTTGATCCCTGTTCTTTTGTGACACAACAGTCCCCGTTACCCACAGACGATGTGTTCCAAGACCTCAGGTCGATGCCTCAAACCATGGCTAGCACCAAACCCTATACATGCTGTTTTTTCCTATAAATGCACACCTATGATAAAGTTTAATTGATGAAATAGGCACAGTAAGAGTAACAACAACAAGTAAGAATAAAATGGAACAATTATGATAATTACTGAAGTAAAAGTTATGTGGACGTGGTTTCTCTGCCTCCAAGTATCTCACTGTATTGTGCTCCCTTTTGCTTATGTGATGATGTGAGACGGTGGGGCACCTCTGCAATGAGGTGGAGTGAGGTGCAGGCTTTGTGTCACAGCATTTGGCTCCTGTAAGGGTCACTGGGACACAGCAGTGCAGTGCTGCAGTCCATCCGCCGACTGACACGGCCCCTGGGGGACTGAGGAGCAGGTAGAGTACACAGCGTAGCTGCACTTGACCCAGGAAGGATTCACCTCCCAGGAGGGACAGCGTGGAACAGCACAGGATTTCACCATGTTATGCAGAATGGCATGCAACTCAAAACACATAAATTGATTATTTCTGGAATTTTCCATTTATAATTTTCCACCATGGTTGAGCATGGGCAACTGAGACTGTGGATGGAGCCTGCAGATAAGGCTTGGGAGGGCACCGTATTCCTTCTATGGGCAAGTAGAACTCTTCCTACCTCATTCTTCTTTCTCATGGTTTCTGTGGGCAATTTTAAGTCTCTTGCGATTTTATATAAACTTTGGAATCGGATTGCCAGTTTCTACAGAGAAGTGTTTTGGGATTCCAGGAGCATTCCTGTTGATCCTGCATGTCATTTGGGGGCGTGTTCCCATCCAGCAGCGGTTAGCAGCCTGATATGAGAACACGGATGTCTCTCCACACACCTACATCTTGGGGTTCTGTCAACGGTATTTGTAGTTTTTAGAGTGTAAGTTCTGCAGTTCTTTAGAAAACATTTCTCAGTATTGTATTCTTTTTGATGTTGCTTGAATAAATGTGCTTTCTTCAATTTACTTCCAAATTCTTTATTACAAGTTGTGTTAGGCAGCGCAAGCTGTTATAACAAAATGCTGTAGATCGGGTGGCTTAAACAATGGAAACGTATTTTCTCCTTGTTCTGGAGGCTGGAGAGTCTGAGATCAAGGATCCAGCAGAGTTCTAGTCCTGCTGAGACCTCACCTCCTGCCTGGCAGATGGTTAGAGATTCAACATACAATATTTTGGTTCAAACAATTCATTTCAGAATACAAATACAGACAGATATGGTTGGGTTTTTGCACGTAGTTTTTATTCTGCAACCATGCCAAACTCCTTCATTAATTCCAATTATTTGTAGTTGGTTCCTTAAGATTTTCTATGTATAGGATCATACCATCTGTCAATAGAGAATTTTCCTTCTCCTTTTCCAATCCATGTTCCTTTCATTTAACTTTCTTCTCCTATTTCTCCATGTAGCGCCTCCAGTATGGTGTTGAGAGGATGGGCAAGACTGGTCATTCTGCTCTAGTCTCTGATCTGGGGAGAACATCCATTCTGTCTGAGTGGCTGTTAGCTGCGAGTGTTCTGTAGATGCCCTTGATCACCTTGAGGAAGTTCCCTTGTCCCTGGTTTGCTGAGTGTTTTTCCGGAGTGCTGGGAGAGACGGGCAGGGGGACAGTGGCTAAGCACAGCTGAGCGTCCTGGTCATCAAAGACATAGTTCCAAAAATAAATCCCTCAGATGCTATGAAAAGCTGCTTCATCTCACTCAAATGCTCAATTGAAAAGAAACAAGTCAACTTAACAAAAAACTTAGAGTGTAGAAAAACAAACCATGAGACACTTTATTCAGCCTTGAGGGTAAAAAGACACTTCCTGTAGAGAAAATCAAGGACTGACAGGAGTCTGGGCAAGGACAGAGGACAGGAAGTACAGGTCCACGGGTCAGTGCCCTTCACTGATCAAGCTGGCCCTGTTCTGTGGACTCCATCTTTATCTCTAACGTGAGGGGCCCTCACAAGGTGGTCTCTGAGTCCCTGCTAATCTTTCCTCAAAAAGTGCTCTTCAAAATTCTGCTTCCTAATTCACCGCTACCTTCTTTCTTAGAATTGCTGGAGCTCAAATGATGATGTCATAATATCCCTGTCTGTCATGACACCCAGAGTCACTTCCCTGCGGAGATCTTCGAAAAAGATAACCAGGACAATGTGGGGATGAAACTGAGCGCCTCTACACTTTATAACAAGGGAACTTAGTAATGATTAGATAATTAGGGGTGCAGTCTTCCTAAATGAACCAGGATGCAGGCTTTATTTTATGGCTGGATTAACGTGTGTCCTTCCCCTTCCATGTATCTAAAGCCCCAACTGATTTGCGGCTACACAACGGTCTTACTCAGCAAGGGCATCGTGTGTGGGATTCAAGAAATCCTGGAGGAGGAGCCTCCATGGTCAGAGAGTGCTGGCTGTGTGCTGAGGCCGTAAGTTCAGAGATCAATGTTAAAACCACCGTGGGAGAGTATGACCATTCCCCCAAAATTAAAAACAGAACTGCCACATGATTCAGCAATTTCACTTTCAGGTCAGTTTGCAAAGAATTGCAAGCAGCACTTCAAGGGATATTTGCACAATGACATTCATAGCAGCACCAGCCATAACAGCCAAGAAATGGAAGAACACATGTATGGAGATGGGTGAAGGAAAAACCACATGTGATGCATACGTACAATGGGAGAGCATTAAAACAGAAGGAAATCCTAGCCCATGTTACAGTGTGGACATTAAGCTAAAGGCAATCAACCAGCCATGAAGAGACAAACACTGAGTGAGTCCCCTCATATGAGGCATCCTAAGAAGTCAAGTTCATAGCATCAGAGTAGAAAATGGTAGTCACCTGTGCATGGGGGAAAGGAGGAAAGTATTTTTGTTTCATTGGAATAGAGTTTTCACTTTGCAAGATGAGGTTTTTAAACTCTGTTGCACAACATGGTGAGTATACAAAACCCCACTGCACTGTGGACTTACAGTTAAGATGGTGAATTCTATGTCATATGTTATTCACACAGTTTAACAAAGATAATGACAACACTGAATGTGGGACAGAATGGACAGAAACTGGATCTCTCACACATGGCTGCTAGAAATGTGAGGAGATGTAGCCACTCTGGGAAACAGGTTTCAGTTTTGTAAAAAATGGAATACATACATATCATGCAATCCACCATTGAACTCCTGGGCATTCATCTCAGAGAGATGAAAACTTATGTTCACCCCGAATCCTGAACACAGTTGTGCCTGTAGTAGACACACTTGTTTATTTCTAATAACCAAAACTGCAAGACAACTCTACCGTCCTTCAATTGGGAATGTTAAGCAGAGTGTGGTGCATCCACATGAGGAATCTCACTGGACAATAGGAATGATCCAGCTATTGATACATGGGACAATAGGAGAGGTTCAGAGAATAATGGCCATTATAAGCTGATCCCAAAGATTATAAGCTGAGTAATTATATGACTATTTAATACTCTTGAAAAAGCAGAATGACGGAGATGGAGCAGAGAGCTGTGGCCGTGGGGTGAGTGTGGACATGAAGAGGCAGCTGGAGGGAAGCCTTGGTGGGGATGGAAGGGTCCTGTGTGTGGATGCAGGTGGCGGTCACATGAGTGTGCCCCGTGGTGACAGGACGTGAGGTTACAGCTGCACATCTCACAGTCACCGTACTCAGATGGGACTGTGATTTTGAAAGATGCACCATTGGGGGAAGGGGAGGAAGGGTGAGTGGGGATCTCTGTACTACCTTCATGTTTTCCTGTGATGGACAATGATTTCAAAATGGAAGCTTAAATTAAACAAAATGGTCATTTCTCCCATTGTTTAAAGGTGTTGAAGTGACATCGTTGAATATTTATTCGGAATTCAAATAAAACCTCAGCTTTGGTCACAGAAGAAGACAATGCAATGTGCTTCTCCTGTGTGAACATCTCTGAAACTTGCAACTCAGCCCTGAGCAGCCAGTCAGCACCCAGCTCAGGGCTGCTGCCCTGTGGCCAGTGTCACACTGAAAATCATCACTGTTAGCAGGGAGGGAGCATGAACTTCTGATGAGCTTCCCGTCATTGCTCTGGGACCTCGAGGAGTAATTGAGCACTTAGTTCCACCCAGAGGCCATGGGTCAGCTCAAGAGGAGATGGCAGAGTTGTAATTGCTGATCCTAATAACGTAACAGGGGACACAGTGCACTGGGGATAGCAGCTAGGTTTCTGTGGACGTGCCAGTCTGAGTCACTGTCCACAAGGCAATTTCCAGCTTGAATAACAAAGTGGCTGGTGCCCAGAGGGAGATGAAGTCACTCAGGCCCCTCCTCATAACCCGGATTCCTGCTGCTGCCCTGCAGCACAGCTGAGAGCGACCCCCCTGCACCGAGCTGCCTGCTGGAGACCTGCTGTGGTGAGGATGCTGCTGTGACTGGCGGCTCAGGGAGGCAAGGCGATGGTGAGTGTTTTCCAGAGTTTGTGCCCCTGGTTTTGTTCTCGCCATTCCCAATGTGTGTGTGTCCCTCTGTGTCAGCTTCCTTCTTCGTATTCGCCCTTATGCACAATCAGGCTGCTTTGAAATACGAGCTTCAAGAAATTGTTGTTCACCTAATCTTTCCTTTTTTACTGGTTAATTTCCCATTTTTTAAAGTTTTCTTTTCTCATTCTTACATTTCTGCTCGTGCTCATGGTTATTTTCACTTTTCTTCTTTACCTTGATTTCTAAAGATTTCCCAACATAGAACTGAGACATTTTTCCTGAGTCTTATTTCACTCACACACGGGACAGCAGACTGAAACCCATTACCTGTTGGTGCCCTGATCTACCCCGGGCTCCCTCTCTGACCAGCCCTCCGGGGCCCCTCCCCACCCAAGAGCTCGTCTCACCAGGCTTCTGTCTGCTGTCCTTGCTTCTCTCTCTTGGCTGCACATTCTGTTCGGTTTGTATTCACTTGTTTTCAGGGCCCAGTTTAAATACTCAACAGTGTTTTATTTCTTTCACGTATACATGTAATCCTTTTCCCTGCCAGTAATCATATGTCATTTTCTTCATTGTCCTATTTTTCTGCTTCTGTGGCATATACCAGTCCTTTTTCCTGCTATTGACAGTATTTCTGCTGACTCTAAGATGTTTGCTACTATCCACATTTTCAGGAGTATAATTGTTGTTCTTTTCTCTTCCTTATTTTTTTAAAATCCTTAAATCTCCTATCTTTTAGCCCAGGCTGGTGTGGTTCAGTTAATTGAACACCAGCCTGCAAACTAAAGGGTCACCAGTTCTATCTTACTGAGGGAACATGCCTGGGTTCCAGGCCACGTCCCCAACAAGGGGTGCATGAGAGTCAACCACACACTGATGTTTCTGTCCCTCTCTTTCTCCTTCCCTTCCCCTCTCTAAACTAAATTAATAAAATCTTTTTTAAAAATCTACTATATTTTGGGATAAATTCTCTCGGAAACCCTAATTCATTTTGCATACCTGAATTTGAAATTATGTTTCTGACAAATAACTTCCTTCCCCTCAGGGCTTGTTATTACATCCCCTTTACATTTATATGTCCCTGAAACTTGAAACTACTTCTCAGTCTTCATTGTTTTTATGTTTACATTCATAGTCAAATGATTTGTCTGCAGCACGTGCTGTTCTTGGCTGGAAGATCTAAGAGAGACAGACACTCAGTGATGTCCAGAGACACCCTGTTTGGGATCCTCTTCGCCATTCAGACTGGTACTGGTTTCCTGGGGAACTCCTTGCTGTTTGCTTTATACATGCACACCTTCTTCTCTCTGCCCCACAAGAAGAAGCCTGCTGATGGGATCCTTGCCCACTTAACTTTGGCTAATGCCCTGACCCTCCTATTCAGAGGGGTTCCAAATGTAATTAGTTCCTTTGGAATGAGGCCTGAGCTAGGTGACACTGGATGTAAAGTAGTTCTCTACACTCAGAGAGTTACCCGGAGTATTTCTCTGTACACGACCTCCCTCCAGAGCATGTTCCAGGTGGTGACCATTGCTATAAGCAGTCGTAAATGGGCCTGCCTCAAGAACAACATCTCTACACTCATTCAACCCTCCATATTTTCCTGCTGGGTCATCAGCATGGTCATCTATTCTGAGATTATCTTAAGAGTTGTGGCCAACAGGAATACCACTGATGTTACATCTGGGTATTATAGTCCTTTTTGCAAGGTCACTACATATGATCACCAGGTGGCCATGACATTTCTCAGTACAGTGCTCATTCAGGATGTGTTCTTTCTCTCCCTAATGGCGTGCAGTAGCGTCTACATGGTGACCGTCCTTTCCAGACACCACAGAGTAGCTCGGCTCATCCGCAGTAGTGTCCACTCCTCACGAAGCTCTCCTGAGCACCGAGCCACCCACGTCATCCTCATGCTGGTTTGCTGTTTCATTTTCTTTTACTGGACCAACAGCTTTCTTACTGTTTATCCACGGTTTGGAAATAAGAGTAATTGGCAACTGGAGAACATTAATAACTTTATTTCTTCATGTTACCCGACCATCTGTCCTTTTGTGCTGATGAAAAATGAGAACAGGATTTCCAGAATGTATTTCATCAATAGTAGGAGAACTTTCTTTCATCAAAGTAAATTAAATGATCCTATGAACACTCCTCAGCATTTTTCTTCACAAGTGTCATTTATGTGTCCAGAGCTATATGGTTATCAATGGCCTGAGGGATATGTTTAGTCCCCATTGTGCTGGGTGAACAGGAAGTAAAATCAGTGCATTGTCCATTTATGAAACTTTTTAGACATTACATGTAATGTTTAGTGTTTAGAATAACATTGGTATATGTGATTTAAGCTTTAAAATAATAACTTATGTAATGTATGGTGTTTTGTAATATTGGAAACATTATAAAATCATAAAATTATAAAAATTGATAACCCAACCAAAGGGCAGTGTTTTCTTTTGAGTGTAAGTTCATTATAACCCCAAGTTAGGTGATGAAATATATGTGTGTATTAATTTGTCTCTACACTTTAGTATGTCAGAAATAGTTTTGGTTTAGTTTTTTAAACCTAAATTCTTTAGATGTATATATCAATTCAGAAATGCTTTCAAACTTGTAGTAATTATTTACCTACAATGAGGTGGAGCAGGGACACTGAGAGAGAAACACCATTTTTCATGAGGACTGTTGAGCATACAGGTGAACTGGGGCTTTTAAAATTCAAGAATAAAAGAACAAAGGGACCAAAAGGTCAATGCTCGAAATCTAGGGACCTCCTCTGGGCAGAGACAGATGGAAGGGCTTCTCAGCATTACCTGTTCCTCCAAGGGGAACATCCTAAGCATGCAGAATAGCGGCAGTGTCTGTGTCGGTCCATTTGGGCTTTGGGTGAGGGGTCAAGTTTAAGTTCAGGTTCAGGTTTGAGGTTAGTGTCAGAGTCCAGTTTGGGGTTTGGATTCAGGTTAGGATAAGAGTTGGGGTTAGGGTAGGGACCAGGGTCAGAGTTAGGGTTAGAGTTGGGGGTGCAGGTTTGGGCTGGGGCTAAGGCTGAGTATATGGCTTAATGTGAGAGCTTATGGTTGGGTTTGGTGTTAGGGTCTGGGTTAAGGTAGTGTTCGATTTCTTTCTTGCTTGTGCTTTGACTTCATGTTTAAGAAGGTTTTCCCAATTCAAGATTATTATGTTTTACTTCTGTTTTGTTATATAGTTTTATGGACTTGCTCCTACCTTTGGATCTGAGATGTTTTGTTTTACTTTTAAAGTTAGGTTCCAATTTTCTTTTTTTTTAATCTTCACCCAAGAACATGCTTATTGATTTTAGAGAGATGGGAATAGAGAGGCACTGATAGAGAGGGGCAGACAGAGAGGGAGGCAGAGAGAGAGAGAGGGAGAAAGAGAGAGGAGGGGAGAGAGAGGGAGAGAGCGAGAGACATCAATGTGAGAGAGGAACGTCAATTGATCCCCTCTCAAATACACCCTGCCTGTGGACCGAATCTTCTACATAGGCATGCGCCCTGACTGAGAATGGAACCCACCACCTTTCAGTCTGTGGGATGATACCCAACCCTCTGAGCCACACCAGCCAGGGCATCATTTCTTTTTTAAGAAATGGTCATCCCTTTGTGCCAGCATCTATGTTTAAAAGTCCATTCTTTTCCTGATTAATATTCTTGAAGCCCTTGTGAAAAATAGTTGACTGTAGATCACAGGTGGCAAACACAAGGCCCATAGGCTGAATCCAGCCCTCCACTTTGTTTTATCTGGCCCAGCACCTTGTTTCTACCTGACAGAAGTGCCAAGGTCTCACTTAACTGTTAAGGTGTAGTTACATGTACACAGTCCTAAAGTTACATTCAACCCTTTGAATGCAACCTCGAGGCTGATGTGGCCCCCAGTGAAAATGAGTTTGACATTCCTGTTCTACATGGTCATTTTGTGCTTCCTTATGTTCCAAATCATTGAAGTGATTCTCAGCTTCATCCACTCTACTGTTGTTTCCCTGTAAATTGTTCTTTATTTCAATTAGTGTATCCTTCTTTTCTGACTGGATCTTTTTTATGCTGCTGAGGTCCTCACTAAGTTCCTTGAGCATCCTTGTAACCACTGTTTTGAACTCTGCATCTGAGCTTTCTGGAGTTTTGCTCTGTTCTCTCATTTGGACCATGTTTCTTTATCTCCTTGTTTTGGCAGCCTCCCTGTGTTTGTGTCTATGTATTGGGTAGAGCTGCTTTGACTCCGTGTCTTGGTAGTGTGGCCTAATGTAGTAGGTGTCCTGTAGGGTCCAGTGGCACAACCTCCACTATCACCCAAGATGGGTACTCAAGGTGTGCCCTTTGTGTGGGCTCAGTGCACCCTCCTCTTGTAGTTGAGCCTTGGCTGCTCTTGGCAGATCAATGAAAGGGGTTTACCCAGGCCAGTCAGCTGCAAGGATTAGCTGTGACCACTGACCATCAATTTCCACCCTCCATGGAGGATCAGCTGTGCACGGGCAGGGTGGTGGTACTCTGATGTGGTCTGTAGCTGTCCACTGGGTGTGCTTGCCCTGGGTTTCCCAGGTGGTACAGGTCAAGGTCAGCCCCCACCAGTGTTTTCCCTGGGGCACCCTGCCTGAGCTGTAATCTGAAATGGCTGATGCTTGTGCTGGGTGGGTCCCAGGTGAAGTCAACTTGTGAATCTAATCTGGCTGTTGCTAGGGCTCACTGAAGCCAGCTGTTGATTGTTTGATAGGAGTTAGGAGCCCAGACCAGCCATTCTTATGGAAAAGCAATTAGGGCAGGCCTGTAAATTGGGTGGGATAGAATCTAAGGCTGGTCAAACAGTGTTAGCCCAGTTGATGGAGTCTCAGATATGACACCAGCTTACCAGCTCTGTGGGGGGAGGTTTTAGCAAAAGGACAATGGCCCCTGCTCCCCTTAAGCCAGACACTCAGTTTCTCCCTGTATGCCACTGGTGTCTTTCAAACTGCTACCCCAGTGCTAAAGCTCAGAGGGTGCGAGTCTGAGTAGATGAGTCCATGTGTGGGTTCTTTAAGAAGAACTGTTTGGGGCTCCAGAAGTTTCTTCTATCAACTCAATCCCTACTGGTTTTTGCAGTCAGAAGTTGTGGGGACTTATCTTCCTGGCACTGCAACCCTGGGCTGGGGGCCTGGTGTGGGGCTGGGACTCCTCGCTCCTGAGATAGCCCTCCCGAATGTTTATCCACCACACATGGATATAGGATCAGCCTATTTTCATCTGCATCCCTCCTACCAATCCAGGTGGATGTGGATTCTTTAATTCTATAGCTGTCAGACCTCCATTCAGCTCAAATTTTGATGTTCCTGAGTGATGGTTGTTCTATATTTTAGTGGTAATTTCGACGTGGTTGTGCGAAGAGGTGAGCCACGTCTGTCTATCCAGCCATCTTGACTGGAAGTCTGGGTGGACTGTCATATATATAAATGACAGTCCACCCACATAGATCTGAAAGCTTATTGTCTGGGCCCCAAAGATATGTCTTTGACCTAATTTCATTCTGGGCACTATATACTCAAGAAGCAGAGAATTATCTTCTTTTCTTAAAAAGAAATTTAACCACAAAAACATTAATTAAAAAGGGACGTAATGAGTATCCAACCCCCTGGACACATCCCAGTGTTTGCCTGGAAGGAGTCCCCGAGGCCTGGGCTTCAGCAACCCTGTTTCCAAGCTCAAGGCTGAGACTCAGCATCAGACAACCTGTTGTAATCAGAGCCAACCAGATGTGCAGTTCTGACGGCACGGTTGACGGCACGGTTGACAGCACGGTTGACGGCTGAATATGGAGAATGGGTAGGTGGCCCTTTGGTCAGGACTCCGGGATGGGGCTTGGCCTTCACCCAGTACCTTGGGCACAGGGGAAGGGGATCTTCTGCAAAACCTTGTACAGGAGAAATGGTGTCCTGTCTAGAGGAAGGCACGGGGACACCCTTGAGACACGAGGGGTGTGGAGCCTCCGGCCCACAGCAGAGCAAAAGAAGAGAGGTTGGCAAGGCCCGGGTGGCTACTGCTTCTCCCATCAAAGATTCAGAATGGTTGAGGTTCACAGTAGCACGTCCAGTTACCCCAGCAGCTTCGAACCACAGAACTCATTGTTCAGGAGCTGCAATGTCAAAGTATGGCCCCACTGTCCGACCTGCTGCCACGGTCACCCAGAACCAGGCACAGAGTAGCAGCATGCGGCATGTCCGTTGTTTGTACAAACGAATTAAATGCAGAAGAAACCACAGAACTGAAGTATAGGGAACTGATCTACTTGGCGTGGCAAATGTAGCCCAGCCCTAACGGAAAAACGACAGGTGTGAGTCTGCACACAGGAGCCAAACCCACGAATCAGCTTTCCCATGAGAAACCAGGCCTGCAGTATACCTAGGCTGCTTTGAGGCTGGCTTTTGCTAAAGCTCCCTCACCCTGAGTTCAGGCAGCAAATGCTTACTGCAGCTCTTTAAAGTAACTTCCTGAAGTCTGAGCTAATTAATTCTCCCAAGGACTGAGTGTAACCAGACCAATCACTCTTATCGTTCCCTTGCATTTGCAGCATTTTTTCCTTGTTAATCTCTAAGAAGTAATCAGTAACATCCTTTCCTTTGTTATTTGTAAAAGTAAGCACCTAAAGCAAACTTGAGCATAATGAATGAGAACCTCCTTTGATGTATGCTATCAGAAAGCAGTAAAAGCTTGTCCAGGCAAGGGTCCAGGCAAGGGTCCAGGCGCTCTCTCTCTCTCTCTCTCTCTCTCTGAGAGTGGCCATGCTGTCCTTTTCTCTCCACAGGACTTCTGCAGTCCACATGAACTTGTTCGTTGCATCCACAACACGGCGGACACCGCTGGCCAGAGTCCACATGACTGAAGCACAAGGATGCCACAGAACTTTCCTAGTGCAGAGCCCAGTGGGGGGACCCTTCGATGCCACCAACAAGTCCACCACCACTTGCCAGGAACCGCCTGACCTGCACACGGCAGGAAGGAACCATAGCACCAGGCCTCTTCTTGGTCGTGGGTGCTGGTTGGTATGTGGGAGTTCTGCCCTCTTGGACCCTTGGACCAAAACACCAAGATACTTAACTGAGTCCCTGCAGTCTGACACACGGAGAAAATAAACATGAAACGCTCACCAGACTGACAACACAGCAGAGCAGGACACACTCCCTTTGTCTAGCCCCTTCAGTCTGCAACTAGTGGGACATTCGTAACTCAGTTCTGCTGGACACACTGATGCCACAGTTACCCGCGCGTCAACACCTCTGAAGGCGGGTGCATCGGGACACACAGGGGAGGTGGAACTGGAGAAACAGCAGGAACGGTGCTTTTGACCCTGGTCTGCCTGCAGTGGTGCCTGTGCCCATGGCCCCTGTGCCCATGGCCCCAGTGGACACGGTGGCAGTGGCGGAGGCGGGGCCCACAGCCTCACCCCCCACAATGACCCCAGTGAAAAAATAGGGCAACAGCAGCAGTGGTGCCAGTGACTCTGGCTCCCTCCCCCAGCTGCGGTGGTGCCCGCACCGCCGGAGAGCCCGAGAACCTATTAGCTGCAGTGGAGGTTGCGGGTCTCCCAGCCGCCGCAGCACCCGCAGCCATGGGGAAGCAAACAGCAGCGACGGCAGGGCTCACAGCCTCAGCGCCCCAAGTCACAGGGTAGCACCTGCAAGCCCAACAACCCCAGAAGCGGCAGAAGCACCCATGACACCAGCTCCCCACCACCTGCGCCATCATTCCTGGCCACGGTGGCAGTGCCTGTGGCCCAGAGGACCCAGACACAGCAGGGGCACCCACTATCCTGGTGACCCCAGTGACAATGCCTGCCACACCACAACTGCCGCAACACCACAGCAGCAAGGCACCGGTGACTCTGGAAGCACTAGCAGTGATGAAGCGGGCACTCGAAACACTCTGGCAGTGGTGGGGGAGGGTGCAAAGCGCTGGGTCTGGAATGTAATCTGAGTGAACTCCGGTAAGAGAAAACAAGTGTGCTATAGCGCCACCTCCTGGAAAATAAAAGAAATGCCTCTAATTGTCAACCTGTTGAACCGGTAATATTAAACAAAGCTGAACCTAAATTGAAAAAGTGTTTGCTGCAGCAAAAGTGCCCACAGAGGAGCAACCGGTCAAGCACCGCAAACAACCACAATAACACGGTATCTCGAAAAGGAAAACGTAAGCGCTTCAGGGAAGCTGTGTAGAGTCCGTTCAGTTAGGTGCTCACCCAGTGCCTTCTTTCCTCCGGATTTCTCACCCCGATGTTTGGGGGAAGCAGTGAGGGCCGTGGCAGTGGTTGGGGCAGCAGGAGAGACCCTGAGCTCCAGAGAAAGGAAGAGGCAGAGGCAACAGGAGGTGGGTAGGGGGGCCCCATGCCAAGCTCAGCCCGACTGAAGTTTCTTCCGAAAATCACCCTGTGCCCGGAGACAGGGCGGGAGCCTTTCTCCACCCACCCCCACCCCCACCCCACCCCTACTCCATGGCTTTTTGTCCCCAACAACCAGCTCAGCTTCGCACCTGTCAAACACACTTGTGTCCACTGGTCCCTGTAAGACATTTGGGAGGCAGGTTCCGGGCAACTCACACTCAAAAGGATGTGATGGACGCCACTCACCGGTCACCTAGAGATGACTGCTCCCAACGGTGTTGGGGCGGCCATCAGCGCGTTCAGATGGCGCCTCCCTCCCAGGGTCACATCCCCGAGCCACCTCCACTTTGATTCTGGTCTTGGCCACGGGATGTGGCTCGACCACCTGTTCTCTCGGAGGCCTAATAAGCCCCTGCCCGTGCGTTTGCCTTCGTGGAGCACGTTGCAGCCAGGAAGTCCCGGCCCCTTACTGCAGAGGCCACAGAGGAGAGAGCTGAGGAGCCCTGGCGGACACCCCGGGAACTGCCAGGCATGGAGCGAGCCCGCCTCGGACGCTCAGGTGACCGCAGCCACTCGGTGACAGCGGCAAGCCCGCGGGGCTGCAGAGTCACGAGCAAACCGCTGATGGTTGTTTAATCCACTAGGTGTGGGGTGGTTTGTTACTCAGCAAGATGACTGAAACGCCAGACGGATTCTTGCCATCTGTCTTGCTGTGTTGGTGACTGTGTTGCTGACTGTGTTGCACGACTGTCCCCAGGGCAGCGGCACGGAGGCGCGTGATGCGCGTGTTAATGGCGCGCACGTGCGAGGAGTCCGCACTTTCCGTGGACTGCTTTCCAAACACTTGGGACCCGTTGAAAATGCCATCAGAGGACAGCTGTGCGCATTAAAGCAGGCCGCGGAGTGTTCACGCACACGCTCTGTTTCAAGGTTACACTGTTTCCTTTGGACAGAGAGAAAATAAAAAGTACTGCAGACAGACCGTGTGCAGGCCCTGCACGGAGTTAGAGAACTCGGCCTTGCCCCAGCAGGCGGGCCTGTAATCCTTAGTTTGAGGGACGAAGGGAAAGTGTGTGTTGAGTGTGGGTGAGGAGTCTTGCTCTATGGAGGTAACCCTGGTTTCCTGGAACTTCATATAGCTTGTAGGTGGGAGGCGACTCTCTCCAGGGACCCGGACAGTGGGGAATTCCCTTTTCTCTGACATCGCTCTATTTCCCAAGTGGCCCTTAGGAGGAAGGACTTGATCGTATAACAGGGAAATCTATTTAAACATCCAACCAGGTGACCATAATCAAGCAGTGCTCCACGGAGCCTCGCCCACCCTCCCTCCCCCAGCCCCACGGGGCCAGCGTCCTGCCCTGTGCAGGGCACGACGGGAAAGCTCAGAGAGTCGCTGAGCTCCGGAGCAGGAGCTCCACGACTCGAACTGGGTTGCTCTGTCCGGGGAATTCTAGGGAAGAAAATGACCCGAAAGAGGCCCGATAACCCTGTGCGTCTTTGTGGCTGTGGTTGCTGTAGCTTCCCTGAGAACCTGCCTCCCTCTGCTCGTACAGAAAGGGACACTGTTGTTACTCAGCGGGTCCTCCGGAGAAGCCGTGGGGGAGAAGGAAAAAGGGGAAGAACGTAAAAAAGTTTGCGAACGCGATGTGCCTTTCAGAGTTCACGGGAACGCCTCCAACTCTCCTGTTTCTCTCTGGTACTGGGTTTGCTTGTCTTCTTAGGTAACGGCTTTAAAGATGCAAATTTACTAAGGTTGCTGGTATATTTTCGCTGTCGACTCAAAGGACACAAGCAGGGCTGTCGTGTTAGCCTATTCCATGGGTCACGTGTCCCACCACCGCAAAGGTCACCTTCACACATGCCACGGGCTGCTGTGTTTGTATGGCTCCAAGGGCCCCCTTGCAGATAACCATTTTCCCTCGTTTCTGGTTTACTTCCATGTTTCTTTTGGAAAGATACATACATATTTATATTTTCTCTTCTTACACAAAAAGCAGCACGTGTATTTACTCTTTCGCTCCTTGTCATTTTCACGTAACAGTATGCCCTGGGAATCAAGCCAAGGCAGTCCGCAGATACACTCCCGTCTCTTTACAGCCCCAGCAGTGCTCCTTCCGGGAGGTGCGCCGGGCTACCGGCTCTGAGCAGACCCGTCACCGAGTCATACCTCACAGAGGAACCTTACACACATTCCCTGTGCGTCCGGGGAGATGCGGTCTCCACGCGTCTCTCAGCACTGAGATGCAGGGGTGGTCTGAAACCGTGTGTGTGCTGTGTGTGCTGTATTCATTGTGTGTGCTTGTGTAGAGGGAAGAAAATTTGGTCTGAAACTGTCCCCTGGAGGAGAGATTTAATTCTCTGCAATAGACGGTCTTCTCTGTTGCAAAAAATTAAGAAGCCAAAAAACAAAAGCCTTGATGCTCTGCTCTGTGTGTGAAAGGCATGGCTCCCAAGTCTCGGAGCACATCAGAGAGACAAAGATGGAGATAGCTTTGTCCGATAAACAGACATGACCTTGGGGTGGGAGAGGACAGGAATGGGGTGGGAACCAAGAGAGGGGCACAGCTGAGGCAGGGGCTCCTGGGAATGTGCAGCCCGGGCAGCAACTGTGCAGTGTGCATGTCACTGTGAGGGCCTCCCTGCTGCCCGCAGCCCCCAGGAACGCCCACTGCGCATGCCCACGCATACATGCACACCGGCCTGCCCTCCTGACACCAGGGACGGTGCCGTCACACAGAGGCAGACACAAAAAGGTGACATTTAAAGGAGAATGTTTAGCCAAAAACACTAGGCAGAGGACAGAGTGCCTGGTAGTTGCCAGAACTTCCAAGGGGCCCTTTGATAGCTCCGAAGCTTTAGATAAGTTTTTTGAGCCAAGTCCAGGTAAATCTCAACCCTGGCTGGGTAGCCCAGTTGGTTAGAGCACTGTCCCACATGCCAGGGTTGCGGGTTCAGGCCCCAGTCAGGGCACATAGAACTGACGAGTGCGTAACTAAGTGGAACAGCAGGTCAGTGTTTCTCTCTCCCTCTCTCTCTCTCTCTAAAATCAATGAAAAGGCCAAGTTAATCTCAAACAGCAGGGTGACCTCAGCAACAGCTGGGTTTCAACAGAAAAATTGCATCCACGAGCTGCATTTTATTCATATCTTAAAAATTATCCAGCCCTGGCTGGCGTAGCTCAGTGGATTGAGCGCAGGCTACAAACCAAAGTGTCGCAGGTTCGATTCCCAGTCAGCGTACATGCCTGGGTTGCAGGCCATGGCCCCCAGCAACCACACATTGATGTTTCTTTCTCTCTCTCTCTTTCTCCCTCCCTTCCCTCTCTAAAAATAAATAAATAAAATCTTTTAAAAAATTATCCAACAATTCCATGTCACTTCCGTGTTATCACTAGGTGTGCTGACTCACACAGAGGGTTTCATGGGATGGGGGGTGGGGCTCGCATGAACACTGAGATAGTAACCGGACCCTGCCAATCCCCAGAGGGCAGAACTCCTGGGCAGGGCCCTCAGCAGAAGGACAGACAGACAGACAGACTTGTGTCCACGAAACATGTAGCACAAGGTCCCTCGGTGGGATCCAGGAGCTGCCATTGTTGTGGCCCTGACTGTGTCCCAGGGGGAACCTGGGTTGGCAAAGCACCCAAGAGTGAGCGTGGTCTGTGCTGCATTTCACGCTCTGTAACCGGAACAACGCTCTGCTCCCCTGCTCCACGGAAGCCCTCCTGAGCCAGCCGGGTGCCGCCCCTCCGACCAAAACCCCTAGAGATGGCGGAAGAGACAGGCTTCCTCTGCAGAGGTCCACGACTCCTTCTCAAGCTACAGGCCTTTCAACACCTAAGCAAGTAGAATTTGGGTAGAGGGAGAAAACCACAGCCCCGCAGGGACGTGAGATGGACAAAAGGAGCGGCAGCCCAGGTTTGAGTAGGCTGGTGTCGGGAGCGGGGCGCAAGTCAGGGCACCTGACAGGGTGATCAGTGGAGAGGGGAGCAGACACACTCGCACACACCACACACACCACACACGCAACACACTCACACAAACACATCACCCCCCACACACAGGCTTGAGTGAGGTCATCTGGCTCTGGGGCGAATCTCATAAGCTCGTGATAGGGCTAAAACCTTTGGTATTAATATAATCAGGCTGAGAAAATAGCCTTTTGTATGACCAGGTTGCTAGCTATCGCACAGGACATTTCGTGTCTCGAAGCAATCACACCTGTGCAAAATGCCACTCGCAACATAGCACATCTGGACAGCACCCATGAACACAGAAACAACCTCGGAAAGGCCTCTGCCACTTTCTTATCTTGTCTTCATGCAGCTGATGCTATTTTACAAAGTTTGGTTCATGATTTCGGTGATGAGAGAGAAAGACAGATGTGGGGAAGGGATACTTCTAATTACTAAAGAAACTACTAAACCAATACTTTCACGAGGCCTGTTGTGAAGACAAACCAAATCCGGTGGGGCAGGGTGGGGTGAAAAAAGGCTCGCCCGTGCTGTCAGTCCAACAGAATCATGTATCGTTTAGCTTACGCTGCATAACAAACCTCTCCAATGCTTAATTGTCCACAACAGGGTCATTTGTTAGCTCAGGATTAGGTCACTTATCGGTCAGCAATCCCATCCAGGTCAGCCGGGATTCTCCAGCTGGTCTTCCGTGGGCTCACCCCCACATCAGCAGTGAGCTGGGGCTAAGCTGCAGGGCTGGCGGGTGAAGCTGTTTATTTGGTGTCTGAGGCTGAATAAGTAATTAGCGGCATAACAGCAAAAGTATTTTAAACCAAATTCACTACGATCTGGGGTTTTTTGGGGGGTTTTTTTGTTTGTTTGTTTTCTGGCTGTGCGTCCTGAAGAAGCAACCAGTAAGGAATTTTGTTCTTCTAAAAGCACTACTTACTCGCTCTGAAGCCAGTATATGTCCGCTGTTGCTCTGGGCTTTGCAGATGTACCCCACTGACTGAGTTTCCTGATATGACGCCATGTACGGACGAAACAGGACACAACAGCGATTTTCGGCCAGAGTGCCGCAAGAATTTTTCAAGCATGCAATACCTGACCCCTTTTCCCTTAGACTGTCAACTAAAAAACAGCACTGGCCAACACAACAATGGTCCTCTGGTGCGAATGAATCAAAATTGTACTGATTTTTTGTCAGAGCAACAAAAAATATTTTTGGTGTGCCACAGAATTTTGATCATTAGTGTGTGTGCCACGAGACGAAGAAGGCTGGAAATTGCTGGGTTATAAGGACGCACCCAGGAGTGAGCCCACCTGGTCAGGACACCCAGCTGACTTTCCTTTACGGAGCTATATTGTGTATCAGGTTGTATTTGGAAAAAAGTGCAAGACGATTTTAAATGTTCTCTGCTAAGTTTCGTAAGTGTGCCTCTAGCCTCGGCCCCACAGGCCTGAGCACTCACCCTGGGCCTTCCCACACCCCCTCCCTCTCACACTGTGGTTCAGTGCCCCCTGGGAGAGAACGGTGCGGGGCCACATGTCCCCCGCTGAGCCTGTCCGTCCACGCTCAGAGAACCCACTGTGAGCGCACAGACAGAGACGAAGGCACAACCTGAGAGGCAGGACCCATCCGCCACCCTGGCCAGCTGTGCCCGAGGCGGGGTGGAGCCCAGAACATGCCACTGAAACCGTGCGGGTGATTTCTCTTTGGGGGTGCACAGAGATCGTGGTGGCTGGTGTTTCCCACTGTGAGGGTTTCATCTCAGCTCACACGGCTCTATACACATCAGCAAACTCCCACGGTGTGGAAGACAGCTGGCACGGCTGAATTCTGGAGAAAGGAGACCCGGGCACCTCCACGCACACGAACCAGCCAAGTGCATCTCGGATGAGGCCTCCCTGTCACAATATTGAGATTGCTCGTGGCCTCTGGGGTCAGGCGATCACAGCTGTCAGCTCGAGAATGTAAAGAACTCAGTGGACAGAAAACACACAGCCGGCACCATGGACCTAAGTCACCTTAACCCAACACCAACCAGGACGGGTGAGCAGCCCCCGTCCCACTTGAGCCCCTAGGCCAGGGGCCTTATTCCCCACCTGGGTTGCTGTCTGAGCCACTCACTGCAGGTTTGACTTTTAAGATGCCCACAAAATATCCAAATTGCCCCGTAAACACTGTCTTACGAGGATTAATGGCTAAAGATTTGTTGCCAGGGGTTCAGTGGGTGTGCAGAGCCCAGTGGGGCATGGAAGGTGTCGTGGCAGGCGGGAGGACTTGCAGGAGGCTTGCCTCCCACACCTGGGCCAGGCCCACACATTCCTGCACACATGCGCACAGGTACACGCATGTGAGCTTCCCATGTTCTCACTATATACTCACACACGCATACATGCACACACTCCAGCCACCACAAGGGCCTGCCCAGACTCGGCCCAGAGCAGGGACATACAGTGCCTGGCTCTCCAGACACAGTGCTCACCTCTGTCACAGGTCTTTAGACCCAGACGTAGAACAGCGGGTGTCCAGGTGAGCATTTGTAGGCCCAGTGGTCACAGAGCAGTGAACGGAAAGTCACATGTTCTACAAATTGCGTGATGGTCACCCATTCCCTGGGCAGGACTCACGTGGGGCAGGGGCAGCCTGTCAGTCTCCTGGGACAGGCGAGGACAGGCTCCAACAGCAGGCCGGATCAGAGCGAACAGTGGGACCATGGGCTCAAGGGACAGCAGAATCCCTGCTCCCTGCGTGCAGCTGGAGGTTCATCCATTTTTATCTCAAAGAACCGGTTGTGGTTGCACTTATTTTCTGTATTGTTTTATTGTTCTCTATGTCATTGATTTCTCCTTTGATATTTATCATATATTTTATTCAATTTTGAGTTTATTCTGCTCTTTCAGTTTCTTCAGGTAGAAGCTCGATTGGAGACCTTTCTTTTCTTTTTTTTTTAATTTTTTAAAAGATTTTATTTATTTATTTTGAGAGGGAAGGGAGGGAGAAAGAGAGAGAGAGAGAGAAACATCAATGTGTGGTTGCCGGGGGCTGTGGCCTGCAACCCAGGCATGTGCCCTGACTGGGAATCGAACCTGCGATGCTTTGGTTAGCAGCCCGTGCTCAATCCACTGAGCTACGTATGCCAGCCAGGGCTCTTTTCTAATGGACACTTTTTAAATTGTGATAAAATGTACACAATATAAAACATGCCATTTTGGCCATTTTAAGTGTATCGTTCAGTGTCGGTGAGTATATAATATGGACTTTTAATGGTATGAATTTCCCCTAAATACTGCTTTAGATGCATGCCCCAAAATTTTGATACATTTTTTTTTCAGTTCAAAATACATTCTAATTTCTCATCCTTTGAGCCATAGGTTATTTAGACGTATGCTTCCTCCTTTCCAAATTTTTAAGCATTTTCCAGCGATCTCTTATTGTCTTCCTAAATTAACTTCTGCTTTCATTTTTCTGTACACCTTCTTCCTGCTTTGTCTATTTTTTTAATTGATGGTGGCATCATTTATCTTTATTCTCTTTCGTTTTGCCATTTCATCATGTCGTCCTTTTTCATTTTATGCGCGATGGGCGGGTGCTCTGCAAGGGCACCAGGACAGTTCAATGGGGAGAGAACAGTCTTGACAACAAATGGTGGCGAGACAACTGGAAACCCACAGGCAAAGGACAGAAGCTGTGCACCTTCTTTATGCCATACACAAAGCTTACCTGAAAGTGGGTCCCAGGCCTAAATGTAGGAGCTAGAACTAAAGTCTTTCATGACAACATAGGAGTAAATCTTCATGACCTTGGATTAAGCAACGGCTTCTTAAATACCAAAAATCCAAGTGACAAAAAAAGCACGTCAACTGGATAGCACCAAAATTAAAAACATTTGTGCCGGAAAGTGCAAAACGACCCATGGGATGGGAAAACTACTTCTAAATCGTGTGTCTGATAAGGGACTTGTATCAGGCATATACGAAAAACCCTTACAACCCAATAGCAGACATAAATAAGTGGGCAAAGGACCTGACTAGACAGACATTCCTCCAAAGACGACACATGAATGGCCAGTAAGCACATAAAGATGCTCAACATCATTAGGCACCAGGGAAATGCAATTCAAACCCACCATGAGATACCACTTCACACTCACCAGGACAAGTAGAATCATTTTTTTATTTTTTAAGAAAAAACAAATTCTGGAAAGGATGCGGAGAAATTGGAATCCCCAGATACTGTTGATGGGAGTGTAAAAGGGTGCCGCCGCTGTGGGAAACAGTTCTCAGGTACTCAAAAAGTTAAACACACAGTTACCATGTGACCCAGAAATTCCACTCCTAACTATCTACCCAAGAGAGGTGAAAACAAACGTCCACCCAAAAACTCGTACATGCACATTCACCACAGCACCATGATGACCCCACCATGAGTGTGTCGTGGCGGGTGGGAGGGGGACCCTTGCAGAGCTGCTCGGGGGCAGCAAGCTGAAGGCCCGGTGGGCTCGGCATGAGAGCAGCAGGTCGGAGGATTCTTGCCCAGCCTTACACCCTAACAGAACGTGCCCTGCTAGGTTCCGGATGGGACTGGGCCCCGGCACCCATTTACTCTGAGCTCTCCCTCTGCAGTGGAGACGTCTGACCCTCTTCATCTCACCGTTGTGTTTTACCAGCACCTGTCTCACCTGGATCCACAGGCTCCCAGCAGGACGGGAGTCTTTCCTCGGGGTGAACCATGCCTGAGCCACACATAGACCTGGGTTGGATATTCAGATGTGACACTGGACTTCAGAGTTGATGCTGGAGTGAGAGAAGACTTTGGGGACTGCTGGGATGGAATGAATGCATGTTGCATGGGAGGAGGACATGAATTTGGGGGCTAGGAAACACAATGCTAGGGACTCAACTGTGTCCCTCCAAAACCCACGGGCTGAGGCCTTAGACTGTCCGGGCTTCTCTAAGAGAATACTGTAGACTGGGAGGCTTACAAACAACCGAAACCTGTATCTCGCAGTCTGGAGGCTGAAAGCCCAGCATGAAGTCACCAGCAGACTCAGGATCTGGGGAGGGGTCCCTTTCTGGGTCACAGGCGGCATCTTTTCCACGTTGCCTCACATGGTGGAAGAGAGAGCGAGGTCTCTGGATCTCTTCTCTAAGGGCGCTAATTCCGTCGCGGGGCCCGCCACCCTCATGATCCAGCCACCTCCCAGAAGGCCCCACCTCCTACTACCATCACCCGGGGATCAGGATTCAACATAGGGATGTGGGGGTTGGGGAGACACAGGCATTCGGTACATAGTAAAGCTTTAACTCCCAATGTAACTGTTTTTGGAGATGGGGCTTTAAGGAAGGAATTAAAAATAAATAGGCCGTAAGGGTGGGGCCCTGATCCAAGAGGACCAGTGTCCTTATAGGAAGAGACACCAGAGTGCTCACGCTCTCTGTCCCATGAAGACACCATGGGCGGCGGCAGTCTGTGAGCCAGGACACGGGCCCTCACCAGGAGCCAAGCTGGCGAGCCCCTTTATCATGGACTCCCAGCCTCGAGAACCAAATCCCTGGGAGGGAAATTTCTTTGGTTTAAGCCACTCAGCTTATGGCATTTTGATATGGTATTTTGCAGCCTGAGTAAGACGAAGCCACTGACTAAGTCAGAGAGACTCAAAGCCAACAGAACAAGCTGACAAAATTACCAGTCAGGGGCCAACTCTCCAAACAACACAATTAACACAGCTGAGATGCATTACCCGTTTAGCGTTCTGCACACACTCAACGGCAATTGAACACGCCCTCTTTTCAAGTGCACGTGATTACAACTGACAACTGTTAAGTCATAAAACAGGATTCAACGGTTTCAAGGCACTGAAATCCCTCCGTCTGTTCTCTGACCACAGTGAAATGAAGCTAGAGCTCAAGAAGAAAAGATAACTAAGAAACCCCACCTTTTGAAATTAAGCCACACACCTCCGAAAAACTCATAGCACAAAGAAGAAATCCTAACAAAAATGTAAAAATAGTTCCAACTGCATGAAACTGAAAACATATTGATGTACTGTTGTTGCAGCTAAAGCCATTCTAGAGGAAAATTCAGTTTCTGATGCATGTGTTAGAAGAGGAGAAAGGTTGAAAATCCATGACCTAAGCTTCTACCTCACAGAGGAAAATAAATCTCAACCCCTCCCCCACATGAATGACAAATCCATTCCAGGGGGGACGCCGGTCCAAGCGCAAAGGCTCAGGCAGTATAAGCTACAGCAGAGAATGCAGAAAACCTTCATGGTCTTGGAATAGGCCGATTTCTTAAACAAGACACACAGAACGTACTAACCTAAAAAAGACAAATAATGTCAAACTGGACAACATGAAACTTAAGGACTTCTGTTTATAAAAATACTCTGAAGAAAGTGAAAAACAAGCCACAGAGTAGAAGCCAGTCACAAAATAAACACAGCGGTGCCTTGGTAGTCAGCAGCCCCAGAACCCGTCAAACCTGCTACTGGTGGCATGTTGGTGATAAAAAAGGTGTCAGCCCTCGGTGCCATTCACCACTCAGTGCACTCGCTAGCACCCGTATGAGTCACGTCGCCAGCCCACAAGAGAAAATGCTTTATCAGTCGTCGCTTGCTCGCCTCTCATCAGAACGAATTAGCGATGGATCCCGAGGTACCAGTGTATATGATACAGGACTCCTACGCAGATTCCATCAAGAACCTCTGCAAAATTAGCTGGAAAAAAAAAAAACAACCCTAATAGTAAAATGAGCCAAAGTCTTGAACAAGCACTTCAAAAGGAGGGTAGCCAATGAATGGCCAATGAACACACGAAGCGGCATGGGCCATCGAGGTAATGCGATCACACCCACACACACCCCAGAACGGGCGAAATGAGAAACACATGACAGTCGGTGTTGATGAGGGTGTGGACTTTGAAAAACTGTCTGATCATTTCTAGGAAAGCTGAGCTCCTTAGCGTATACTCAGCAGAAGCGTGCACCAAAACACACACACAGAAATGTTTACATTTGCACCAGTCAGAACGGCCAGACACTGGAAACAACCCAACCGCCCGCCACCAGTGAGCCAGACACATAAGCTAAGGTGCATTCGTACAGTAGAACACTGCACAGCGATGAGAGGGCGACCCGCTCACTGCACAGAGCTCACGGACGGTTGTCACACACACACAGTGTGAACTAAGGAAGGCAGACACAAAGGAAGACCGTCTTAGACCACCCGGGGTGGCACACCAGAATACCAGACGGGGCGGCTCAAACAGCATTTATTTCCTACAGCTCTGGAGGCTCCAGTCCAACACCAAGAAATCAGCCCATTTGGGGTCCCGTGACAGCCTGCTTCCTGGTTCATAGAGGACCACCTGCCTTCTCACAGCGTCCTCACGAGGGGCCAGGCTCTCTGGGGTCTCCTTCATGAGGGCACTAATCCTATCGTGATGGACAATAACCCTAACGACCCTGTCACCTCTCAAAGGCCCCCGCCTCCAAATACCACCACACTGGGGGTTAGGATTTAACACACGAATTGGAGAACACATTCAGTCTGTAACGAAATGCATTAAGTCCATTTGTAAAATGTCCAAAGCCGGGCAGGAGTAATCTGTAGCGCTAGAACCCAGGCATGACCCCGGGGGTGGGGGATGCTGCTGAGCGGAAGGGGCACTTGGGGGCCTCGGGTGTGTGGAAGTGTCTTGCCCGCCGTACCGGTTACGTGTGTCCACGCTGTGACATTTCATCCACCTGCACACCCATAACTTGTGCAGTCTGAAGTATGGATATTTCAGTAAAAAGTTAACTGAAAATCAAAATCCCACACACAGAAAGTCATGGACGTGTCCCCACTGGCGTGGGGGTTCCTGCATAACGTTAGATGAGAAGGGCTACAGAGCGCTGCTCGTAGTGCGAGCCCATGCTTATGAAAGAGCGCACAGGCAGAGAGCAGATGTACACGAACATTCGTTTAAAAATATTTATTGAGATGTACTATGTGCCAACACAGGGGTCTGGAAGACGTCCCTACAACTGTACTATCTCATGCAGAGCCCCGGCGCATGCACTGCCACCTCCGGGTCCTGCACGGCTCTGTGCAGCCCCACGCTCTGCACGCCGAGGGGACGAACCGAGGGCAGTAAGGACACCATTAACACGTGATGCACGGACGGTCACTTTCACAGGAGTACAAGGTCGACGCATGTGTCCTATGAGTGTAGAACTAGACCTAGCTTAGGAACACCCAGAGGTCGGCACTGTGGACACGACTGGTGGACACCTGGACACACAGCCTACTTCTAGAGGACAGACACAGGCAGTGACAGTGGCGAGGGCAGCCCAAGGGTGTTGGTCTGCGGGGCACACAGGGAAGGGCAGTGCCACCTGCCGGGCAGAGCGAGCGTTCGCAGGCTGTCGCAGGAACGAGTGTTGACGTCCGGGCGTGACTTCCTTCGCTCCTGTGCGTCCCTCCAGCAGCTCGCACTGCCTCCCGAGCGGCATTTCAGCTGTCATCTCCAGATCGGAAAGACTTTTTCTCCAACCTGAACGAGACAAAGAAAACCAATGAGGCAAATAATAAATCACTGAAGTTCGATTATTAGTAGTTTTCCCTACTAATAATTAAACATTGGACCAGAGAATGGCATTCAGGTGTAGAATTTTTTTT
Organism: Phyllostomus discolor; assembly: GCF_004126475.2. NCBI lineage: Eukaryota > Metazoa > Chordata > Mammalia > Chiroptera > Phyllostomidae > Phyllostomus > Phyllostomus discolor. The sequence continues at coordinate 11,077,216 of NC_040904.2, read as the reverse complement.
TAAATGACAAACCTACAAAATTACTGTAAAGCAAAGCACAAACAGGTATCAAAAATAGCGGAAAACCACCCTGGCTGCTGTGGCTCAGTGGATTGAGTGCCGGCCTGTGAACCAAAGGGTCGCTGGTTCTATTCCCAGTCAGGGCACATGCCTGGGTTGTGGGCCAGGTCCCCAGTAGGTGGCGCACAAGAGGCAACTAAATACTGATGTTTCTTGCCCTCTCTTTCTCCCTCCCTTCCCCCTCTCTAAAAATAAATAGAATCTTTAAAAAAAAAACCAGAAAACCATTTGATGATTTTCTTTTCCATCCTACATTCAAAGAATCCACTTTCCAGTGGTCTCTGGGCCTACGGACCCCACCAGCTACACAGCGTCACTTGTGGGAACGAGGGCTCTTCGGTCTGCAAACTGCCACCCGGTCAGAACCTGCCCCTCACACCTGTGGGCACCGGGTGTGCGCCTGCCTTCTCCACCCCTTCCCTCTGCCCAGAGCTCCTGAGCGCAGGAGGGCTGGCCCCCAGCCTGGTCTGGGTCTCCTCTTGCTGACCAGCCGTGTCACAGAACAAACCACTGACCTTCCCACACCTCCGCTTCCTGTTCTGGAAATAACAGCGTCCACTCCGCTTCATGAGGATTAGGAAAAGGAAGCAGGCAAGGTGTGGCCATGGTGTCGGGCCAGGGCAGGAAGCGCATCCACACTGACCACCACACGCCATCCCCCAGACCAGCCCCACTGCACACGCCTTGACCGCTAAATATCTTACTCTCTGCGACGCAGGGTCTTGTCCAGAAGTGACAGACCAGCTCAGAGCGACGGACATGTGCCTCCTCCACACTGGGTTTCTCTGCAGCACGACCGAGCCTGTGAGGACGTCCCCCATGTAGACGGGGACGGGCTCGTCCATCATAAACAGCACCTGCTTCCAGTGGGTGGTGCTGCAAGACACGGAGGCAGCATTACTGGAGCACCCACCCTGGGCCCGACTTCTCAGGGGTACTGTAGGGCAAAGAGAGCCCAGTGAGGGCACGGCTCCTGGACACTGCTCAGAGTCCAGGAGGGGCAAGGGTGGCTCACCCTGCTGGCCCAGGGGACACTGGGGTGCTCAGGGGCACATCGCCAGTTCAGGGTTCCTGTATGGTCTTTCTCCCCCAGCCCTCAAAGCGTCAACCCAGCTCTGCACCCTGGCACAGCGGGCGTCCACCCCAAGTCTCCCGGCTCCTTCTCTAAGCCACCGATGCCTGCGGTTCTAGTTTCTGCAGCTACGGAGAAATGTACACTGATGAAACTGGGTCCAAAACACATTAATCCCGTAAAAGTTAGGTTGCATGTGTACCAGACCACTGTGGCATTTATGGGGAAACAGTAACACTCTGGGATCCTAAGTTGTGTAGGCTGTGGCCCTGACATGGCCTTCCCCCAGCACCTGGTGTGGCCCCACGGTCCTGCCCAGCTGAGGCACTGGCTACCTCTCCCCACCCCCGACTCTCGGGCCACCTCCCCTCAGCCACCATGGGAGTCTCTTTCCCTGGCCCTTCACCAAGCAGGGATCCTTTGGCTCTGTGCCACGCCCTCCCCGGCCCTGTCCCTGATACGGCCAGTGTGCAGACAACCCACCTGCAGACACTCAGATGGAGGCCGGCCCAGGCACACACCGCCCACCATCCGTTCCTAAGGGGAGCGCTCACACCTGCAAGGTGCCCCCAGAGGAGCACTAGCCACAGTCCCAGCCCCCCAACCTCCACAGGTCACCCCGGGCAAGCAGCTCCTCAGCCTGTCTCTCCTCTCACAGAGTGGCGGCCAGGCTCCTTCGGGCCCAGATGCCACAACCAGCACCCCTCCGTGGCGCCCTGCTCCCTTCCGGCTGACCCCCGTGCCCGAGGGGAGTGTCCGGGAGGGCAGGTACTAAAAGGGGCCTGAAGGCCCCACAGGAAGGCAGCGCTTCCAGGGGCTGCGTGTCCAGCTCCGTGAACAGACAGCATCGGCTCCCCGGTGTGGGCACAGGTGCGCAGCCACGAAACGCTGTTGCACAGAACGTCTGTCTCAACAAACACTTGCCCTCCGCAAAAAAGTCGGAGTAAAAGCCCCACAATGCTGCTATGAAAAAAGTTAGCAGTGTTTAGGGCAACTGAGAAGACAAAGCCTGCTACTCCCTAAGCCCAGGGTCTGTTCATCCAGGGGGCCCAGGAGCAGCCTGAGGAAGCCGGGTGCAGGGACAAATGGGGTGCAAGGCCTGGGCCCCACCGCCCACCCACCTGTATACCTGGCTCCACATCACAGCTCCCCAGCCCAGGGGTCAGCTTGGTGTAGAGAGATTTTAGGTCAACTTTCAACATTACCAGATCTCTACATCCATCACTCCATCGAGTTTTTCTGTCATGCCAATAACTTGAAGGCAACCCCTTTACACTCCACAGAGGGCCACCGGTGTACCCGTGGGGAGGCGCCGACACTCACGGGTGGAACGGTCCTGTGCTCAGCACCAGCTGCGGCTCGTCCTCCTCCAGGTTCTGAAAGCGGACGCTGAACCAGGCGGTGAATCCGTGCAGAGTGCCAGCTTTCTTGATATCAAAGCACAGTTCACCCTTCATTGTCTGGGTCCAGCCGAACAAGAAAACGGACACGGGTTCGTGAGCACGTGGCACGAGGCTGCCTCAGGTGCTGCCTGAGCGAGACCCGGCAGCTGCTCCCTCCGAGGGCCGCCTCTCACACACCCGCAACCCTGCACTGAGCCAAAGCCTGTACCGCCTACTTCAGTAACTATTAACCCTGAACTTGCTAGTTTAGCTAAACACATCAAAGACCATACAGAATTGCCCTCTGGGGAAAGTAAAATATTAAAACTTGCGATGTGCATTCAAAATGCAGCAGGTAATCAGAAAAGGTCTTATTTGCCTGATTTTCTACCCCAAAATTTGTGAATACTTTCTCTTCTCCGTTCTTTGCATAAATAGAAAGTTCAAGTCTGCGTCTCAACAACTGTAGCTAGAAAATACTAAAGCCTCAAAACTTCAGTTCCCCGCTATTTTGCCCACCACGGTTCCAGTGGGGGTTCTCCAACACTGTCTCTCCAACTCCCCCGTCTCAGAGTGCGCCTGTAAGTAGCCTGGGGCCGTCCTGAACCCACACACGCTGCCTCATGGCGAGAGAGGGCAAATGAAAGAAAGAACTAAGAGTTCTGTCACCACAGGTAGCTAAAAAAACTTAGAAAAAAATTTTAATTCAAATTCCTCCAAGGCCCTGGATGACGTGGCTCAGTGGATTGAGCTCTGACCTGCAAACCAAAAGGTCACAAGTTCGATTCCCAGCCAGGGCACACGCCTGCGTCATGGGCCAGGTCCCCAGTTGGGGGTGTGCGAGAGGCAACAGATCGATGTTTCTCTTCTTTCTCCCTCCCTCTCCCTCTCTCTAAAAATAAGTAAATAAAATCTTTTTTTTTAAATTTCATCATGAAATTGGACATAATTTGAATCTCAAGATGCTGGTATTAAACATAAATCTAAAAATAACAGAAGAGGTTAAAGAGGTTAACTAGTAATTTAATAATGTAAAAATATAAAAGAAAAGCAGAATGGATCATTAGAAAAAAGACTGCGGGGAAAATCAATAGCAACAAGTACATGAACTCGTTTACTTGAAGAACAAGGCTCCCGCATGTGCACACCGATGACCCGGCCTCACCTCCAGGTCAGCGATCTGCACCGTCCTCATGTCCAGCTGTAATATAGTGCACGGTTCAGAGAGACAGTCTTCTGGTTTCAAAATGTGGTTATACTTGGGCTTGGAAAAAAACTCCTTAATTGCTAAAGATCTGGGGGAAAGGTCAAAGGAATTACTCAAAGTCACCACCAATATCTCAGGCTCTGCCACACACATGTGTGACAACAGGGCATGCTTTCCCTCTTCTGTGTGTCAGCAGGAACTCTAAACCACTGTCTGCAGCCCTGAGGGCCCCTCCAACCCTCCCTGCGGCCAGCCGGGCCGACAGGCAACCCGAGTGTGTAAGTAACGGGGCCCTCCCCCTCGGTCCTCTTCATGGGGACCAAACACACGGGAAACCGGCCTCCGCCAGACACCCAGAATGCACAGGGCCAAGGTGTGTTTTCTCCACTTTTGTCATCTATTTCATCACCAAGTACCTTCCATGGCTCTCCTACTGCAATCACAGCAAAGAAAAACTACTTCTGTTCTAGGTTACGCTGTGATAAATGCAATGGAGCAGCAGGACCGAAGGCAGGCACTTGGGCCTGACCTTCAGGAGACAGAGCTGGGCCTCCTGCACGGCCCTCCGCATGCCGTCCGCTGCCTAACACTCGGTTTCAAAGGCTGAGCCCTGTGCCTGCCACAGAGTAATCAGTGACTGACCACAGAAGTGCGTCAAAAACTACGCACAGCAGCAACTTCTGAAGTAGCAAATAAAAGTAAACATTTTAATAAGACACCACTATATGTATAGTTTAATCATTTTTTTCTGATAAAAATAGTTATGCACTTATAAGGAATTTGGGAAGTATAGCATACTCCTACCTTAGCATTTTGATACATTTGGTCACCTCACTCTTCCACAGGCGCTGATATACATATATTTGTACAAAATAGAAGCCACTCCGGACAGCTTGTGTCCTACCAGTTTTACTATCTCTTTAACTCTAATACCATTTACTGACTCTTAACTCTGATATATATCACTTGGGTTTTTTAAACAGCTGCACAATACCCCATCAGTTGGATATACGGCAATTTAACCACGTTCCCAAGGGTGGCCACTGTTTCAGTGTTTTGCATGCACACAAGCGCGCCCTGACCCTGTGACAAGTATTCTACAGCAGGAGGCTCTGACAGCAATGGGAGGTGCCCCTCCCCCGCCCCGCCCCGGACGCCTGCTTGCAAGGTCCCCACACCCACAGCTCTGTGCAGATGGTGCCCATCCCTCTCCCATCATACACGTGGCTCACGCAGCACAGGCTGCTACTTTAATCTTTGCTTATCTGGTGGGCAAAGATGGCATTTATTTTATCTGTTTTAATTACTAATAGCGTTGCAATGTTTTTCAAATATAAGATGGGATAAATGTAGGTTTACAGCTGTGAGTATGAGAAACAAAGAGTTTATTCTCGTCTTATTATTCTTCATTTGAACAACTCTCAACCCCCTTTTGCCCCACCTTCTAGTCACTGGTTAATATTTTTTTGTGAATGACTTGCCCATTTCTGTGACTTGACTGTAATTTCATTTGGATAGTCATCTGTCTCTGACTGACTCTAAAACGTGTCAGCCAGTACCATTCTCTAAGTAGTCAGTGCCTTTTCCATTGCATTTTTGCCATTTTCTGACACACAGATGCTGCCGGTTTTTAAATGGAAGCCCAGCACCTCTTTGTTTCTGTTGACTTTCTTTCCACCTGGGATCTGATCCACAGGCCCCCCAAAATTCTAACACAAAACTCTTAAATCCACATGGAATTAAATTTGTGTGGTGTGAGAGGAGAGAACTCTCTCCAAGGGGCCGGCTGATCGTCCCAGGACGATTCACCGCCTCAGCCCTCAGGCCCCACTTTCCCAGGCGGCAGTTCTATCGGAGCTTCCTGCCCTGCTCTGCTCATTTGCCTTTTCCGGATGGAGGACAAAACTGCTTCGATTCACTGCCTCCACCACAGACCTTAGTCCCGGGCGGCGCTGCCTTCTACTAACCTGCCCAGCCCTTCCTGCCCGTTTTTTCCTATAAGAACTACACAACAACCCTGTCAGGACCTTCCCTCTCCATTCCCTTTGGGATCTGGGCTGGGTGCAATGATTCAATGGCCCCCACAATTCTAAAGGCCTCACTTTAAAGGTCCCATTGTATTTGGGAACTCAAATTGCAAAACACATTTCAGTTCCCATCGCAGCCGTCATCAGTTGCAAGGCATTGAAGGCGACGTGTGAAATTCTCAGACACGTGACACAAATTTAGATTCATGGCAAGCTCAACACCAGAGCACACTGTTCTGACTCAGAAATGCCTGCAGCTCACTCTGCGGGAGGCCAGCGGTGCCTGTGTGTGTGCCCGAGCCAGACACTCACTTGAGAGCGCTGAGGTTGAACTCGTAGGCGTTGTCCCAGAAGAGAACCTTGCTGCGGTAGTCCTTGTCGGCGCTGCAGGGCACCAGGTGCAGCGCCGCCGTGGTCGGCCAGATGACCCCGCCCTCCTTCAGCCACGCGTCCCGGGCGTACAGGATGGACTCGATCATGAACTCAAACTGCACAGGAGGGACAGACAGACACATGGGAGACAGCGTGACTGAGAGGCTGCACAGACCTCCCGTTGCATTCAGACGGTCTGGGATCTATCTTTACCAGTTTCACCCTCAAGAGTATTATTACCAGCCATGGAAGTGCTGCCCACCCAATGCATCTTGGAGACCTTATCTTCCACCCACACTGGGTGGCCTCCTATCACAGCTGGGGTTAAGTCACATCATTTCGCATTGGATTCAGAACTGAGGCGCGGCTAAAGGTCAGGATACATCTTCATTCTCATCCTACTCCAGTCACTCAGTAGTTACTACTCCATTTTTAAAAGTCCCTAAGTGTTGCAGGGTATTAACTGCTAATGAAATCAACTTGGGATATTCTCAGAATAGTCACAACCCTTTCAGTTGACTGAAACTGCTGTTTGAAAATGTGACAGGCCCAAGCAGGACCGCCACGGAGGTTCACGTGGTGCTTAAGTCGCAAGGGCAGCCAAACGCCACCTCGTGTCCCTCTGAAAGCCCCCAGACACGGGCGGCATGTGTCGCCTACAACCGAGAACACGGCTTCCTGGCTGAACCACAGGGGGTGCCAGGGAGCAGGGCGGGGCCAGGGACCCTCATCCCGCAGCGCAGCGGGTGAGAAGGCACAGAGGGTTTTGTTTCCCTTAACCTTGGGAGGGTTTTATTATAAAAGTAATACACGTTCGGTATGGGAAACTTCAGAAAACTCAGAAAGGTACAGATAAAAATAAAAATGATGACTAACCCCAGCACCCAGTAAGGGACCTACCACTGAGAGGTTTACCTTCAAGAATTTTTCTTCAAACGCACATACAAATGTGAAAATTATATACGTGCACTTTTTAATTTTATTCTTAAATTATCACGTAGTAAATCCAATCCCTCCCAACTTCCTCCTTTTTCTCCATAAAACAATATTCCTTTCCTTTGCTGGATTTGCCGATGGCTTCGCTACAGCTCGCTTGTCCCAAATTTCAATTCTTTGCTGTTCCTGAATAAATTGATGTTTGCTGGTAAAATAACCGGCTTTTGTTTTTAAGGTCAACAGTCCTTTTTCTCGAAATTTCTGAAGTTATGTATGCTGAGACAGAACCAGAGAAGGAATAAATGATAAACTCAAAGCCAGGCCAGTGGTACTTCAAGTTCTGGTCTTTCCCAACCTACAGACTCAGGCATACATTTTCCAAAGTTCTCAAGCAGCCTCCCCCCCTGCACCCTGTCCTGGTCAGCAGCCGCACTCAGGGAGAGACAAGGTGGGACACCCTCGCTCCAGCCCACCTGCAGCTGAAGCTGGGTCACTGCCACGTGTGTTTTAAAAACAAAATGGGAATCATACTGCAATTATTTTTTTGTGCTTTTTTTTTAAAAACCAACAAACTGTCACCAACTTTTCTCTAAGTTTACTGAGAATTCTTTCTAAAACATAACCTTTTACGGCCAGAGTGGTCTCTTGCATGGATTGCCACAGTTATCTGTACTTTTTCCAATTGTCTCCCCTTTTAAATGGTATTGCCATGTACATTTTTTAGCATAGATTTGTGTAAAAATCTGATTATTTCAACTAAGTATTTATTTGTAATGCTTCTTGACATATTGTGCCCTGTTTTCCGTCCAGAGGCTACGCCAATCTACACCGCCAAGCAGTGTGTGACGGTTTCCCCAGAACCTCAGTGACACTGGGTATCATCACATGGTAGGTCATTTCTCAGCCACTGTAACTCAGAAATATTTAAGTCCCTTCTTCCATTATCAGTGACGTTAAACAACGTTCATGTGTCTGGTCTTGGGCCTGTTCATGCCCCTTGCCACTGTCCTGGAGCTATTTAATTCGTGCTTGCCTCACTGCCTTACTGGAATTCTATACGAAGTAAGGATATTAGCCTTTGTCATATGCGCTGCGATTCTTTAGTTTCACTTGACTTTTAAACATGCACAGGTTGGTTATGTATAAAGGGTACGTCTTTGGTCAAATAGTTTATTGTACAGTTTCTTTACAGGCTTTGTTCTTAGAAAGACCTTCCCGAGCCCTGGCTGGCGTAGCTCAGTGGATTGAGCGCGGGCTGGGAACCAAAGTGTCCCAGGTTCGATTCCCAGCCAGGGTACATTCCTGGGTTGCAGGCCATAACCCCCAGCAACCGCACATTGATGTTTCTCTCTCTCTCTCTCTCTCTCTCTCTCTCTCTCTCTCTCTCCCTCCCTTCCCTCTCTAAAAAAAAAAAAAAATAAGTAAATAAAATCTTAAAAAAAAAAAAAAAGAAAGACCTTCCCATCCTAACATCAGATAAATTTATACCAATTGTTTCGGGGAGTTTTAATTGCTTAACTCTATAATCTCTCTGGAATTCATTTTAGCATGCAGCATGAAGAAGGACCTAACCATTTTCTACAAAATAATCGATCATTTCAGCATCTTTGGGCAATTATAGATCCTTGCCTCAGTGACTGGACACCTCCCCTCATTATAAACTAAATGAGTGTGTATTCGGGGCTGTTTCTGTGCTCTCTGTCCTGTCCCACGATCTCTCTGTCTTGTTACCAAACATCAGCAACCAGGTGGGCAGGTGGGCAGGTGGGTGGGAGAGACTGGGGACCTGAAGTCTGAGAGGCTCCGAGAACAGGCAGGGACACCCGACGAGGATGCTGGGAGGGCACAAAGCACGGCTGCAGGAAACAGTGGCTTCTGCACAGGGACATGGGCACAACCCAAGTGGGTAAGACGCGACAGCTCCCAAATTCACACCCTCCCTGTGTCCAGTCTCACCAACTCTGGGCCAGGTCCAGAGGCTTCAGGGACCCCTCTGACAGGATGTCCCAGGTACCTGCACACAGCAGCCAGGTTGCCCAGGACTCACCACCTGCTCTAAGGTCCCTGTCCTGAATTTGGTGCCACTCATTTTTTCCTCACCCCTGTGCTGTCACAGTCCAAGGCTCCTGTCCCCATACCCATACCCATACCCCCCACAAATCCACACCCTACCTACAATCCACACCCACACCTGTGCGTGGAAGGAAGCTGCCAACCTGCTCGGCCGCACCAGCCACTCCTTCCCTCAGCCCACAGCCCCCTCCAGCAAATCCAGGGACTCCACCCAGCCTCCTCTGCCCAGGAGACAGCCAGCCCACCAGTGGTGCCACCCAAGGACAGAGCCCAGACATCCTTCCAAGGGACAGAGAATCCACCAGGCCCTGCTCCCCTCCCACCGCCCCCAGCCCGAGGCCCTCCCCCATCGTGCCTCCCTGGACCCTGAAGGCCTCACCTGCCCTGCGATCCCAGTGGGGCTCCCACACACGGCCTGATCTCTGCTCTACCCCTAGAAAGTCCTGGATGGCCCAGCCGCTGGTTACCTAACACATGACAAAGTCCTGGGAGCACAAAGAACCTAAACCCAGCTTCTACCCCCACCCACTGGATCACAGGGACACTGAATCCAGGCCACCATCCCTGCCCGACGATGCTCCCCCTTCCCTTCTCCTCCCCCTCCGTCTGCCCTCCTTCTCTCTCCCCTGCCCCCACACTGCCCATCTCCAGGAGCAGAGCTGGACCCTTGGTAGCCAGGCTCCCCCTGATTGCAATGGACATACACATCTCGACTGCAGGCTGGCTCCCCATGTCCCCAGGGCCAGAAGGAACTCGATAAACACTACTGAATGAACACTGGTGTTTGGGGGGCAAAAGCCAATGCCCACCTTATGGATTAATGGTATAGTCGGTCCCTTTTTTCCCATGTATAATCTTAGGAATCCACAGACGTTATTAATAAGCCAAATTATGTCATGGATGTTGAGTCTATTTCACTTTCTCGTCAGACAATTTCAGCAGGGCTAAAGGCCCAATGTCGTGTGCTACCACTGCCCTCTACCTTTGCGCTCTGTAAGAAGCCGGGGCAGCACTCATTTAAACAGATCCCTCGTTGGAAACACCAGCCATGTTCCCCTCGTGTCCACCCAGATGTATTTCTCTGGGCTTTCACAGATGCTGACTTTCACACTGGGGTGTTTCACTATAATGCCTTAGATGCTGAGCCAGAAGCTGGCCAGAGGGTCCAAGGAGAAGGGGACCTGCAGGCCCAGCTCCCACCCACCTCTCACTGGCCTCCAAGCTCAGAGCGTGTGAGCACACTGGGCAGGGTGGGGTGGCATATAACCAGAAAACTGCCCACCCCACCCGCCACTGCGAGACTCAGGGAGCACCAGGCTGGGTCTCCCTGATGCTAAACAAGGGGCCGCTGGGAGGAGGGAGGCCCCGGCTGGGCAAGGAGACAAAGGCTCTGCTTGCGTCAGAACTCAGCCCCGCACAGTAAGCGCTGGATATTCGCAGGTCCCCAAAGAAAACAGTTTATGTAAATCACTCATGAAAGAGTTACAGATTTCTTATAAAAGCATTTTTTAATCAGATAAAAATAAGACACTGGGTCAATGTTCATATAAAAAAATCAATTATACCTGACCTTAGAAAAAATGTCAGAATGAATCACGATTTGTGAAGAGTCCAGATACCAACCCAGCCGCTGCCCCGCCCTTACCAGCAGGCAGGTCCCCATCCACTCGGACACCAGCACGTCCACCTTCTCCGGCAACACCACGTCCTCCACCTTCTGCTGGAACACGGTGATGACGTCAGCGAAGCCATTCTGCATGACCAGCTGCCCTGTGTGCTGGGCCATCTCGCTGGCCTCCACCGCGTACACCTGCGTGCGGCAGAAGCACCATTGGTGCACGCCCTGGAACTGCACAGCGGCCCGCCGTCACCTCAGCTGTGTCAGAACCGGCATCAGAGAAAATGGCAAACGGCAGGGACAAAGGGCAGGGCCAGCAGGCTGCCTGGACCAGACGGAGCCCTGGGAAGGGAGCTGCATCCGATCCTAAGTCCCACCTTCCACCTAAAACAGACGTGGGGCTGCAGGTGGACAGAAGCCCCTGTACGCACACAGGCTGCCCGCCCCAAGGCCTGCTGGGTAAGGCCCAGGCCCAGCTCCCGTTCACACAGCAACAACCCCCGACTGACGAAGGGGGTTCTCAGCACTCATCCGAGGGCAGTCCAGCTCCCAGGATACCAGTGGCTTCTCACAGGATTTCGAACCCTGGTCCTCAGTGGAGGGTCCTGAGCACTATGACATGGCTCCAGCAGGGCCTGGACTCAGGTGCTCCCTGCACTGCAGCCTCACCTGTTACCTGGGATCTGCATCTGCCTGTGTGGGGGCTGCCAGGGGGCTGCCACTCTGCACAGCCAGCCATGCTTTAAAGAAAGAAGGTGAGGTCTGTCCTGTCCCTGCCAGGCAGTCACTGCTTGGGGCATGGGGGACACTTGGATGGTGACCTGTACAGGGGGATGCATGTGTTTCTACATTGAACTGAATAAATGTTTCACAAAGACCACCCATCACATGTAGCTCGCTGGAACATTTTCTCTGTCCTGTCCCACTCTGTGCTGTTTGTGGCTCATTAACCAATGTCACGACCTCTGACCAGCTCAGCCTGGGAGGACACGCTGCCCACTTTGTCATCACGGTGCCTCGTACACAAAGGACATGTCACCGAGACCCAGCTCCGAAGCCGCTAAAAGGAGAGCCACCTCCTACTCACCGCTCTGGGCTGTGCATAATGCGCACAAAAGAGGCTGATGATCCCGGTCCCGCAGCCGACATCCAGAATTACTTTGTCTTTGAGGGACTCCCTGTTCTGCAGGATTACGTGGTGGTATTTAGTTGTGCGTGGCTGGTCTGTCAGCATCTCCAAATGAAGTTTCTACAAGAAAAGTACATTAAAATGAGTCAGTCTGTGATTAGAGAGCTACACCAAGCTATGGTTTAAGGTGGGGGATGGGGGCCTGAGTTAAGCTGCTCCAACCCACACCTAAAAACATGAATTATCAAAAGGCCAAAATATGCCAACAGATAAAGAGTAGACAATGAAGGAATAAACTGAACGTTTCCAGAATCCCTCAGCCTCGGAGGATGCCTGCAGCTTCTCCCTGCAGCCTACCCGAGAGCCAGGTGAGCGGAGAAGCAGGTGTGGACTACCAGGAGGCAGTGTGGACCACCAGGAGGCGGTGCAGACGCGGCCCTCCTGACCACTGTTCCCGCCTGAGGCGGAAGGAACTGCCGTGTTCCTGACCAGACACGCCGTGGCCGAGTGGCCACCGAGACAAGGCACGGGCAACCCAGTGGGAGAGACCCTGAGGCGGCACACAGAGCTCCATCCCAGAATCCTCTTCACTTAGGACCCCAAAGTCACTCTCACACACAAATCTGTCCCTCGTTGGCTTGACAAACGGGATGTCTGAAGGGGCCTTCACGAGCCCATCTTGGCTCCACACGAAAACACCGCTGACTGAAAAACACAGGGGCCGACACAGGGAGCCTGGTGGCGTGGGGTCCAGACCCAGCTCTGCTGCCTGCAGCGGTCACCTCGTCAGAAAGTCAGCGCGAGGATGTGAGGGTGCGCTGACGCCAGGGGGAGGAAGTGGGAAGCCAGCACGGGAACCAGGAAAAAACACATTCAGAGCAAAGGGTGTTGCCAGAGATGAAGAGGGTCCATTCATAATACAGGAATCACTTCGGCTAATACTTCTGTACCTAATAACAGAGCTTCCAAATACACAAAGCAAAGACCGATAGGATGCAACAAGTGACAGACAAACGCGAGATCATGGTCAGAGACTTCAGCACCCTTCTCTCAGTAAGTGATGGGCATGGACAGAAATCAGTAAGGACAGAGACTCGAACGCTCTCAAACAACTCAGCCATGCTGATATTTACAGAACACCTCCCCCACCCACTTACAACCATAACACATACGGAAGTACCTAGGAACAGGTTTAACAAGACCAAAACCTTAAAACTCTGAAAGATACAAAATAAGACTTACAAAATGGAGACAATCAATGTGACATTACAAAGATGTCACTTCTCCCTAAAGTAATGTACACTATCTGTGCAATACCAATTAAAATGACAAATAATTTGGCATGGGGAGGAGGGGACACAACACATGACAATAAAACTAGTGTCTAAAATACGAACAGCCAACACTAGCCACGAAAATGCTGAAAAATGGAAGAGCTGCTCAAGGCCTAGCTCTCACGGAAGTTAAAAAGCTACAGTAATGAAAAGTGTCTGGAACTGGGGAAGAAATAAACCAATGACACAGAACAGAGATTTCAGAAACAGATCCCAGAACTGCAACGTACAAAGCATGTGCATTTCTTCATCAGCAGGAACAGGTTCAATAACCGATATGGGGACAGCTGGATATTTGTGGGGAACTCAAGTTGGAGTTTTACCTTATTCTTTACAAGTAACTTTCAGATCAACTTAACTATTTCATTATAAAAAAATGAAATCACAAAAGTTCTAAAAGAAAGCTTTTTATATATTTGTATGTATAATCTTGCTGTAAAAAAGACAGACTATATGAAAAGTTTCATGGGAAAAAAGGTAGCAAGTGATAAGTGTAATACATATAAATACAGGCTAAACTGCTTATTTAATATTTAAATCAACAGAATTAAAAGAAAAGTGGGAAAATTGTATGAAAGATTTCCCAAAAAGGAAGAAATACAAGAGGCCAGTAAAGTATAAAAGATGATCATTCTCACTTGTTGAAATGGAAATCAAAACCAGGAGATGCCGTATTTCACCTTTAGGACAGAAAATCTGTTTCCCTTTGATGCCCTGCGGTGGTGACGTAAGCACCCACACACCATGGGTCGGTGCACACTCAGCAAACGGGCAAGATCCAGCAAAGTGAAAAACACCCCCTCCGAGTTAGGCAGGATTCACGGAGGAGGACATCCGTCGTCACGGAGCTGCTCGCCATGATGAAGAGCCGTTCAACAAGCACGGCCCACCAACACGGTCCTTTCAAAAGCAACACAATGCTCTGCAGCTGTGGTGAAGAACAGACCTTCAAAATAACACAGCCACGTGAAAAGAGCAAGGTGAAAACAATGTGTGGAACACTCCTCTTCTAGAAACTGAAGAAAGGAAAACCCACGCAGCTTAGACCTGGTAGAAGCGTAAACACCGCTGCTGAAAGCACGGGCGAGGCCCAGCAGTGCTCTCTGGGGGGGGAGCGGGGCAACAGGCTTCCTTCCGTCTAAGACTGAACGCTCTAACCCTGCAGTCACGCGCCCTTTCGTGACAGGGATGCCTGGTGAGCAAGGCCTCGTTAGGCGGCTTTGCCGTGCGCACATCAGAGCGCACTGACGCAGACCTAGACGGTACAGCCCGCTGCACACCTCGGCCACGCGGTACGCCGCCATCACATACACGGCCCGTCGCTGACCAAAACGCCATCGTGTGCCACACCACTGCACAGACATCAATAGTTCCTCACTGACTTCAGCATTTCTAGTTGTGAAATAGAACACACCTGTCAAAACAGATGGTTCACCAAATACAGCTGGGGAGCAACCAGCACCAGAGCGCTGCGCCCCACGCCTTCCCACCTGGCCTTGCCGGTCACAGCCCCCTTACCCACAAGCACCCTCCTGACCCTCAGGGGAAGCAGGTCCCTGATGTCCTTCAGTTTCCCCACTTGTGCACACCCGTCACACACAGGACCTTCTAATTTACGCAACTGAATCAAACGCTCGCTAGTCTTCGATGTCTGGCTTCTTTCACTCCACATTAGGTTTGTAACATCCACTCTGCAAATATCTGTTCTTATCGAGTTTTAAAATATAAACGGGTTGTCTGGACCATTGGACTATAGCTTTGCTTTCATATTTTAAAAAACCAAACTAATAAGCTAGATATTTAGAGGTATTATTAGTGTCACTTTATAACTTTTTTGTATTTTCTTTTTAAAGTAAAATTTGTCACTTTTTTAAAATACTGAGCAAAGTTCATAATCCCATCACTCAGATAATCTACCTAACCTGGGGGTCAACTAACACCAAGTCCATCGGTTGATTCAGCCCACTGCCTGCTTTTGTATTGCCTACAAGATAGAGATGGCTTTTACATTTTTAAACGGCTTATAAAAATCAAAAGAAGACTATGACACATAAAAATGATATGTGTCATAGTCTCTAACTTTGGTATCATAGATGAGGTTTTCCGGGAATCCAGCCATGCTCCCCTCGCCGTGCCTCGGGGGCTGCTTTCACGCTGCGATGGCAGAGCTGGGGAGCCGCAAATCGAAGGGAGTGGCCTGCTGAGCTCGGCTCTAAGCAACGAGGAGAAGCCCAGACATTATTTGGAAAAGTTAGAACCTAAGACCAGAGAAGAGAAACCACCGCCCGCCAGCCGAACGGGGCATCTGAGAGCGGTAGCGGTACCAGGGTTCCATAGCTGCCGAAGTACTCTTCGTCCTGCCACGTGTCCTCAGGGTCACACTCCTCTAGGTCCTTGCCCAGGTGGTTCGCTGGGATGTACCCACAGCAGCCGGCACGCTCACCCCACCACCAGTCAGCGGTGGTTTGTCTCAGGATGAGGATTTTCTCTCCTCTCAGAAAACTGAGCTGGAAACAGAGAGAGAGAGGTGAAAATTCCAGAACAACCTATAGTTGTCATTTCAACTGTGGCTCTGATAAATCCCCTATCACCGGGGCCCAAATCACAGCGATTTCAAAAAGAAGTCAATGGGTGATTATAATAGCAAGTGATGATTTATGAAAACGGTACCAGGATTTAGAGACTTCTGTGGAACATCTACATGAAAGAAAAGCATGGCTTAATTGATATTTTTTAAAAGAAAGAGTAAACATTTTCTAATGGCTTAGGACAAACTCTCGCAACAGCTAGCTTCTCCACCATAACTCAGCCATGTGACTGCCGATTCAGAGACTGAAGGCGTAGGCTAAAATTCCTGTTACACAGAGTACAGAAAGCCTCCTTTGACTACATATTTTTATTTTCTAGCCTTATTTTTAAGTAATGAGAATAGGTTCTTAATCAAGGCTGCCAAGCAGAAACTGCAGCAGGGCCCTCCTCCCCGCTCCCTCACCCGGGCACCTTTCACTGCAGGCTCGGAACCCCAGTCTGCCAAGCTGGGAAGGGAAGGATGGGCCCCCACAGGCCTCACATGCTAAACAGCAACACTTCAACTTCGGCAGGACTTCTGGAAAGTTTCGCCTAATTCTGTCTGAGCATGCTGGAGTCCACAGCTACCTGCGTCTCATCGGTGGCAGAATAGTCTGCGATGGCCACAAACTCCTCCGGCTGCACCCCCTCTGCGAGGTGCTCTTCACAGTGTCCCACGGGCTCCTCTCCCTCCTGCTCAAAGCCAAGGAGAGGACACGGGAATGATTATGGGGCTTCTCTGTTTCTCCCCTCCCTCCCTCCTTTCCTTCCTTCCTTCCTTCCTTCCTTCCTTCCTTCCTTCCTGGCTCCTGGTTATCAGGATGGTTTCTTGAAGATTTAAGCAACTAGTTTTTATTATACAAACAACTGGGTCATCCTCACCAGCAGAATTGAGGGGGTCTCACCTACAGTCCACCTTTACTTCTTATCTCTAGTACAAAATGATTTGCAACCTCAAGAGAACAGCAAAGAAAGAAACAAGAAAGAAGCACTTTTAGTGTCTATGAGCCCTTCATGAATGCTTATGTTAATGGCCGCTTCCTGAGGGTGATGCCCAGCCCCAGGAGAAAAAAGTCCCGAGTCTCCCTGGGTGTTGCACTCTGGGGACCTCATCAGACGCGGAGACAGAGCTCGATGGGCCTCGCTGGAGGCCTAGGGAAGGAGCTGGTGACCTGGCACCAGGCGTGCGGCCTCACTGGACAACGCTGCGACTGACACGTGCCGCTCAGGGCCCATCCTCCTTAAGGGCCTGCGCGCTGCCCATCTCCACGTCCTACCAGAAGGGGCTGGCCTGGACGCTGCCGCTGGAGGTGGCAGAACCTCCAAGCACCACGCCAGTTCACGCTGCGGCAACCCTGTCCCAACTGGCACATTTTGACAAACTTTCCTACACACAAACGTAACTCCCCTGAAATTTTGTGAAAGCCAAAGACTTCACAGTGGAAAATTAGAACCATCTGGAATCTCCCTCCATGGTCAGAGATAGTAAGTTAACACATTCATATCCTTTCAGACTTCTTTTCCAAAGTGTACATTTAACACGTGCCCACAGGGTACTTCTTAAGATCATAAAATTCTGCCCTGTAACATGTTTTCCACTTATTAAATTCTGAATATTCTCCTCCATTATTAAATGCACTTCTAAATTATTTTAATATCAGTATGCTATGAAGGAAAAATTTATCCAATCTTCTAGTTTTGAACACTTAAAACTGTTTTCACTTTTTTACTATTATAAATTCTGTGAGGATGAACTTTCTTTTAAAAAATATTTTATTTCTTTATTTTTAGAGAGAGGGGAAGGGAAGGAGAAAGAGAGGGAAAGAAAGATCAATGTGTGGTTGCCTCTCACATGGCCCCCACTGGGGACCTGGCCCACAACCCAGGCATATGCCCTGACGGGGAATCGAACCAGCGACCCTTTGGTTCACAGCCCGCGCTCCATCCACTGAGCTACACCAGCCAGGGCTGGGATGAACTTTCTTAAACATAAATCATTTTGTCTCTCCCTCTTTTCTCAGGATAAATTCCTGAATGTGAAACTGACGAGCAAGACGACGCACACCTGCATGAGTTCCGACACCACTCACAAATGCCCTCCGGAGAGGTGGCTCCTTCAACTGCGACAGGAGAGTAGGACCTAGCACAGGAGAGTCAGCCACAGGTTTTCCTGCACCCTTACCACAACGGACGTTCATCACTTTAATCTCTGGGGCTCTGAGAGGAAGAGATTGCCTGTGATACTTACTTCCTTTCTTAGATTATCAGGGAGGTCAGACGTGGTTTTTGAGTACTTATTAGTCACCTTTTTTATTTTGCTGATTGCCTCCTTTGCACCTGTTCCTATTACAGTAACAGTAGTTGTAGCCGTGTGTAGCAGTGTCACTTTCTTCCATGCCGGCCCTCCAGGCCTGATCCTGCCCCCCAGCACGCCACCTTCTCACCACCACCCCAATCCTCACTAATCACCTGCTGTGGATCCTCCCATACTGTCTCCGTGCTTGTGTCGCTCACCCACACAGGTTAGTTTTCCTTTTGGTATAGTTTTTTTGTAAAGGCCATCACAGACCCTTCTTTTTTGATTTTGCTTTTTTATTCACAAGACCTTCTGGAAAAAACTGCCCAACTGTTAGAACCCTAACTTACAACTTTCAACGGCTACATAACGCTGCACAGCAGCAATTGGGCCCGACCGATCAGCCCCTGCAACTGACGGGCTTCCCTTGGTGTCCGGTTCTCTACCACCGCAAACACGCTGCCACACACGCCTGTGTACACTGATCCTCATGTGACGACACTCTACTTTTATGGGACTGCCAGAGCCGAAAAATAGGCATAGTTTTCACTCAAATGTTTGTCATTTGCCTTTCCAAAGGTAGTTGCTTTTCACTTCACCAGCAACGCATGCTTTACCCTCTGCCTGATACTCAGCAGCAACAGGAATTGCCACTGTCTTTATTTTTCCCAGCATGGTAGATGCAAAGACCCCAGAAAAGGTACTATGTGGGAAAACAGGCTATCTCTTCTACTTTATTTGAAAGACTTTTGAGAGTGAAAAGAAACAACAGTAATTTATTATGGGGGTTACAACATATATCAAAGGAAAATAGTTACAACAGCACCAAAAAATGTGGGCTGATAAAGGGAACTGATTTGGAGGCTTATTACATTGTGAAATAGTCCCAAAAAAGGCTGGAATAGGTTAAGGACTCACAGGACAATTTCTTGGGTAAGCACTAAAATAATTTTTTAAAGGTACAGCTAAAAAGCCAACAGAAGAGATAACAGAATAACAGATAATATTTTATTAATCCACAAGAAGGCAAGAATGGAGAAAGGGACAAAGAAAAAATGCAACACAAAGAAAACAAATAGCAAGATGGTAGAATCAGTCATCATGTTAAGTGTTAATGGACTAAATACTCCAAATAACTGGCAGAAATTATCTACAGAAAAAGAAAGATACTGCCATAGGTACCTTATAAGAGAAACACTTTAAACATAAGGTGTTAGACAGGTTAAAAACACAGGCATATATTCGTATGTGTGCCCTGGAAACGCTAACCATGGGAAAATTGATATGACGATATTGATATAAGACAAAGGACGTACAGGCAAGAAGTATTCACAGGTAAAAAGAGACAGATTTCATAAAAATATAAGGGCCGATTAATCTACAAATACTAACCCAAACATATGCACCAAATAACAGATTCGAAATATATAAAGCAAAAAGTGATAGACCCAAAGGTAAATAAACACACAGACAAATCTACAATCATAGCAGAGATTTTTAAAGCTTATCTCTCCTAGCAACTGATAGAACAAGTGAACAAAAAGTCAGAAAGGATACAGAGATGTGAACACCACTAATAACCCATTTGTCCTTAATGACATTTGTGGAACGCCACACCTAGCAACTGCAGCATATGTATTCTTTGCAAGTGCATATGGAACATTAGCCAAAAGAGCCCATTATGACTAGGCCATAAGCAGACCTGAATAAATTTCAAAAAGTGGAAATTTACAAAGTATATTTTCTGATCAAATACAATCAAATTAAAATTAACTAACAAAGAGATAAGTAAAACTTCCCAAATATTTGGAAATAAAACAATACATTTCTAAATAGCCCAGAATTTTTTTAATTTCCATCGATGTGTAAGTACTTTAACTAAACAATAATGGAAATACAACATATTTAAATGTGCAAGAAGCAGCCATGGCAGAGATTAAAAGTTATAGCTGTAAGACATATTAAAGAAGAAAGGTTTAAAATCAGTGCCTAGTTTCCATCTCAAGATGTTATAAAAAGAAAAAATTAAACTCAAATATAACAGAGTAAAGGGAAGAAAAAGCAGAAATCAATAAATGGATAAAGAGAAAGTCAACAAAGACAAACTGGTTCTTTGAAAAGATAAAACTGAAAAGCCCTAAAAAGACTAATCAAGGGGGAAAGAGATAAAACACAAATTGTGGGTATGAGGTACCTCTTCTGTAAGGGAGGGTGCTATTATGACGATGAACACAAATATTACTGAAATAAATTTCAATACCGACTTCAATGACAATAACATTCTAATAAGGAGTCAAATCATGATTTACAAGCAATCAGAAAAGTAAAATAACAAGATACCATTTCTAACCCATCAGACTGACCAAAATGTAAAAGTCTGATGCTGCCGAGTATCAGCAAACACTGTGGACACCGGCAGACCCGTGAACCAGTAAACCCTCTTGAGAGAACACCTGATCGCTATCTGGCAACACTGCAAACCTGCAACCCCTTCCACCCTGCGACTACACTACTTGGGTGCAAACCCTAGAGCACGTGCGCACAAGGAGACACGCAGAAGGATGTTCACTGCAGCACTTTTTGAAATAGACAAAAACTGGAAAAATGGGAGTGTCCAACAAAAGGGATATAAACAAAATGTGGTGCAAACCTAACATACACAGACCTACGTACGTATCTCTGAACGTGGTATGTTCTTATAAGGAACAAACTTCAGGAACATCCTTCAGACTGAACTAGCTGTAGGTACACATTAAGGACAGATCCCCCAAAATAACATTAGTAGAAACGGCAAGGAGCAGGTGGCACACAGAACATGCGGCCACTTAAATTCTCAAGATGCCTAGATAAGATATAAAAAGTATAAACAATGGTGCAGAAGCACAAAAATCAATTCATAATTCAAAGTAGTGTCTGCCTCTGGAGACAAAGGAAGATTGGACCCGGGGTTGGGTAAGAAACTTTATTTGTGGTTTTGTTTTATATACTGTGTGTATTTATTCTGAAGCAAACATAAAATGTTAACGAATTTTCACTTCTGTATTATATGTACTTGATGTTTGAAAAATTATTGTGTAAATGTTCCAATATCTTTTGTATTTCTCAAAAGAAAAATGAGACATACGTGGAATTAGAACATTTTACGATTACTTTTAAGAAATAGATTAAATGACCCAACTTTAAATAAAATTCCTCAAATGAAATTAGATTATTAGAATAAAAGGGGAAAAAAGAAATGTTAAAATTGACATCACAGACATGAAATTGTTTAATTTTTAAAAACCACTCATTATTAGGGTTGTCATTCAATTTTTATTTTACATAATCAACATTTTCTTGAAATTTAAGGTGACTTTTTTTATTGTTAATTTAAATGAAACAGTATGTGTGTCCCAGGCAAAAAAAAAAAAAAAGCAGTATGAATACACAAATCTTTTCCAATGTATCCAACCTGTTTTTAACACATTATGCCTGAGACTTTATTAAACAACTAAGAAAATGTGCTAGCTTGACCAGCACAGTCACCAAAAATAGAACCCAAGATTCCTGGGAAATGTTTACAATGCCTAATGCAGAATGTCATCTGTAACCCTTACAAACATTGCATTTCCTTATTTAAATTTTTTAAATTTATTTTCTTCTTAGAGAGAGGGGAAGGAGGGAAAAAGAGAGGGAAACATTGATCTGAACACATCCCTCCAACACACCCTGACAGGGGGCCCAAGCTGCAGCCCAGGCATGTGCCCTGACCAGGACCAAACCCTCCACTGGCCTTTTGCTTCATGGGACATCACCCCAAACAACTGAGCCACACAGGTCAGGGTGCATTTCCTGTAGTTAGGTATCCCCTGGTTGGTGGCCACCTTCATTAGTCCAGGGAAAGCACTATCACTCTGATCTCAACTCTCTGTAATGTTCATGGTCTTCAAGTACAGGTTCTTACAGACCAAAACTGAAATTACCTGCGATTCACTTCCGGGGCAGTCACCTGATGTTGCCATAGTTCTCTTAGGATCTGCCGCATAGCTGCCCCTTCTAATGTTTCATTTTCCTCTCCATTTCTCCTTTAAAAGAGAGAGAATGAGAAGTTGCTTTGTTACATTGCATAATAATTAAGGTTACTTCTCTTCTAAGGTTCATGAAAAGGTCCTCTACCAAAATGTAAGTAAAACATGTATGTGTAAAGAAGGGAATAGAAATAAAATTTATAAATGCAATTCTTCACACAAACATTTGAAAGCACTGAAGAGTTATGACTTTCAGGAAGTGTGTTTTCTTCACTAATCTGCCAGGTGTTAACCCTAGTCATTGGCCAAAGCCTGTTAGTTTCTTTCAGATCACTGAGTTGATTTACAACATATCACTAAGTTTTTCTTGGAACGTGTTAGCTTTAATTCCAATTAAACTTCCCTACCTGGGGCTTTATAAAGTGTTTCCACTAACAGGAACCAAGGTCTGCATCTTTCAGAGGCTTTTCCTTCTCATTCTCAATTCTTTTTTTTCCAGTGACAGTGTAATCCGTATTAAGCTCTGAGATGAATGTGCTTTTTTCAATTTAATTGTTTCAAATGAGTGTTTCGCTCATCAATCAAGACCTAATAATTATTTTTGTGACATTGCTAATTACAAGTGCTGGTTTACATAAGTTGCATTTTCATTGGAAAACAGTGTTGGAACCAGGGTGGGTCAGAGCCAAGTACAAGTAAATAGGGTGGGCGGGGCCTGGGCGGGGCCGGGCTGATAGGGTGAGGCGGGGCTTCGGTGAGGCCGAGGCGAGGGTGGGCGGGGCCTGGGTGGGGCCGGGTTGAGGGGATGGGGCGGGGCCTGGGCGGGGCGGGTTAAGGTGCGGAGAGGGGGCCTAGACTGGACCAGGCGGATGGGGCGGAACGAGATCGCTAGGCCCGGGTGGGTGGGTCCAGGGCGGGGCGAGCCGGGTTGATGGATGTGGAGGACCAAGAAGGGGGGTGAGGGTCAACGCGTGGGGCGGGGGCCAGGTGATGGCCAGGCCCGCAATGGAACATGGTCTCTGTGCGCTGTTGGATGAGTGGCCCTAGGATCGTCAGGAGCAGGCAGCCAACGAAGGGATGAATGAAAGATGGGGGCAGTGAGGGGCGGGGGTAGATGCAACAGATGGAGGAGTAAGGAAAAGCTCAATAGCGGCTCAGAGCGGGTGGGGGCTGACAAGGGGGTAAGGACTGAAGGAAAGTGGGCGTGCCACTGCGAGGAGCGTGGCTTTGGGAAAGAGGCGTGGTGGTGGGCGGGTCCCCTGGAAAGGGCGGGGTGCGGAGCTCAGTATCAGCAGCCAGAGCACGAAGCACTGAGGCGGGAAAGGTGCCGGGTGGTCTCGGAAGTGGACCCAGGCCTCAGCTCGCCCGCTGACGCACACGCCGAGCTAAAGCCTCTCACCTAGCACGTCCTGCCGAGGCGCGGTCCAGCAGCCCGAGGTGCCCGCGGGAAACCTACCTCAGCTGCGTGAAACCTACCCAGCCACGTTCTTTCGCCGAGTTCTGCGTCCACACCGCCAGTGCGGAGGGGCGGACGGCTCCTACCAGGAGCGGGAGCCACCGCCCTTAGCCCGCGCAGGCGCTTTGCGCGCAAGCGGTCGGCGGAGGGGGGGGGGGGGAGGCCCCGCCCCACGTACCCACACACCGTACGCGCGCCGCTGTCTGGACAAGCGGGGCCAAGGGCTTCGGCCCGCGCAGGCGCGGTGCTCTCGGGCCCTTGGTGAAATGGCCTTACCTCGGGCTGTTCGCCACCCGCAGGCGTATTTCATGTGTCGTGCCTCCGGTGGTTGCTCGAACCCGGAGCAACCGGGTTGCTGCGCCTCTACTGTGCCTCCTGGCCACGTATCGTGGAAGAGCCGAAGCGCTGGGGCTGCCAGCCCGACCCGGCCACGGGGAAAGCGGTACCTGCGGACGTTCGTGGCCTGCGGATGCAGATCTGTTCATGAACGGCGGAAATAGCACAGATTTCTGGAGCCAGGACCCCCCGTTCTCCAATTCAGTTAATCTCGCCTTCTGCGCTATGAAGTGTGAATCATTTATCATTCTTTCCACTTGACAAATGGGAGCAGAGTGGTTATATTTTTATTTCACCAAAAGGAAGTTTGGAGTTAAAAGAGAAATAGATGACGTCAGTGGTGGCGACTGTGTAGTGGTCTCGGGCCGCGGGGTGGCGCGGAGCGCGAGGATTCAGCGGGCAGAGCTTCAGTTTAACGGAGATGGGTGTTGGCAATGGGTGCACAACAATATGAATGTATCTAATACACTGAACTGCACATTTATACATGGTTAAAGGGTAAGCTTGATGGTACTTACATTTTACCAAATTAAAAAAGGGGACAGGAAAACGAAGTACCAATATGAGGAGTGAAAAAATTCACTGTAGATTCTATAAGTTTTTAAAGGATAAACATATTACAAAACTTTGTCAAAAATATTTGACAAGTTCCACAAAATTCTTGGAAAACACAAATAGCAAAACAAAAAGAATATTTCGAAAATCTGTATAGTTAATGGATTTCATCATTTAAAACCTTCTTATGAAGAATACTCAAGGCCCAGATGGCATCACTAATACATGTTCCCAAACATATAAAAAAATACCAACATTATACAAATCCTTCCAGAAACTAGAGAAAAGTGAAATGCTTCCTAATTGGTTCTACACAGCCAGGGTAAAACTGCTATAAAATGTTAGCAAAACAATCCAATGACAATATAAAGTGATTATATATCATGACCAAGTGTGATTTATATATGTTAATATCACTTAATACATTTATTTTGGGGGGAACTCAGAAAAGTCTAGCCCCAAATGGTTTCAGTGGTGAATTCCATCAAATGTATAAGCAATAAATAATACCAATATTAAATAAAATTTTAAGTCATTACAAGGGGATGGATACTTCCCAGTTTGTTTTATGAGGCAAACGTAATTCTAACACAAATACCTGACATACAAGAAAAAATTGCAGACTAATATCCCCTCATAAAAACAGATGCAAAACCCTAAACATTAACAAAACATTAGTAAATCAATCCCAACAATATATACTGAGAAAATTAATATAATTCACCATATTAACAGAATAAAGGAGAAAAATATTATTTTCAATAAATAAAAAGAAAGGATTTGACAAGAACACCTATCTGTTAAAAGGCATCAATCAAAAACCCTATCACTAAAATCATACTTGATGTTACACTGAAAGTTTACATTAGAGCCCTGGCTGGTGTAGCTCAGTGGACTGAGTGTGGGCCTGTGAGCCAAAGGGTTTCCAGTCAGGGCACATGCCTGGGTTGTGCAAGAGGCAACCACACATTGGTGTTTCTCTCCCTCTTTCTCCTCTTTCCCCACTCTAAAAGTAAATAAAATCTTTTTTTAAAAAGTTTATATTAGAAACAAAGCATACGTACCCACCTTCACCACTTCTATTCAACATTTTATAGGTGTTTGTTCACAGCAAAAAATCATGCTCAGAGACTGAGAGTGTCTTTCCCAGTAATTTATTTAACAGGATAATATCTTTTAATAAGCCAATACAGAAATACAAGCACACTCCAAACCTATGACAGATTAATTATACTATTGTTCCAGACAAAGGGGAGATGAAAGAAATTTAAGTCCAAATTTAGTCGAGTGGACCTTTCTATGAGTCGAGTTGGTTCTCAGAAGAGGCAGCTTAGCCAGCCAACCAGCAGCCGATGTCCAGCTGGCAGCACTTACTGAAAGTCCCCTGTCACTAGAGCACGATGCGAGTGGAGCCAAGGTGCCGGTGTTGACGGGCAAGGTGGTCTCCTTCATGGGCCGCTGCACAGTTTTCATCACTGCTGGCAGAGAGGAGCCTGGCCCAAGGTCTTCAGAGAGCTGTTTAGATCAGCAAAAAGTATCAGCCTTTAGCTTCAGAGAGCTATTTAGATCAGCCTTGCCTGACTGAACACTCTGGGTAAGTCCTCACAGACTCTTGGTGTTCAAGTTTAAATGGTCATCACATCATAGTTGCTCCACCTTGTGTTCGTATCAATCAGTACAGTAATGTCGATGACATCATCGTGACGCAACACCCCCCGTGTAAACAAATTTGCCTTGGATCAAAACAACATCACTTAAGCCATTACAAGTAGATTTGAAATCATAACAAACCAATACACAACAACAGGAAATCCTGGGCAGCGCAAGGAGGCAAGTAAGGCAATAAATAAATACAAGGAATAATTATCAGAAAGGAAGACACAAAATTATATACTACTAGGGGTTTGGCTCCGGTTTATACGTCCTTATCTTTCATGTTCTCTATTTTCTTTGGTACATTATTTAAACCTCAAAATAATTAACGCATTCCCACCTCCTGGATAATTCTTGTTGGAGATGGTACCGTCTCACAGAAACATTTTTTAAATCAAGGTGTATAAATCCTTATTAGTTAAATAATTTTAACAATCAATCGATTAGGGTTTTTTTGTTGTTCCTCTAGCTTAACGCGGTTGAATACTATCCTGGGCCCACCAGGGGACAAAGGTATAAAAATGCGCGATGACCACAAAGTAAATTAAAAAATGTTCCCACTGAGTAAAAAACCAAAGAGGCTAATATACTGATTCTTTTAAACTTTAAACCTGACATGATTTTATGGCAAATTTCCAAGAGTACTTAAAAGTTATGAAAAAAATATACTCAAATAAACGCCTGCGACAGTTCCACCCAGAGGGGGAAACGTGACTTTCCTTCCGATGTCGTTCCCTGGCGTCATTTCAACACTCCCTCTCCCGTTTCATGGAGACGCCGTTCCCTGGGCAAGAAACCTCACACACACAAAGTGAGGCTGAGGAGAGTGCGCTCGCTGTGCTCCCAGCTCCAGTCCCTACTCAAAATTAAAAAAAAAAAAAAAAAAGAGAGAAGGAAAAGTTCAAAAACAAAAACAAAAGCCCTGTTGTTTCGACCGGCCCTAACGTTGCCATGGATCCAAAGCAAACCCCGGCAGCTCTGCTCACGCTGGGCTGCCCTCCTGAAAGGGAGCAGCGCTTTTGGAATGACTGCTTAGAAACCAAATGCATTCATGGAATTTGATGTGATATAAAAATAATAAAACATGATACTCGCAAAATACAGATAGGCTACCACAACTTGCCAAACGGGGGCCTGCTGGACTCAGAGTGTTCTGGAGCAGCCCGTGAGTTCGTGCTGCACGGCCGGCCCCTCACGTGCTTGCTGGGAGAGAAATCCCTGTCCTGCCCTCGGCATGGCTTTTGCCTGTCTGCTGTCCCAGGAGTTCACCTGACAGGTCCAGATTCTCTGATAGACAAGAACAGTACCTTTCATGACAATAATGACCACTAATTGCGTGTGTCACACCCTTCGTGCACAGTTGTGTATGTGCAAAACTTCGTTTACTCCTCCAACAGTCCTCTGAGGGGCACTGCTTTTCTGCTGTCACTGAGGCTGAAAAAGGTGAAGTCATTTGCTAACATTCTCCCCACAGAGGCAGGATTTGAACCTGGCCCCATGACTCCACCCTTGAGCCCTGGCCCCTGGCCACCTGTGGCTGGTAGCAGCCTCCTTTAGATCAGGAAAGGCAATTAATTCTCATAGCCTCCACCCTTGCAATTACTACAACATAAGTCTTTGTTCCTTCTCCCACGTCCGTTTAGAACACAGGCGTCCTTTTCTCCCCATGGGCATGGGTCACTGTAACCAACCTCGTGAGCAGCTTGGTGGCGGATGGCACTGTCTTTTATGCAGAGAACAATGGTCACTACCCAAGGCGTTTTCCTCCTGGAAAACTCAAGCCAGAATGATATTCCTGCCCTATGAACAGACCCAGTGAAGAGGCCTTGGTCTGCTAACTGAACTAATTGGTGCTGCAGCTTTGCTGAGTGGATGCAGGATGGGCGGAAGAGAGAAGGAGCCTCTAAGTGATGGGAGAAGAACTTGGCAGAAGCTTTGTTCCCGGTGGCTGGATGGAGAAGGCACTCCTGCCTGGGAAGTGGGCTCCTTCCCTACCGTGACCAATGCTGAACCCCTCCCTGGAGCCAGCCCCTCAGTGGACCTTTACCATGAGGTCACACAAGCCACTGTGGCCTAGGCATGGGAGGGTCTGAGCCTCCGTCACCTCCTCCCAGTTATCCCGCTTTGCAGACGGAAATGCGGGGCATTTCTCAGTAGTGCCGTGAACACTGACCAAGCAGATGGCTCTTGGCTGCAGAGACAGCAAGGCCAGAGGAGTCGGTCTGGGGTCACTCACAGTAGACACCTTTCTTCAAGGCTCACACACAGCCAGGTGGCGATCGCTACCCAACAACCAGCCTCTGTTGGTTTTCTGTCTCCCTGCGGTTGCTTATTATTTGGGCAACAGTACATATGCCTTCTCTAGGTGAGCTATTTACAGTTACAATGGCTTATTACATCATGTGATATTGTGATATAATAGGAAATAGATAATTTGTCTTGGTCCTGGCTCCTGGCACCCAGCTTCTAAAGCCCTGTGACTCCCTGGGTGGTGGGGTGGAAGAACACCTTCTGCTACTCTCAGGGAGCCCCTTCCAACCACACCTGGGACTATACTAATGAGGTGATTCTGTGGACCCCTAAAGAGCTTCAGAATGGTGTCAGGTCACCAGGGAAACCAACCTTCCCATTAGGGGATTGGACCTTTCAGCCCCACCCACGCAGGTGAGTTACTCACGATGGCCAGTGGTTGAATCAGTTGTGCCCATGTAATGGAACTTCCATAAAGCCCCCAAGGGTTGGGGTTCAGATAACTTCCAGGTCGGCAAATACAGGGTGGGGGCGCTGGGAGAGCGATGCGCCAGGGGAGCAGGGAGGCTCTGCCCCTTCCCCCATGCCCCGCCCTATGCATCTCTTCCGTGTGGCTGTCCCTGAGTGATAGTCTTTATAATAAACCAGTAACAGTAAATTAAGTGTGAGCCATTCTAGCAAATTACTGAACCTGAGGAGGGGGTCATGGGAAGCCTCAATTTACAGGCAATCAATCAGAAGTACATGTGGCCCGGGACTTGCAACTGACGTCTGAAGTGGGGGCGGCGGTCTTGTGGGACTGAGCCCCTAACCTGTGGGGGCGGCAGGAACTCCAGGTACGAGCCAGGAACATCGGGATTGCACTGAATTGCAGCACAGCCTGCTGGTGCAGGAAAATCGGTCGATGCGAAGAAAAAAAAACACACACACATTTGGTGTCCAGAGTGGTTTGTTGGGTAAAAAAAACAATAATAAAAATAAATAAAAAGTAAAAAACCACAGTACATCAGTTTGGGGATTTTATATATTCAAAAAATAACTGTTGATTTCAGCGTCAGCACTCTTGATTTCTTCCATTTTGTTTCTGCTGCTAAGTTTACATTTTTCATATAGTATTTTTTAAATGCTTTAAGTTCATTATTATTTTTTAATCCTCACCCAAGGATATTTATTTTATTACTGGTTTTAGAGAGAGAGGGAGGGAGAGACAGACAGAGGCACTTTAGGGAGGGAGAGAAACACTAATGGGCTGCTTCCGTGCGCACCCGGACCAGGGATCGAACCTGCCATCCAGGGGTGGCCCCTACCGGGAACTGAAACCGCAGCCTTTTGGTGTACAGGACGATGCTCCAGCCTGAGCCAACCGAGCTGCCCACCAGGGCTAAATTTTTTATTTTGAAATCATTTTAGACCAACAGAAAGAATAGTAAAAACTTAATAAACCCTTTTATTTTATTGTTGTTGTTGTTGCCTAATGTGTCAGTCTGTGTCCAATCAAGAGACAGAAACCCCCTAGTACTCTGACCAGGGCAAGTGTAACATAAAGAATTACAACACTGTGACAGGACGGTGACTACACGGACAAACCTAAAGGGCAGGCTGCGGCTGAGACAGAATAACCGAGGAAGAAACAGACTTAGAAGCCCGCCCCCCCACCCCCACCCCCAGCCCCAGCCCCAAGCCCCGGCTTCATAGCGTGTGGGAGAAGTCCGCAGTCTGCCTGTGCCAGAGCTGGTCCGCAGGTGGGTGCAGTGGGAAGGCCTGCTGGGACAGGCCGCTGCCACGGCCCTGGCGTCCTGCACAGTACTGCCCAGTAATGTGGACGCCGAGAAGGCCAGGAGCCTGCAGAGCTTTCTGCAGGCCAGTGCTCAAGTCTGGGGCAGGGAACGATCCTGAGGAAGGAGGACAGAGGTGTGGAAGCAGCAGTGCCCCCAGCTCAGCGTGCCCTCCTGGGACACAGGCCCTGCACTTGCACACCCTCATCCAGGCCCATCTGCCCCGCAGCCGGGGACTAGGCGAACCAGCTCGAAAGAGCAGCTCTGGCCCCCGGTTCTTCTGCGAGTAAACTCTGGCCCGGAAACCTTGTGTCTTCTGCCAGCATGGGTGAAACGAGAACAGGCTGACTGGTTAGCTTGCAAGCAGGGTAAAAGTGCAGCCCTTCCCAGTGCTTGACACAACCCCAGAGAGCCCAGGTGAGCCCA
Source organism: Phyllostomus discolor (assembly GCF_004126475.2). Taxonomy (NCBI): domain Eukaryota; kingdom Metazoa; phylum Chordata; class Mammalia; order Chiroptera; family Phyllostomidae; genus Phyllostomus; species Phyllostomus discolor. The sequence continues at coordinate 11,046,684 of NC_040904.2, read as the reverse complement.
GGCTGGGGGTGGGGCACGCAGGGGGCTGGGGTGCCACTGTGAATGGGAGCCTGGGCTTCGCAGTGACCATACTAGGGAGGTCACGAGAAACACCTTCCGGGGCACAGGCAGGCTGCGGCTGGGGGGTGGACATGCCGACAGTGTGGGGAGCTGGTGTGAATGCAAGTTCTGGAGCGTGCTGTGTCCATGTCAGGAGAACCAGGGTGAAATGGCCCCTGGGCCCAGGCCAGGCTGCAAGGTCGCCAAGCGCTGCCCTCGCTGGACACACGGCTGGCACAGAGCACCACCGGATGCTGTGAAGGACTGTGAAGAAGGAGCAAGACAAAGGGGCAAACCATGGAAGGAAGCCCCTTGCCCCTTTTGACGCCCTCACTACAAAACTTCCCATCACGGCCACTGTCAGGATCTGGGATTAGAGAGTCCAATCGGTGAATGCTGTGCGGGTGCTGAAGCAGAGATTCGGACCCGAGAGGCAATGAATCTCACAGGGGGCACTGTCCACCCTTCGGCCACCCAGCGTCCATGAGCAACATTCTACACACGTTTGGACTGCCTTACAACAACTAAACAATGCTATGTCTCTCCCTAAAAAGACACAGCCGTCTTCGTGACAAGTGAAGAACTTCGTCCCCAAACGAGAAGACACACAGCCCCAGCAGTCACGCACCCACCGCTATACCCACTCCTCTGAAAATTCAGTTCCCTGAAGATTAAACTGAAATGCCAGCCTCCGACAGTTTGTTTATGAAATAAAAACTGGGGAGAAGAAAATGGTTAGTGAGTGAACACATGCAGACAACAAGCAGAGCACGTGCAGACAGCCCTCGTTTGCGTGACGGGCAGCGAGGCTGCAGGGCAGCGACATCAGTGGCTGCCTTCCTCAGCCGTCCATCCCGAACCTTCTTGGCCCTCAGCAAGATCCCGCTCTGAGTCCCTTGGTGAGTAGAGTCACCCAAAGCTTCATTTCTGAAGGCCCCGAGTTTTCAATAGTCTTGCTGTATTTCTATTTTTGGGGTTGCTGCTGTTTTTCATAAACTTTTACCACTGGTCATGAAAAGTAAGAGATGCCCCAATTTCCCAGATGCCATTGGGCACCATCACCCTCCTGGCCTCCACTGTGTTGCAGAAACCCAACATCGCCCTTGGTAAGTGGGATCCATCACTCAAGCCAGTGGATTCACCCTTTTTTTTTGCCTGTTGGTTCAGAGGCATAAGGAGCCCAAAGTGGCCAGGTGGCAGTTCAGTGGGACCACGGCTGTGACAGCTGGTGGAAGCACTGACCTCTGGAGACCAAGCTCTCCAAACCATCTCAAAGCACCCTGACAAAAAACGAGATTTCTGCAGGTGTGCCCGTGAGAGGGGCATTCTGGCTGTGGGGACACGACCCCGCACTATGGCCCCCGGTGCGAAGCATGTGTTGTATCCTGTGATGTAGAACCCCGCCCCTTCAGGAGGCTGCCTCCCACCGGGCACTGTCACCGGCTCTTCAGGAAGCTATTCCGCCTTTCAAGTGGGCCTGCCACTTCTGAGTTATGGGACGTGTGATAAAACCACGTAACTTCATGGGTGTGAGTCCATTGCTGCACTTCCTTTGTTTGTAATGAGTTTCCCGATCACATGTCACATTGTCCAGAAGGCCATTCCAGGCTTTTGTGATGCCACCGATGCCGGTGCGAGCAGAAGCAGGACAGATAGGGAAGTCAAATCCATACTCAGAATATAGGTCTGTTCCCGTGAGGACAGATCTCTGCCCCTTCTATGGTGGAAAAGGTCCAGTGAAACCAACCTGTCACCAGGCATCTGGCTGGTCACCACAGGACTTGACTCAGCTCAGGCAGCCAGCAGCGGCAGCAGCAGCAGCCACGTTAGCTCTGGCGAGGGAAGGCCACGATGCTGGGCCCATGCACACATCCAAGCCTGCCACATGGTCACTTCCCTCACGGACACACGGAGCGAGCGCTGGACTGGTGGCAGTCAGAGCCAGCTGAACAGAGTACGTGGACAAGACATGTCTGGGTCTGGCCCCAGAGGGTCTGTCACTGTCCACCTGACCATCCAGGGCCCCTTCTGCAGCATGAGCCCGTGGGTGGGCCTCACTGGGAACACGGTGTGTTCACACGGTGTTCATGCAGGGGTCCATCTACACGCCTCTCCCAGAGCCAGGTTTCCAACCCTGTTCCTTCCAAGTTGTGGACCAAATACTAGGAGCCTCTCCGGAATGAATGCACATCCACATACTGGCCACTTCCCGCTCCAGACATAGAGGACAGCCCAGCGTGCTGCTCAAAGTTCAGCCCCCTAGAGGACCTCCCTTCCCCACGTTGGCAGGGTCACCTTCAGCGGGGCCGCAGTGCTGCCTCTGTCCATTCGGGGCTGGCATCGGCACCGCCCGCAGACCCACATGTAAACGGGGCTCACATTTTCTCTCCCACGGTTGATAGTTGTAAGAACCAGGACGGGGGTCCAGGCTGGGACCACTCAGGTCCCGAGGCTCACAGCCTCGTGCCGTTTCCAGGCCACACTCTGGGTGCTGAACAGACAAGAAGTCCCTGGTAAAACAGATGACAACAAAGCCACTGCGTCCACAGACATCTTTGTGCATTGGGTCCTTCCATGGCCACCGTGAACCTGAGTCAGAAGGGCCCTAATTCGGGTCCTGGAACCTTTTGATGACTTTGGAGCTGATGTCTGTTGGATAATTGTCTGAAGGAGTGCCTACCTTTTGGGTTTCTGCTTGGAAATATCCCAGGTAAGGTGCCACAGAAGACAAGTGGCAGAGTGGCTGGGCCTGGCTTTCCCGTGGCTACTGTGCGGCCTCAGTCTCGGTGAGGCCCAGAACCTGTGGCTCTGTGGAGAAGGGTCCTTGGACAGGCCAGGTCCCAGGGCACTGTCCGGGTCTCAAAGTCCGCAAGCATTCATCCTTGGAGAATGCCCGGCTGGTGCCCTCAACCACATTAAACAAGGATTTCCCCCGAAATGCATCAGGTAGTTTTTTACCAGATAGTTCAGTCCTTGCAGGTGCCGGGCGCGGCGGCTCCTTGAGGCAGCCCTGCTCAGCTCGGGGTGCAGATGTCCGCAGGCATGCTTGCTGCCTGCTGCTGGGGGCCACGCTGGGGGAGCTGGAGGCAGGAGGGAGCTCAGAGGCCTCTCCACTGGAAAACAGCGTGGGCCAGCCTGCACTTGGACGCTCTGCGTTCTTGGCTGAACATTTGCTTTGTTTGAATCAATTAATCCGGCTCTCTACTCTTCCCACCCCCAACCTTGCTTTTAGAAGACCATTAATATTCATGTATAAATTAAAAATAGCACAAAAGCTGACTCCTCACTTCCTGCCCCACAGGCAGTTTTCTTCCTTGGCCCCAGCGCAGGCCCCGGGTGGCAGCTTGGTCAATGCAGCCCTGTGTGCCGGCCTGGCTGCCCCAGCCCTCCCCACTCGGCCCTCAGCCCCCATTGGCCGCCTGGGCCTGCAGTGGGACTGCACAAGGGGCCCACGCCCAGAGGAAGGGATAAAAGGCTGCCCCTGCCCACCTCTCCTGCCACGCAGGACGCTGCAGCCAGGAGGTGACCACAAAGAGCCAGAGACCAAGATCACAACGTGAGGGGGGACACCCTGCTTTTTGGGGGGAGGGGGCAGGGGACTCAGAGGGTGGGTTGGAGAGCTGGGCGGTAGTTTAAAAAGACCCTTCAGGATCATTGCAGCATTTCTAAAGTGCTGCAATGGATCTTACTGCTGCATCGCGGACACAGCCGCCTTAACCCGTGGCAGCTGGAGGGTCCCTTTGCCCATGTTTTTGTTACCATACATCAGAGAAACCACTGTCTGGGGCTCAGAGGTGACTGCTGACATTTCCCCAGAAGTGCCGAAAATATTGACTCTTCCCTCTTTGAAGAGGAGGGCTTTGCTTCTTCAGGACTGAGGGTGGCGGCAACCTGATGCTATGTAGCTCTATCTTACAGATACAGATTTTCTCTCTTCCTTGCACCTGTCTTGGCCTGGGGCCAGGACTGCCTCTCACTGTTCCCGTTCCTCTCAAAGGGGGATGTCAGGGTCCCCTGGGCACCAGTCAGCACTCCCATGGCAACTGAGAGGGCTTTGCAAGTGAATTATAAACGAGTCAAAGAATTCAGGGTGTATGGTGAGTTTAACCATCATCAGTCTTATCATTTCTCAGGGGACCGTCACATCATGTGTGATGTGTCCTTCTGGGCTGAAGTAAAAGCCCAGCCCTAGCTGGTGTAGCTCAGTGGATTGAGTGCAGGCGGCGAGCCAAAGGGTTGCTGGTTTGATTCCCAGTCAGGGCACATGCCTGGGTTGCAGGCCACGGCCCCCAGCAACCGCACATTGATGTTTCTCTCTTTTCCTCCCTCCGTTCCCTCTCTAAAAATAAATAAATAAAATCTTAAAAAAAAAGAAGTAAAAGCCCCAAATCTCTCTTGATTTTGACATATAGAGAGTAATGCAGGAGTAAGAGGCTAGCTGATGCAGGAATAACATTCACAGAATGAAGTGAACAGGAAACATGGAGATTTCATTTCCATTTCTCTTAAAAGCTTTAAACCATCAATTGTTTCTTAGTCAAAGGGAATAATTTAACATGAAAATTGTTTTAATTAACTCATAGTATGGCTATGAAGAAAACCATGTTTTATGGAGTTTTAAAACATATGAAGAATGTTTTATGTCTCTCCTCTTAAAAATCTCACTGGTCATATTTTTCCACGAAAAGTAAATAATTTTCCTTCCTCTTCCCCAAATCATCATGGACTTTGAGAAGCATCAGGATAATGTAAAAGTTTGGGGGGGGTTTTGTTTCTTTTTTAAATTGAGTTTGGAGAAAGGGACGGAGAGAGAAAGAAAAAGATGGGGACAGTAATTTGTCGTTCTGCTTATTTACACTTTTATTGGTTGATTGTTGTTGCTGAGCTACCTGGCCAGGGTTGTTTTGTTTCTTTAAAAAAAAATCAATAATTGAAACTTGAGTGCAAAGGAAAAGAAAGTAGGAATTGTTAAAGATTTCAATCCATCTGAATTGCTCTATCTACGTCTGATATATCCAATGATTAGGGACTTCGGAGCAAAGCAAAGCAGACCGATAATCAATAGCACGACTCCAGCAAAGACCATGCCAAAACAAACAGCCTGAACTCTCTGTCCCTTAGGAAGGCAGAAATAAATACAATTTTAAATCTTTTACTCCAAGTTATTTTTAAGATGTGACATTCAGCATGGGAATGATTTTTCAACAATTTGATGTAAATCTTGTCTTTTTCTTAACGATTATAGTGCTAAGATTCTTTAATAAGAATTCAAGGTCAAAAGTTGGTAAATTTCTCCTGAGCGTCTCAGTTTTGTGAAACAATTGAAAACTGCCCTTGGTAAAATGTGCCCTAACTCCCTGGGATGTGGCAGGTGTTTCTTCGGGGCACAGGCCCTGGTATCGGGTGCGCGTGCAGGGGAGCGGACCGTTTCTGACCCTGACAGCTGCACGGGAATACCTGGGAGTGAAGAAGAGACCCCCCCCCATTTGCCTGGGGCAGCACCTCCGTGGGTACTGAGTCAGCACCTGGCGGTGGTGCCTCCTACACACCTGTTCCTGCAGCGGAACCAGCTTAATTTATAACCTGAAAATACATTTTTGCTTCTGGTCCGTCAACATACTTTTCATTGATCTTCTTTTTCAAAAAAACAATTGTGGCAATTCTACCATATTTATTTTTCCAGTAAAGATTTGTATTTAAAATGAGTCAAATTTATATATTAATTCAAAAGAATGCAAATTCCTGTTTTATGATCCTTAAAATCTTTTGGAAGGAGCTGCACTTCTCATACTAAATTTACTCTTAGTAACATGTACGTGCTGCTGTATGAACGGGGTTCTCCCGTCTTCCAGCTGTTTACTGAGAGAGTACAAAGATACTACTGATGTTTGTACCCTCCTCTGGCTCCTCGTCACTTTCTGTTGAATCAAACAGCTTGCAGCTGCCGCTCTGCTCGCCCGTTCTGTCACTGACTGGGAGCCCTGCCAGGGCAGAGGGTGGCCCCAGGGGGAGGCAGGGGTCAATCCCAGCACTCCCTCCTGCCCTGCCTCCATATTTTTGCTGAAGTTTCCCATTAGCCAAACCCAACCAGAGAAGCCGGAGGGCCTGGGAACTCATCAAGGTGGCAGACAGGAACAGAGAAGGGACCGGGGAAGAGCATCGGCTCTAAAAGGTGGATGGGAGAGCGGTGACAGCCCAGCACGTTCCCAGAATGCCCTGCTCTAAGCCTGACCAGGGAGATGCCCCGAGGCTGGCCCAGGCCCCTCCTCCGGGTAGAGGTCTGCACAGGTAACATGTTAACTGTTCTGTGTAACACAAGGCAAAAAGCATGAGAAGGCCTCTCCCCTCTGTGGACCCCCAGGATGTCTGAGCTGGAGAAGGCCGTGGTGGCCCTCATTGATGTTTTCCACCAGTATTCCGGAAGGGAGGGCGACAAGCACAAGCTGAAGAAGTCCGAACTCAAGGAGCTCATCAACAACGAGCTTTCCCATTTTTTGGAGGTGAGTCTTGCTTTTTAAAATGGACTGTTTATGCGTTCTCCGCTCCACTTACAAAACCGCCCGTGCACTCTCCTTCTGAGCGGCCGTGAAGGCGATGCCAGGCCTGCTCCAGGTCTCCTGGGCAGCGCCTGAGAACTCGTGTGCATCACCCAACCCGCACCACGGAGGCCAGCTTCGCTGGGCCCCGCTGTCTTCGTTTTCGTTTGTTCTGTGTCTAGCAGGAGCCTCAAGGGAAAAGTGCTCGCTCAAAGGCAAAAGTCCACATCCCAAATAATGCTGGCTCTTCTTGGAGAAATCTAAGGCTCCACAGGGGTGATGGCAGAACAGACGGAAAACAGACTCATGACTTTTCAGGGACCACGGTGCTATTAAGATGTTAAAGATGAGCTTTTGTTTTGGAGAAAAGGGTCACTTTAGCTTAGCTAGATGTTTCACATCCCCGGTGGTGATGACGATTCTGCTCGCTCAGCAGACACCTCCTGAGCACTCTTGAGTTCAATACCGGGAGACACAGGCCCAAGGACACGGCCCCTGCTCCTGAGGCACCCAGGCCGGCCCATCACTGAAGGGAGGGCCACAGCCTTCCTGACCAAGGGTGTGAGGGCGCTGCCCCCATTGGAGGCCTGGGGGGGTAAGGGGCTTGTCAGGTGCTTCATGGAATAAGGGGCGCTGGGCAGGTTAGGACCCTAACTGAGGAAGCTGCCTGAGGGCTCCTGGTGAGCCCTCCTTCCCCAAGCGGGGCCACTCTGGCCTGTGGTGAAAGGATGCCGAGGCCTCACCCAGGACTCACGTCCCTACCCATCGGTGCCCGCCCTTGGATCGGCCACCCACCGTCTCTACTGCACGTCAGTCTTGTGCCCCCAAGGCAGTGAACTGCAGTCTACCTGGTACCTGCCCTTCCCTTAGCGCCCAGAACCAAGGTCACTGCAGTGACTAATCAATCACACAGAGGGGAACAGGCCGGCCAACGAACCAGTGCACTAATGGGTGACCAGGAGCTAATTCCGGGGAGGATACCAGAGCACCCTGGCGGTGGCGGGGAGCTGCCCTCCCAGCCAGCTGAGCCTCTCAGTGCGGGGCGAGCCCCAGGCTCCTGCAGCAGGGCAGCGCCCACTGCCGGTTTCCTGAGGCTCCCCTGTCCCATGCCCACCAAACACTCCAGTGCTGTGAGAGAGCAGAGCAAAAGAAGTGATCTGCAGGCTTGAGGTGGGGTGGGGGAGGCATCCCGTCTGATTCCGGGACTGGCCTCCCAGGCATTCATGTCCCCGTGGCCGCTGCATCACTCACGTGTTAGTTACCCAGTCCCACCAATTCTGCCTTCCAACCTAACAATCAGAGCCCCAGATACTTCTGTAGAAAGGCTTGTCGTAAAGATGAAATGACACATTGTTTTTCAAGTGCTTAACATATAGTGAAAGCTCATATAGTTAACCAGTAACTGCTATTATTATTTTAAAAGATAGAAAAAGCTTACCATGTGGTAACCCCAACTTATAAAAGATAAGCAATTCAACAGTAGTGTACCAAGGTATCATGAACATTTGTTGGCCTGATTTTATCAGGGTAATTTCGGTTTGGAGGCAAACCTATAATGTAATTGCAGTAACACACTGCTGCCATCCACCTTTTGGCCGATGCTTTAGGTTCGCCCCCCCACCGCAATCTCAGTCTTCCACGTGTTCTAGATTGCAGAAGCCCCGGACGTCTTCAGGCCCACAGTGCTGCTCTGGAGACTAGTTACTCTAAATACCCCACATTGATGCTCTTCTTCGGTGTTCATTGCCACATTTTTTGCACAACAGTCAGAGCCCTGAACCGTGTTTGTTCCGCAGAGACTTTGTAACCATTCACCCAGCTTCTGGGTCGGGCAGAACCATCAGGAAAAGTTCCATGACACCTAGAAAGCAACTCGAGTGGCAAAAAGAACACACAGGGTTAACAAACTTAGGGCATGCTCCCAAGAGCTACTTCAGCAAACGAACAAACAAACCATTTTCAAAACACAAAAGTCTATGGAAGCCCTCACTTTAGGGACTTCCACACATAGAAACTGAAAAATGTAGGGGGGGGGGGCAAAAGTTCATTTTTTCTTTCAAGACATTTGCCTATAACACTCTCCAGAGGCTGACTGAGATGCTATTTTTTTTTTTTTTTTTAAGATTTTATTTATTTATTTTTAGGGAGGGAAGGGAGGGAGATAGAGAGAGAGAGAGAGAGAGGAACATCAATGTGCAGGTTGCTGGGGGTTATGGCCTGCAACCCAGGAATGTACCCTGGCTGGGAATCGAACCTGGGACACTTTGGTTCCCAGCCCGCGCTCAATCCACTGAGCTACGCCAGCCAGGGCCTGAGATGCTATTCTTGTTTTCCGGGTGTTTTGTTTAAAGTGTAGTGGTGACAACTGCAGGTTTTCAGATCTCGGTGTTCCATTCAGCCTTTACAAGCAGCTAAAGTAAGGCAGGGAAGGCACAGATCCCCCACCAACAGTCCCCGCCCGGGTCACAGCAGAAGTCTTTCTGGTATTTGGTATTTTACACCTTAGGTGATTCCTGATACAGATTTTTAAAACCAGCCAACTTTGAATCGTGTTTTGATGGCCTTAAATTTCATTTAAAAATAAGCTGGGTGACTGATCTCTCTTAGGAAATCAAAGAGCAGGAGGCTGTGGACAAAGTCATGGAGACACTGGACAACGACGGAGATGGCGAATGTGACTTCCAGGAATTTGTGGCCTTCATTGCCATGGTTACCACTGCCTGCCATGAGTTCTTTGAACACGAATGAACTAGAGAAAGCAGTCAAGCTGTTCCTGTAACAGAGGTGAAGGTCACACAAGGAAGCAGAGAGAAAGGGCTTGCAGGCTAGTAGGAGCTGAGCTTTCTGGCCCTGTTGTAGCAATTAGGAAGCTTGATTTACTTTGTGAATGAAAAATTGAAAACCTCTTTCCAAGGGCTGTCTTTACCGGTCCCTATCATTACTTCCGCTATGTTAGGCAAACGTGCTAGCTGACCGGTCCCAGGGACTCCTGGCAATACCACGTAGGAAAGTCAGTTCTCAGCCACAACGCCTGTACTATACTGGCTGTTACGGCTGCTCAGAATCCCAACCCAGAAAAAGCAAAACTGACTACCAAAAAAAGATTGGGTATTTGTGGTTTCCTTAAGTCTCCACTACATGTGAAACTACAAAGCTCTGTCCACCCTTCGAAAAGACTGCCGTTTCTTTAATTCGTTCATCATCAGTGCAAATGGAACCTAGCGTAGCTGGATGGTGTGACGATGCTGGCCCACTAGCCTGTAGAGCCTGGCTCATTTAGATCCCTTTTGCTACGGTGAGCTGTGATTACTGAGTAGGTATGTAATGCTAACCGTTCCAAATGGAAAAATGTCTCATAAGCCAGCCAGTACTGAGACTAATCAAAACGGAGAATCGAGGCTCTACATATTCCACATTCAGTGGAGTCGCGATGGGCCCACGCTGTGATGGATCTGTGGGACGTGTGTGTTTTGCAGGAGGAGGGTGGGGTTCAGGACCAAGGTTTCAGATGAGCCTCTCTGGAGACAAGTGCACTGCAAGTAACTTCGTCTCTTCAGTCTCCTTCCCTGTCTGTGAGAGGATGGGTCACTGCTGATGTGTCTGGTCTGTTGGTGAATGTCATTCCTGACTTGTTTGTGCTGCTCGTAAAGTCGGTGTATTTGGAAAGCTGAACGTTCATGTTTTTGCATCCACGAATTCAAATAAATCAAGTCTCAAATAATCAACTTACTAATATTAAACATCACTTCCAGGAAAATGCAGATTCATCTTACCCACCTCTTTTTCTGTGTTATTGAAGGACACAGCTTCGTTAAAACGCTGATCGCTTGTATTTGCATTAAATAAAAGTACTGTGACAAGTCTCCGTAGCCGTTAATAAACGCGAAATAAAAGCGAAATACGTACCTGCAAAACTGGGAAGAGGAGTCAAGTGCAGGGTGCCCGGCTTTCCTCTATGCTGCAGTTGCCAGGGCGGGTTGGAAGGTCGGGGGGGAGGGGAACATTTGGATGAGAGCCAGGCAGGAGGGATGGGAGGAGATTAGAAGCCTGTGGGGGCGCCGCGGAGTGGGGACGCGGAGGGGCGGGGCGGGATGAGAAGCGCGTAGGGGGCGGGGCGGGGCAGGGGAGGGGTGGAGCGTGGAGGGGCGGGGCTGGGCGGGGCAGGGGAGGGGTGGAGCGCGGGGTAGCGGACCCGGGGAGAAGGCGCGGTGTAGGATGACATTCCCTGCGCTTTTTCCGCCCGCCCTCTCGCTCGGGTCAGGAACTTCCGGTCCGGCTGGCGTCCTGTAACCTTCCCTGGACCAATAGCCATGCAGGGAAGTCGCTATTGGTCCCAACGGATTCGACACGGTAACGGACGGGCCAGGGCCTCGGTCCGCAGGGAACTCAGCTCTCCGGAATCCGCTCCGCTGCAGGCTCGGCCCCGCCCCACTCAGGCTCCGGCCCCGCGCTCTTCTTGCGGGACGTCTGGGGGCGTTGTCACTGCTCTCCAGCGAGTTGGTCTCGCGTTATCAGTGGCCCCTCTTGGACGCTGGATCCTGGCCGCGGACCCAATAGAGGAGGCTGGGTGGTGGTTGTCCTTTCAGAAGACCGCCCCCGCCCCCTGTGGAATGTGGCTGGGCTGGGCGAGCTGCCCCTCCGGGAAAACGCTAGCTCCGCGTCCGCGCGGGGCTGATCTGTCCCTAAGCGCCCCCCGCCCCCCCCCCCCCCCCAGACAACCTCCGGCTCAACAGGTGCAGCAGCACAGCACCCTAGGGGAAATGCAAACCCTACGGTGGAGGAGCCCCTCGCGCCTGTTCCTGGGGAGATGCCTACCGCGGTTGCACGGGATGCAGCCAGGGGAGTGCTGGGGGGCACAGCAGGGAGTGGGGACCCCCAAAGCTGGGGCGGCTGAGGGTAAAGGGCCAAAGGAGCTCGGCCTAACCACTAGGGCAGGGGATGCTCCAGGGCTTTCCAGCGGGAGGGCGGGAGTGGGGACGGCATCTCTGGAGGATGAGGGTCAGGGGTGGAGAGATGGGAGCCAGTTTGGGAGCTGCTCAGGAGGACTCCAGTGTGAGTAGACCTCCGGGGCCACCATCCGGCGCTTCACACCCTCGGGAGAGACGCCGTTCCTCAGCACTGCACAGCCACCCTCGGAGAGTCCTGGGGGCTTCCTTGCACCAACTATGGAACTATGGTGAGCTCCAGGTTGTAACACGTCCATCCTCCTCCTCTGACCTGCCCTCAACTGAGAGGGACCTGCTCCTACGGAGAGGTACTGTCTAGTTCCATGAACGAGTGGTCATGGTCCCCACACGGCCTGCTGGGTGCTGCCTCAGGCATCCCCAGGGAGAATCAGGTCCCTGCAAAGGGGACTTTACGTTTTAAATGACCTCTGTCATCCTAGGCTGCGTCTTCCCTCATGACCCAGATCAGCCACACCGAATTCTTGTGCCCCATCTGTTTATGAGTTTATTCCACAACACTGGACCACCAGTGGCCCAAAGGATGACCCTGACAGCAGCATCGTGGCTCTCGGGGCAGAGACTGAAGCAGAGCAGAGGATCCCATTTGATGGCCCAGCACTTACAACTGCTGTCGAAGGGTCTGGGGCCTACAGGGACCGCCACCCTCAACCACAGTGGACTGTCGCAGCATTCGCTGTTGTCCCTGCCCCAAGTCTGGGCAACACAACTGACAGACTTTCCTGCCGCTGAGAGGGGGAAACTTCATCTCATGTCCGTGGGAGGGGAACCCTTGGCCTCAGGTTCCCACACATTGACTCCCTACACCCCATCCTTACCTCCCTGAAGTCTTCTGAATGCTTGAGCCCTGGGCCATTCTCCCTCCTCCCTGGCCTTTTCCGGCTGTGTCAGGGGGTGGGGCTGGGGTTGGACAGGCCTGGGCTCCCCCCTGCCCTCCTCACCTTCTCTGGCCCTGGGGTCAGCACCAGGGGCCTCTGCCAGCTGACTCTCACCCACCATTCTAGATCCCCTCCCCGCCATTGGCCCTGTTCCAAGCAGACCCTGTTTCCCGCAGCCACCAAGGGAAGTTAGCTTCCCCTTGCCCTGGGGCCCTACTCTGGATGTCTCCCTTGTAGATAGTTTGAATCCACAGCATGACACCCCTGTGAGTTCCGTGACTCTGGGAGCTTCTCCCTGCAGCTCCACCCTGCAAGGCCCACCCAAGTCTCCAAGGCAAAAGGGGCCCTTCTGCCCTCACACACCAGCTGAGGCCCTGGACACTGTTTGCAAACCCTTCCTAGGAAACTCTAAGAATGCCCCTCTCTCTGTCCCATGAAGCTCCTGGGTTTGACTGCTGTTGTTTCAGGGTTTTTCTTTTTATTTCTAGTTTAAATTTATCACATTTATTCAAATTCAATGAAAGGCAGTTTTGGTGAACATTAAAGATTAAATTTAGGGGCTTAGATGACAATTATAATCTTACATGAGCCTCAGTGGCCTGTTTACATGTGCAATTTCTTATTGTTTGCATAGTGTTGCGATTTTCTTGATCAGGGTGTTCAAATCTGGAGATTCCATCCCTCTCTGCTCCAGACACAGCTTGGGTTCCTGTCATTGCAGATAGATCTGGCCAGATGAGAACCTGGCACAGCCTCCTTTCCCTGCGTTTGCTGAGAAAAGGACTGGCCTCTTCCTAAGAATGTGAAAAATAAACATCATTCAAGCAAGTTGGCAGGAAGGAGGCTAAGCAGGGTGGTTTGGGTGCAGGCTGGACACGAAGAGCCCAGGCTGAGGCTGGAACCTCCTCAAGAACAGACCCTGGTGTCCCCAGGCTCTCTTGAAGACACCCTGTCCCACCACCACCCCCACCCTTAAATTTAGCATGCAGGTCCCTGGGAACCTTCCATCCTGTGAGGGCTGCTCCTGAAACTTTCCCCTGTGAGGGGCTGGGAGTGGACACTGGGGAGGGAATGCTGGGTCACGTGGGCTCCACAGCTCCTTCCACACAAAGCTCTAGTGGGGGCCTGTTGAATATCCTAGGCGCCAGGCCTCCCAGATCTGGGATGGGGCCGTGTCTGGCTACAGAAGGGACTGTTTTTAACATGAACTCAGGTGATTCTGATCCTCAGGGAAGTTAGGAAACACCAGGTTGGTAAGGCAGCACTGTCAGGTGTCTGACCTTTTGGTGTCTCTGGGCCACACATTAAACACACAAACACAAACGAAAACTGATGGGCAAAAAAAAAAAGGTTTTAAGTAGATTCACAATTTTGTGTTGGGTTGCATTCATAGCCATCCTGGGCCGCACGTGGTCCTTGGGCCGGACACCCCTGGGTGGTCCTTTCAGAGGAACCGTGTCTGACCTGCCTGTCGAGTAGCCTCTCACTCAAGATTACACTGTGTGCAAGGCAGTGGGGCCGGGGAGACCTCACCATGCCCAACACCTGAGGACTCCTGAGCAGGGACATCACCGTCCTTGGCCAGGCCCCTCCTGACTGCAGCTTCCTTGGTTAGGGACAGGGTGGAGGCTATGCCCTAAGGGCATACCTTTGGGTACCCCATATCCCCTTTCTCCTGGTGCTCACACCTTGTATGATGGACCCCCTCCCTAAGTATTCCTGATCTTGGGAAGAAGGCATCCAGTCTTTCACCATTCAGTATGATGTTAGCCCTGGGTTCATTGGAGAAATCCTTTATCAGGTCAGGTAACTTCCCTTCTGTCCCCAGAGCACTGTTTTATCTAAAGCTTTTTCTGCACTTATTGAGGGTGATCGTGTGTGTGTGTGTTTAAATTCTATTGATGTGGTATATCATCTTAATTCTCAGATGTTAAACCAACCTTGTTGCATTCATGGGATAAAGCCCATTTGTATGTTGTAGATTTGGTTCCATAGTAGTTTCTGGGGATTTTTGTAACCATACTCCTACGAGGTATCAGTGTGTAGTGTTCTATGCTTATCTTTGTCTGGTTTCGGTATAAGGTAACATCGACCTCATTAAACGAGTGTTCCCTCTCCTATTTTTAGGAAGGGTTTGCGAAGAATTGGTATTGTCTTTTAAATGTTTTGTCTAATTCAGGAGTGAAGTCACCTGGATGGGTGGTTTTTCATTATCCAGTATCTGCACTTGCTGTAGGTCTATTCAGATCATTCGTTTCTTCTGGAGTCGGGCTTTCTAGTCTTTCTAGAAATTTTTCCATTTCATCCACCTTATCTAATTTATTGGCATGCAATCATTCACAGTATTCCTTTATAATGTTTTTATTTTTATTTTTATGGTTGGTAGTAATGTTCCTTCATTCTGAGTCTAGTAATTGAGTCTGTTTTTTTTTCTTGGTCAACCTAGCAAACAAAAGTTTTGTCAGTTTTGTTGATCTTTCCGAAGGACAAGTTATTGGTTTCATTAATTTTCTCTATTGGTTTTCTATTATCTAGTTCGCTGAGTTCACTCTTTTTATTGTTTTCTTGCTTTTGCTTGTTTTAGGCTTAGTTTGCTCTTCGTTTTCTAGTATCTTTAGGTGGAAAAGTTAGGTTATTGACTTGAAATCTTTCTTAATATAGGCACACATTTCATAAGGTTTTTTATATTGTCTTCACTTTGAAAAATTTTTTACTTTTCCATTACCATTTAGTCCCCTTATATCCCCTCCCCCGCAGTCGCCACCCTGTTGTCCATGATGAGTCCTTTTCTCCTCGATCCCTCCTTTTCATTCAGTTCCAAGTATGTTATGGTCTCCCTTTTGAGTTCTTAATTCATTGGCTATTTAGGAACATGTTGCTCAATTTCCACACCTTTCTTAGTTTCTCATATTTTTTTCTGGTTCCTAATTTTATTCTGCTGTAGCAAAGAATGTTCTTTGTATTGTTTTTATAAATCTATTCAGGTTTCATTGCTTAGCATATGGTCTAGCCTAGGAAATATTCCATGGGTACTTGATAAAAATGGGTGTTACACTGTTTGGGGTACATTGTTTTATAGATGTCTGCTAGGTCTACTCGGTTTATAGTGTTGTTTAGGTTCTCTTATTTCTGTATTGATTTCCTGCCAAGGTTTTTTAATTTTGATTTTCAATTACAGTTTACCTTTATTATTGTGTATTAGTTTCAGATGTGCTTCTGCCTGGCGATTCTACCCATTAAAGATAGTGGGGCACTGAAATCTCCAATTCACATCCCCTTCATTTCGGTCAGGTTTTGCTGCGTGTATTTTGGTGTTCTACAGTTAGACATGTACGTACGGTTATTAGGTCATCCTGACAGATTGCTCCTTTTATCATTATTAAACGTGCATATAGTTTGGTCTTTCATATACATAGTCTGATCATCTTTGCCTTTTGAATGAGTTGCTAAGCCACTCACATGCAATGTTACCACAGCATACAGCTCGACTGACCTCTGCCATTCCGTCCCTGTGCCTCACGTCTCTGCGCCTCTAGTGCTCCTTCACCACGGTCTCTGGCAGTAGGTGGGTGTTTTCTAACGATGCACTTAGATTTCTTGAATGTCATTTTCTGAGCTGTTTTTTAGCAGCTGGTTTAGGGCTCACTATATACATCTTGTCAGAATCAGATGTACCAGCTTAAATTCCAGTGAAATAGAAATGTTATTCCTACATACCTCTATTCCATTTTCCTCCTTTTTATGGTATGATTATGCATATTGCATCTACTGTTACAAACCCAATGGTATGTTATTATTGCTTTGCAACCTGTCAATTATAGCTCAATACAGCTTTGCTCTCACCTTCTTTTGTGCTGTTATTGGCAAAAATATTCCACACACATTCCTGTATGTATACAACCAATAATATGTAAATCAGTTAAGGCAAAAATGCATTCATATAGTCTTTTAATCACCTTTATCTTTACCAGTGCTGTTCGTGCTTTAATGTGAATTCAAGCAACCATCTGATGAGGCCAGCTGGTTTCAGCCTGCAGGACTTCAGTATTTCTGGTAATGCAGATCAGCTGGCAACACAGTCGCTGTCTTCACCTAGAAATATATCATGCCTCCACTTTTTGAAACACAGCATCGCTGAATATACAATTCTTCGTTCAAAGTACTTTTGAGTGTTTTGAATGTGTTATCCCCCTGGCTTCTGGCTCCCATCATTGCTGCTAAGAATTCGGCTGTCGATTTATTGGCGTTTCCTTGCTAGTGGCACGTTGTTTCTCTCGTGTGAGACTGCGGCATCTCTGAGTGACACCCCTGCTTTGTGAGCCGAGCGCTCCTAACGTGCTGTGGGGGGGCAGTAGCCAGAGGTCTTTTCAATTTGCATCTCCTAGCATGGAACCACCAACTCAGAGAGCTGGGCAAGGGCAGCCAGCGCCCCGGTATTCTCGGGTGGCATTTCATCCAGGTCGCAGAGGCTGCATTTCATGGCTAGAGGCTGGATGGAAGAGGGCTCCGGGAGACCAGTCTTGGTTCAAATAACAGACTCTTGCCTTCCTTCCTGAACTTTCGTGCATAGATGTTTCTTTTTATATTTGCTGTATGCCCTCAGGACCATTTCCAAAGGCTTTAAGTGGTTGGTTTTTCTAACAGTAATTTTCACAGGTTTTACTGGCTAGCATGCCCACATAGCTTTCAGTCTGTCACGATCTTCCCCTACTTTTTAATGTGAACGTAAATGCTAAACATTGCTCGTCATTGAACTTGTGCTCCACTGCCTCAGTGTGCAACAGCAGCTTATACGTGGCCTGCCTCCCCCTGCTCTCCGCCTGGAGCCGCGGCAGCGTCGGGGCACACACCTGGAGGTCCAGCTCACTCCTGCCGGGACTGGCAGTGGGCGGCAGTGCCTCTGAGCACCCTCTTCCCGTCAAAGCTGCATCTGGTCCCTCGTGGTTCCTTTTCTGTTTCTGCTTTGAAGTGGTACCTGTAATGAACCATCGTGACATTGGGCCCTTTCAGTCACTTGGAGTCTGGGGGATAAGGGGATAAGGTACCCTATACTTAGCTGGCACTTAGAACGAATGACAACCTCTCAGTTTCTCACTGTCCACTGCCCTTGGACAACGCCACAGGGTCTTTCCTGAACAACTCACAGGCTCATGCAAATAGGGTCCCTCTTCAATTCTGAAAGGCAGAGCTGGGCGCAGGGAAGCTGGGGCAGCGAGCACCCAAGCCTTCGAACCTGGCGTGAGGTCTGACCCACCCGCTCTACCTATAGGAGCCAAGCGTGGGGAGCGGAGGGGCCCACGTGCGCCAGCAAGCAGGACCGCTGCAGCGCTGTCGGGAGAGCTCGGTGGGCAACAGCCACTGAGGGCAAGCTCCCTGCAGTCACGGCATGCCTGCGTGATACACTCATTACAACATGTAAAAGAGTATATGTAACAGATTTAAAAGTCTGTAATTTATTAAGTACAAAAGCTGATTATAAAAGTATATGAGCCTAATTTTGTAAAAATTTTTAAAAGGAAAAATAAATCCTTGGAAGGATTTATGTCAAACATTAACGCTATTATATTACTCAGAGGTAGGATTATAGATTTTCTTCTTTACACTTTTATGTGCTTTGTAGGTTGTATGCTGTAAACACAAACGCTTCTATATTCAGAAAAACGGAATGAATAATAAAATACATCCTATTTGGGATAATTTTAGAAACCTTTTCACACATTTCAAAATGCAGAATTACAAAGTCAATAACTTTTATTAACATAGTGTTATAAAAAAATTTTAGTGTGATATACAGAATTCCCAGAGAGTAACTTTAAAACATTTTAATGTGCTTCTTTAAGTCTTAATTTACAAGACAACTTGTCTTACTGCCACTGACCTTTCAATACAAAAGTTTTACAGTATCCGCTACAAAACTACAACACTGAGATTAGGGTTAGGTAGTTGTTTCCCCTGCCGGCCATTCTAAGGAATATCCACTATCTGTGTGTCCAACAATAAATTACACAGGATTATGTACATAATTACAATAGGTTAGTACAATTCCAGTATGCTGCAACATACTCACTGCAGTCCACCACCGCGGGCAAACCGAGCTACAGCGCACCTGCTACTAGCAGCCAGGTAAGAGTAGGACGCGACAGCCGGCCTGGTTAGCCAGACCTACGTGGTGGCGAGTTTAAGATGGCAAAGAATTAAAAACAGCTTTGTTAGGCACTGATTCAGGCTAATTCCAGAAACACCTGGTCGTTTCTATGAGGCATGCATGATTCCTGCTTTCCCGTCCTCAGTCCCCCCGAAACCCAACAACTTCGTAACATATTCTTCATTAGCTATATAAAAATATTCTTAGATTTGAGCTTCACTTGAGATTCTTAGAAATTTCTAAAAGATTTTACATTCTCTTTCACTTAGGTTTACTGTAACATTCGATCACTCAGCTTAGTCGTAACTGAGTGAGGTCCGGCCGAGTTTTACAGGCGTACGACTCAGAGGGGAGAGCCCGGGCAACGGGAGCACACCCACCTCCGGCGGCTCTCCCCGCAGCTCGACGGCACTGCGAATGGCACTGAGGACGTGGAAACCCCAGACACCGGCACCGGGGCTCCAAAGCCCGCCGGTTCAGAATGGACGTACTTCAGCCCTCGTCCATGCGTGGAGAAGAATGTATTTTGTGATGTTATGAAAACAAGCGATTGACTAAACAGCTGTAAGTCACAAACCCAGAAAAGGGGTTAAAACTAAATGCTGGTTTCTCTCTCCGAGACAGGGCATCTGCACCAGCCTGGGCAGCCTGGCAGGCACTCACTGCCCGTCAGGGACAACATGTGCGGACCATCGGGCACGCGGCATCAGCACAGAAACTGGAAGAGGGGAGGCACGGTGTGCAACTCGAGAGCCTGGTCTGGGGTTCGAGAGGCAGGCAGGACCCGCCGCCCTTCGCATCAGCCGTTTGGGGCTCCGTTCCTCCCCGTGAAACGGATGTGAGTCAGCCGTGCTGGGGCCTCCGGTTCTTTCTAGCTTGATTACGTTTCTGTGTACGAACTTGTTGTTTGAAGTGGGAATAAATAATTGAATTTTTTAAGTCAAGAACTACATTTTCAGTCTACAAAGTGCACACCTGCAGTCCGGCAGAGAACCAACGGCACTCCTGCCGGTTACTGTAACGTAGCATCAGCTCCTCGTGGTGCCCACGGCGGCCTTTGCTTCCTGTTCCCGTCACCCTGTCTGTGAAAGCACTGACGTTTTCGTTTTTGTAAATGTCCTCGAAGATTACTAAATTTCTTCAAATAATTTAGAAGTGGCTTCTCAAATAAGACTTGAGGAACTCAAGATGAGTCCGTGTGAGCAGGGCGAGGCGCGCGGCACGCCGGGAAGACTGCAGCCTCTGTCCGGGCGGCCTGCACGCGCACAGCAGTGCCCTCACGCGCTCCAGCGCCTTCCCTTGGCCCCAGTGCCCGGAAGCCTGGGCCGCCCGGCCAGAGCCCCGGCGCCGGTGAGCAGCGCTCACATGTTGTAGGCGACATAGATCGGGTCCAGCTGATCAGCCAGGAAGCCGTCTCGCAGGTGCATGCGTTGCTTCTCGCCCCGAGAGTTGATGGGAATCACGCCGGGGTCGACGATGACCACCACGCCCACAACAAGGTGGTGCTCCTCCAACACCACATTCGTCACCAGAGCCACCAGGTCCAGGGCATCCTGCTCCAGCCCGTCCAGCTCCACCACCACGACCAGCAGGTTGGTCCAGGTGAACACGGCGCTGCAGGGGGAAGACAGACAGCGTCACAGGGTGTGGACAGCAGCTTCTGGGGGCCACAGAGACACGGGAAAGAGTGCCCAGCAGAGGGGGTGAAGAGACAGGTGTATATTCACCGACACTGCGCTGCTGCCAAACCTCGGCCAGAACTGAAAGGCTAGGACCTACGTACTCTAACTAGAGCTCTTGCTAAATCAAGAGCACTCATTATTTGATGTCGAAAGTTGAACCTGTCCCAGTGCAAGCTCCCCACTAAGTGAAGAAATTATGAGTCACATCCATTTAAATGAGAAAATTCACATTAAAAGCAGAAATACTTCAGGACAGCTGTGGAGAGCTCACACTTTACCTGTGCATTCGGGGACAGGACTCTTGGTTTAAAACTAATGAGAAAAAGAGGAAAAACCAAGCAAACCCAAAGGGCCACCAGGGGTCTCCCGTGCATGTTTCCCAGAGCATGTCTGGTGAGGCCCAGGACCAGCTCCTGGAGAGGCGGGCTTTGCCAGTGTGTGCCTGGCAGACAGGTCTGCTGGAACCAGGGTGGCCAGGAAGATGGCCTGCCGTCCCTGCCCCTGCCCCAGGGGCGGCACTGGGCAGAACCCACCTCGTCTGGGCCCTTACCACTCGGCGATGCTCCGGTGTGCTCGGATCACCGACGTCTCGATGTCGATTGGGTGGTACCGCATGCCTCTCAGCTCCAGCGTTTCATCCAGGGACCCAACCACGTACAGTGCGTCGTGCCGCTCTGTGAAGGGCACAGTTTGCACACCGCAGAAGGGCGCAGCGCCATCTGGGCACCCTCCACGCG
This sequence comes from Phyllostomus discolor, assembly GCF_004126475.2. Lineage (NCBI taxonomy): Eukaryota > Metazoa > Chordata > Mammalia > Chiroptera > Phyllostomidae > Phyllostomus > Phyllostomus discolor. The sequence goes on along the minus strand of NC_040904.2, from coordinate 11,025,703 downwards.
TTTCTGTCAGCCTGAGCTGGGCTCTCTGGGACAGGGAGCCGGCGACTCCCACATCACCTGAAAACTGAGCCTCCTGCCGGCTGAGACGTGCAGCAGGCCCCGATGAGGGTGCCGTCTATCCCCTCGATTCAGAACAGTCACATCAACGTGTGAACAGATGCTTTAAAATAATACTTCCCCTTTCTGTAAACAAAACAACATCTACAGGGGCTACCAAAAGTTGTGGCTTCATCTGGCTGGCCTCTTGGAGCCCAAGGACTCTGCCCCTTGGAGGAGTCATGTGTGGGGAGGGCGCCACACACGACTGGTGAGATACGCAGGGGGCTCTGCCCAGGGAGGACCTGACAGCCTCATCACCGTCACCCCCACATCCTCAGCAGAGGCCAAGGGCCCAGGGAGAGTGGGGGGCAGTCACAGAGGGAAACAGTGATGTTCAGAGACCACTGCCAGAGCGCGCCCTTCACCCACACCCGCAGGTGCAAGCTCCCTCCAGAGGTGCGGTGCACCAGCGGGAATCCTGGAGGCGCCACACCTGCCTGGCATCTCCTGAGCTGCAGCAGCAGATCCCGGGGGCTGTGGACAGGCGCCCCACGCCACAGCACTGCCACGGGCGTCACCCTAGCCCCTTACCTCCACTGGCATCGGTGAGCTCTGTTCTCCGAAGGAAGCCCAAGTAGCCAGTCCTTGCCCAGATGGTCTGGGTGTCTCCAAAGCTCAGCCGGGCACTGAAGTGGTCGGCGTGAAGCGCCTCCTCCCCGTGGACGGTGTAGTAGCCTGTGGCATTGTGGGGGCTGCTAACCCAGATCTGTGGGGCCCGGAGGACAAGAATGAGCTGAGGTTCTCTCATGAGATATCCACGCACCGAGAGAACTTAAGAATTAACACCACACAAAGGCAGGGGTGTTTTCAGTGTCTCTCTTCCTGTGAACTAAGTTGAAATGACAGGCACAGAAAGCAAACAAGTAACTTTTCTCTCCTCCAGATGGAGCGCTCCTCTCCAGGACTGCAAAGTGGACGAGCTCACGGGGGCAACTTCCGCCCCTCACGTCAAACCACTGTTGTCAGTAAGGACAGGGAATGACGGACACGCCCACAGAGGGACGAGCGGTGAAGTGAGGCTCACTGAGTGGGCAAGCACCACACAGACTGAACCCGCACACGTGTAAGCTCTGCACATCCACGTGCCCTCGCTGGGTGCACATGCGCAGGAAGGACCCAGTGTCATGGCCCCCACGTGTCTCTAGACACAGGGCCCTTCTAGGACCCACAGTCGGCTCCCCGGACCGAGCACCCGGCTCTAGACATCCCCATAAGGCAGCATCCTAAGAGGAGACAGGGCAGCCGACAGGGTCTTCTGCCACAAGAGGTGGGGTCCCAGCCCAGCACAGCCCCTCTGTGACCATCTTGGGGCACAAAGTGGCCCTCATAGGCTTGGGTCCCACTCGTCAGAGGGGAGGCCCCACACCAACCCCACCCACCACCGGACTGACGCATCTTCCCAGGAGAACACTGAGCGGCCCTGGGAGGCCCCAGGCCCACGCCCACCCTTGTCTCAGTGAGACTGAGACCGGGCAGTGTCTGGATGACCACCCGAGTGCCTCCTACCAGGACCCTGGAGGCGGGCCACACCAGAGACCAGCAGGGGACTCGTGCCCCCCTGGTGCCAGGACACTGGTTCCATGGCACGTCCCTGGAGCCCGGAGCTGGGGGCAGGAGACCGTTCTCGTCATCACAGGTCCGACCTGGGCACTCGGGCTGAGAGCTGTGCGCTCCCTGCCAGCCCGCCTCCAGGCAGTAAGTCCCACTGTCCCAGACTACTCTGGACCCACATGCATGACCCAAGTGTATTGACATGATGATTCCTGCACAGCCTGGGCGTGCCAGGGGACAAGTCCTCAGGAGCAGAGGACCCCTGCCTCCAGCCCCGGCGCCTGTGCTGTGCCAGCCTGTCCCTCAGGGCTGTGGCTCCTGGCTTGGTGCACGAACTGCATTTTAACGGACCTCTGCTTTCTCCATGCTCATGGCTCTGGGGTGGCCCCTAGAGGCTCTCAGAACCTACAAAACTCAAGGTTTCCCTCTGCTGGCAGGGGACCCGGAATGGGAACTCACCCCAGGGGACCCCGAGATCCTACCCAGGCACTAGGTACAGGAGCACAAACGTGTCTGGGGTGGGGAAGGGCAAAGAGCTTGGCAGATTCCCAAAAGCATGTGTGACCCCAAAGGGCTTAGAACCCACGACTCTGGGGCAGACGGGGAGAGGGAGAGGAGCAGCTCCCGGGGTGCACAAGGCTCCAGAACACAACTCCCGGCCTCACCTCTCCCAGGTGCGAGTCTCCGAGGGGCCCCTTGGTCTCAGTGTGCGCGATGATGACCTTCACTCCAGGGAGAATCTGGGAGGAGAACCACACCCACGTCAAAGACAACACAAGACTCCTGACTCAGTGACATCAGACACGACAGCTCTCAGAAACTGATCCCAACGACACGGCATGCACATGTGAGTGACCAGGAGGTTTAAAGCCAACGTGAACTTGAATTTGAACAGAAATAACACTTTAATAGATAAAAATATATGAAAATCTTAGAAAAATGACCTCCGTTCCTAAGAACCTATTTTGACCAGACCCTATTTTGAATGTCACTGAGGGGCACAGAGGGTCTCCATAAGCATCTGCTCTACCTGCAGTCTTTCAACTAGGCCACCGAGGACCACCTACCCCTCGCAGGAACCCAAAGGTCAGGAGGGCCATCCAGCCCCGCCGCTCAGCTGTGCCCCAGCCCAGCATGCAAACGCTCTGTCCACAGCTTCATCCAGCTCCTAGTTCTGGGCCGGGATGCTAACCATGACTTGGAGTCAGCCCAGCCCTGGGTCACCTGCTCTGTGTCGATGGAAGACAAAGAGGCACCAGCTCTCACTCAGGAGCCATGGAGAACAGTACAGGTCAGGGGCCCCACCCCTGCCCAGTCCTGGGGAGACCTTGCTGGGCCCGGGTCAGACCACGTGGCTGCTCCAGGCGTGGTCACCTGTCCTGTGGTGTCTCCTCACATACAAAAAGGGAGGTGACAGTGAGGTGCTCCAGGAAGGTGAGCAGGGACGAGGGGTCACAGGAGGGGCGTGAGTGTAGGCCGTTGCCCACGGTCAGGGCCAGGCCCTCCTCCCACTGTCACTGCGCCCTCGCCACACGCTGTCCTGTGGGGCAGTCCTGTTTTCCTGGACAATGCTGGGGCCTCTGACCCCTCTCCACGGGGCCCCCCGAACCCTGACACCAGAACTCTTTCCAGAAGACAAATCCGTCAGGCACAAGTCATTCTAAGAGCAAAACAGGAGGGGAAAAAACTCCATAAGAAGTGGGAGGAGGGGTGATTACAACAATGATGGAACTGTCTTAAGTGACAAATTACAAAACGCAAAAAAGAACTGTTTTAAGACTTAATGACACAGGAAAAATAAGCTAAGTTTACAAAAAGAGCGAAGCAGAGCGTCCACTGGGCATGCGCTCCAGCAATGTGCTCAGAAAGGGGAGGTCACTGCCCGTATTCGCCTCTCAGAGGGTCTCCCCCAAGTCACGTTAAAGACAGGCACAGGGAGGCATGCTCCCACAGCCCCGCACCTGCGCGGGGGTCCATGCGTGCCCTCACTCCGCCTCCCCTCCCCCAGCTCAGCTCCGGCAGTGCTGGTCTCCCTCCCACGAGCCCTCTGCCCTGGGCCCTGGGGCTGCCCCTGCCCCCCACCCGCCCCCCAGTGCACACACAAGGGCTCCTCTCCAGGCACCTTGCTGCCTCCTGAGGCAGCTGCGGCCACAGCAGTGTGAGAGCAGAGTCGGGTGGCTCTCCAGGCTGCCTGGGTTGGGGGTGGTCTGCTCCTAGCCACACTGGACACATGGCCCTGTCCACTATCCTGCTGTCCCCTGGCCATGGCACAGGGCAGCTGCCAGGTCACACCATCTTCATCACACAGCCTCATTGGCACGTGGGCTTTCCTCCCTCCTCCCAGCCTCCCCTGGTTCTGAAGACCCCTGTTCTCCTGGGCCTGGGCCTGCTGACCCCTCCCCGGTGCTCAGTGTTAACCAGGGGCACCTCCGGTGTTCTCCCCCCTCCCCCCCCACACCCCTCCCAACCCCCATGCGCCCACAGGGCCTCAGCAGGCCTGGACTGGCTTTGATGGCAAATTGCAACATGGCCCAGCTGGAGACCCCAAGGCCCAGCTGGAGACCCCTTCCTGGCTGTTGCCTGGGCCAAGGGCTGAACTGTGGGGTCGTGCTGGCCCTTGCTCCGGACTGTGTGAAGACCTTGGGCCTGACCTGAGGAGGCCTGCAGCCTCGAGCCCTACAGTGGGAGTTCCTTCTGTGGTTCCGCCCCTGAAGCCCGTCCTTGGCTTTGACCTCAGATGTCCCTGTAAGGCCTTAACCCAGCCCTTGCGTGAGTCTGCAGCGGGGGAGGCCTCCCGTGCCCGCCCGGCCCACCCACAGCCGTCCGTGTCCACCAGGAGAAATGCAGCGTCCACTACCTTTCCAGACTCCGTCAGCGGCAGACTGTGAGGAGAACCCCGTTCTACCAAACGTACCCTAAAAATTAACAAGGGGAAAATTTCAGAATAAAATTTACAACACAGGTAGTGACCTCCAAAAAGGCAACTCATAAGATAATCAGAAATTATCACTGTGACGCTCAGTCCTTTGACAACACCCGAGACTTTGGCTTTCCATAGGACCTTGTTGTGACCGCGACTAGTGCCTTCAGGTGCCACAGGGGACGCACTCTACCTGCCTGGCTCTTCTGGAACAGCTCAGGGCAGGAGCCTGTTCCAGGTTTCTCTGGGGGCGCCTGCAAGCTGCGCTGTGGCCACGTTTGAGGGCCCGGCCCGCACCCGGGCCTCAGGGCTGGGAGAGCCGCGCACCTGCAGGCTGGCTGTGGCCGCAGCACACGTTTACTGGTGGGAGCACTGGGTCCCACCCCGAAACGGTATCCCGTTTAAGAACATCCTTGCTATCAGTTGGTTTACTCGTCCTCAGCCCCGTAAAAAGCTAAATGTCAAATGTTCGGTCACTCCCATGGCTCTTCTGGTCGTGGGAATGAGAGACAAAGGGACACTGACTGAGCCTCCAGGACACAGGGATGCAGAGAGGGAGACCCGGACTCCCCCAGGAGAGGCTGGCCAATGGCTGGCCAGGCGTCGGGGGGTCCAGTCAGGGCCGACCGGCCGCACCACCTCACCCACGGCGCCGAGGGCGGTTACCTGTCGTGGCGCAGCGCCCTCATGTCCACGTAGACCGTCGTGGGGTCCGGGCCGGCCGTGCCCTGGAAGGGGAGCATCGCGTCTGCATCTACGCGCACACCGCCCAACAGCTCCTCCCCGCGGCCGGGAAGGCAGCAGCTCGGCTCCGGCGGCGAGTCTGCCCAGGGACACCGCTGCCGCCTTCCAGCCAAACACCTGCGCGGCTCGGTGACCTCGAGTGAGAGCTAGTAACACCGAACGAACATGCCCAACTGTACGACTGTGCATTTCCGTTTTAACAGCTGGGCTCTACGTTGTGGTGAAAACACCACCTCAGGACTTTGGGGGCGTTTCCACCCAGCCGCGGGCCAGGCCTGGCTCTCTCCAGCTGGCTCTCCAGCTGGCCTAATTCTGTGGGGGGCTGGCAACCGCAGAGGCTCGGTCAGGGTCAGCGGAGTGATGGCCTCCCGTCCCTCACCTCTGACACTGGGACCCTGAGTGAAGTGAGTTACGTCCCATTTATTAGATAAGGGACATCGGGTTAAAGGGACACTCCGCTCAGCATCTCTCTCTGAAGATCACAGACAACACAGCCAAACTGCTTCACTGAGACCCAACAGCCCTTTCCTCCAGAGGTCATGCTATGAGTGTTAAACTCTTGAAAACAGTTTTACCCTTAAATTTGATTACAAAGGAGCTTTTACAATATGTAAAATAATATCCACTGTGAGCAAAGTCAGACAGCAAAAGAAACAGGTGTTCGTCTGGAGATGAGGAGAAGGCCACAGGAACTCATGGGGGAAGCACAACAGAGGCACCTCGAGGTCGAGGTCAAGGTCAAGGTCGTACCTGCTCAGCCAGCTTTCCCAGCCTGTTGGGCTGACAGAGGCAAAGGAGGCCAGAAGAGTGAGACAGGAGGAGACAGCCACAGGAGACAAACAGAAAGCAACAGGCCACGTGAGAAACACACGGTAAGAGACAGCAAAACGCGTCACTGCATCTCAAGGGGACATGCGAACACCCCAGTGAGACTCCGCACCCGCACACGGCGCGCCGACAGACACAGGGGGTGACCTTCCAACACCGAGTCAGGGGGCGCGAGTCCTCTGCAGCCGCTGACTACACCACCAGCAGCCCGGGGCTCGGTCCCACTCCTACAACAGGGAGGGCGTGAGGGGGGCACCCCAGCCCTCCCCCTCTGCCCAGGGCAAGCGTCTGAGGCTTGGAGTGGCCAGCACAGTCTGCACGGCTGAGGGGACACCAGCATCAACGCTGGGGAAAGGGACGATGCTCCACGGCTGGCCCGGACTCGGCTCCTCTGGGAGGAGGGCCGAGCGGAGCCAAGGCTCTGGAAACAAGAGCGAGCCCCACCCCGGGGCCCTGCTCTGGGTCCAGTGCTGCCTTTCCTCTGACAACTGCCTGGTCTGTGTGGGTGAGCAGGCGTTCAGCGCGTCTTTAGAAAGAAGTGACGCTGAGATAGTAGTACGGAGTCTGGAAAACAACCAGAGTCTCCTGAGAAGCTGCCAACCGCTCTGCAGTTACTGTTCAATCTCTGCAACTTCATGTTTCCTTTTAGGAAGCAGCAGTACAATACCTTAATGTCTCAAGTATGAATTAAAGGCAATACGAATTACCACACTGATGTTTCAATTTAAAACGGCTAGATGTCTTAAAACAATGCTTATTGTTGTTTTATAAAGTTCACTGCATGTTGTATCCAACTTAGATTCTTCCACGTAAGAAAAAGTCACTGTTCAAAAACAATTTGTTTTTTCCAAATGAGCCTTGTTCATGAAGAGAATGGATTCTAGTCAAACCTCAGTTCTTGAGCGTCTTGGTTCTCAAACAATCTGGTTCTTGACCAAGTTGTTCACGGAAAAAAGGTCTCGGTGTCTGGGCAAACTCTGGTCTCGATTCCCTACCCAACAACCCTTTCAGCTGATACCTGTATGATCATCAGTCACGTGTCTCTCAGGCGACAAAGGAGATTCGGTATTCGAACAAACCACTTCTCGAATAGTTTTCCAGAACGAATTAAGTTCAAGAACTGAGGTTCCACTGTATCTTTTTAAAAAAACCTCATAGGTCTCCAAGATAAACTATTTGGAAATGAAACAGCAAAGGCTCAGAGGGTGAGAGGTGGACACGGCCGGCACAACAAAGAGCAAAGGTTCGAACACTGTCCGTCCGGGCGCCCAGTGCAGCCACCTTACCTGGAGGCAGATGGCCACGTTGACCCTGCACCCAAACGTGGTGCTCACGGCACGCGCGGGCAGGCCCAGGTCCTTGAACAGCTTGGAGAAGGACTGTGTCAGCGCGATCCGGGGCCGCTCCTCAGCAACCACCATACATGTGCGCACACACGACAGGTTCACCCCCTTCATCTGCGGGGGGGGGGGGGGGGGGGGGGGGAAGCGGGGTGAGATTGGGCCCTCCACACTGTTTTAGGAAGCTCCTGAGGAGACCCATGTGCAACCTGAATGCTTACCCCACCTCCTCTGCCTTGGCCTCAGCCTACAAAACTCTAAGTATCGAAGTGCTAGAGGTTACCCACCTGCTCCACATCCACACCAGCCCTCCCGCTCACCTGGCTGTAGCTCCACAGGGCTCTCTCTCCTGGCCCCCACCCCAGGTCCTTAGGGGCCCTGAGGCCTCCAAGATGCGCCCAGAGCTAGTGTCAGACCTGCTCCCTCCCCATGCTCTCCCTTACCCTTGACCATGTACCTGTCCCAAGCAAGCACCACACCCCAGCCCACTCCATGCCCCTGTCTCCTGCCACATGGGTGCGCAGATGCAGGGAGCAACTTCCCTCTGCACAGGTGTGGTGGGGGTGAGCGAGGAGCTCCCAGCAGAGTGGGTGCTGGGATGAAGTGACACGGAGCTCAGTGCCTGGTGAGGGTTTCTCTGTTTCCACAACTGCTTGGAGCTATGTTAGGGGTCTTTTTTTTTAGGTTCCAGTGGCCCGGTTAAGAGCTAACCTGGGAACCCCAGGCTTTGGCACTTTCTGAGGAGAGACGCAGGACAGCAGGGCACGGGCAGCCCTGGGCACAGGCGCACTCACCCTGAGGACACCTGTCTGTGCGCCCAGGCCCTTGGTGCACATCTCCATGACCGAGTAGGAGCAGAAGGTGACGCGGGCCTTGTACTGGCTCACAGCGGACAGCCACAGGGACACGTTGCTTTCCAGCTCCAGCGGGGGCACCAGCACGGACTGGTGTCCAGAGTAGACACTGTGGGGGCGCAGAGAGTCAAGTCAGCTGCAGCCGCTCTGCCCAGGTGCGTCACCTGTGCATTCCAGATACCCTGCCTGCCTGTGCCAATGCGCCCGAGGTGGTGCCTCTTTCCTTTTTCAAGGATGGAACAAGGGGACAACTCTCCCTAACATCCAGTGGGAGTTTCCATGGAAAACGCACTGTGGGGGCAGGGGGCAATGCACAGGGGTCCCGGTTTCCCTCCAGCACCACAGTTAGGGAAAGGTCTGCTGCTGGGGACTCGGTGTTCTGACTCCAAAGACCTGCCGCTAGTAGTCCCTTCCCAATCACTAGTAATGGATAATGGCTGCACTTAACAAGAAACATATTTTCACTCTTTTACTCAATTTCAGACCCAGACCCAAACCCACCCCACCCCCAAAGAAACCCCCTCACATGTGGATCTTCGACTTTCTGGCACCAAAAATGCATCTTAGAATGTTAAAGTTCTAAAGAACTACACGTAGTTCCAACCCAGCAGGTGGAGTACCTGCACACTCACATGCACACCCTCCACTCTTACCTGCTCTCGTCTGCACAGTATAGCTCCACTCACCTGTACACTCTTCCCCCTCACTCACTTGTACTCTCTACCTGTATACTCACCTATACACTCTACCTGCACACTCGTCCTCCACTCACCTGCTCACTCTACCTGCAAACTTACTGGAACATTCTTCCTGTATGCACCTGCATACTTACTTTTCTTGCATTAATCTGTACACTCACCCATACTCTTTCTCTTTACCTCCACTTACCTGCATATTATACCTGAACATTCACCTGTACACTCACCTATAATCTTTATCTCCACTCTCCTTCCACTCACCTCACCTGCACACTCACCTATACTCTCTCCCTCCACTCACATGCATGCTATATGCACACTCTACCTGTGCACTACCTGCACTCTACTTCCATTCACACCCTACCTGCACACTCACCTGCACAGGCACCACAGGGCGAAGCCGAGGCCACAGTAGGGGTCAAGACAGATGGCGATCTGCCTGGAGGGGTACAGCTCACACTGCAGCTTTATGGAGCGGCACAAGGCACTTGTGGCTGCGTGTGACATCTTGGGGGGAAATGCAAGGTCTGCTCAGTGATGCACAGAAGGAGAGGGACCGACAACAGTGCCTGCCGTCCACCACACATCTACTTCCTGAAAGGACGGCTGGCTCACAATCCCGCACAAACCCAATACTGCCCAGGAAATGGCACATCAAAAATCTCCTTCATGAGATCTCAGGATGACAAAGAATTTTAATGAAGCACTTAGCTCCTGGTAAGGAGATGGACCGTGAAAGCCACACGCTCCTTGAGGCCAGTCAGCCATAAATCCACAAGTTCAGGCATTACCATAAAACATCAGAATGTGTATTACTCGGAGGCTAACGCAACTTTGGACTTCACTGGCATCAAAGACAAACGTGAAGGAACCACACTGCTGCTTCAGGCTCTGGGTGAGAGGAAAGGCCCCCACACACCTGCACCCAACACCCTTTCTCCCCACTGTTATGCGAGGGGCTGCGGCAGCAGGAGCTACAACCAAAGGACCCACCTTCACACCCGCTAAGATCCCTGTAGTCGACACACTGAAGTCCAGGTATGCGAGCATGTCCGGGGAGGGCGGCCTGAACACACTCGCCACCTTCTTTTTTGGTATGTCATCTGTTAAGGGGAGACGCCTGTTAACACTTCTTCAGGCTCGCACAAGAGAGGTGAGCCCTGGCGAGGATGCTCAGGACAGGTGCTGGGCTATGGGTACTGGGCTGCGTGCGTGAGTGGGGAAGCTCACTTCAGCCCCCGAGGGAACATTGCATGGTATGGACCCATCGTGACAGTGCTGATGGTGGGGGCGAGGGGCAGCGGGAGAGGTGGACGTGCAGGAAAGGAAATGGGCCACGGAGCTGCAGGGGAGTCCTCTGGTCAGCAGGAGGGTTACAGAAGCTGAGGTCAGCCAGGATCAGCAAGAACTCTGGCGGTGAGGGAGCCGCAGGCACACTCCCGTGCCTATTGGTGGGTGCTGGGCACAGTCCCTGGCCTCCTCTCAGACGTGGTGCCCTGGAGCACCAGGGCCGACGAGTATGATGGGGTAGAAAGGAGTCCTGTCTGCTCGGTGCCTGGCACCCACGTGGCTGCATATCTCAAGTCACCAAAGGGCCTGTGCAGGACTGCTTGTCTGGGGCATCTTGATGAGGTTCAGGGGAGACATTCTCAGCCCTAGGCTGACCTGACCACCCAAGGCAGAGAGATGGGGCTTTCAGACCTCTCAGCTGTCCCACAAGCATTTCATTTCATGGGATGAGGCAGCATTCACCAATGACAGGAACGAGGGAAGGGTGTATGTGCGTGCATGCACACACACTGCGGGCCTGTCCATGTCCCCACAACTGCCAACCCCCGTGTAGGCATGACAGACAGCTGTGGGCCACGGGCACACAAGTCTCGGGCAGGGATCTTCGCTCTCCACTGGCAGTAGAGACCCCGCCATGAGTGACGTGAACCACACTTCACGTCTCCCTCCATCCCACGAGCCCAGTCCCAGCGGGTGGAAACAGCTGCCGGGAGCAAGGCAGCAGGCACCCTTCGGCAGCCCCCTCACCATTCACTTTGGCTCATCTGGGGGGCGACAATGCAATCCCGACCACAACGAAGGGGAGAGCTTCGGCCCGGTGCGGACCCGCATGCACACCAACCGCGCGATGACGTGTACCTGTATCTATGATGGTGGGCCAGGTCCTGACGTCCACGGTGGCTGCCGCTTCCTTGGACTTCAGCAGCCGCATGATGGCCTGCGTGGTGAGCACGCAGGCAGACTTGCTGACCTGAAGGGCACAGGGACCAAAGGCCCAGTGAGACGTGGCGCCCGGGTACAAACCCCTGCACAGGGACGGCCCCGAAGAGATGAGCAGATGCCAGGAGGAGAGACCCTTGGGCCTACTGGCACACAGGCAGGCCCACTGTGAGGTCGGCCCTGCGGGGCCACAGCGCACACTCACCTCCACAATCATCTTGACGGTCGGAAGCGTGGTAGAGAGGTTCTGGGGGTGCGGGGGCCGCACAGTGACTGGCACGCAGCCGCAGTACAGGCAGCCGTAGAAGGCAGCAATGAGGTCCACCCCTGGGGAGACACAAGGTCAGGGGCTCAGCATGGGGGCTGAGCATAGCTCGCTGTGTCTAGTGTCATGCCACAGTGAAAAAGACACAGGGACACAATCTGCTTCACCTGGTAAAGCTGCTGCTTCCCCAACTAATGAGACCCGTGTCGAACACAGCGCTGCGAGGGAGGGGCAGAAGCGCTCCCCTCGGCCGGTGGGCTCCCCGCAGGCCCAGATGGCCAGGGAGGTCGGCAGCCCTGGAGACAGGCAGGGACGTCCCTGCCTAGCTCCCGACCACACGTGGTAATGCAGGACCACCAGAGTGTCCCTTCATCGTCCCTATATGTTCAAAATGCCCCATAATTAACACTCGTTCGGAAACGTACCACTTAAAATTCATTTTCTCTTGAACTCAGTACATCTTGAGAACACCTGTGCCCTCACGGCCTGTGCCCCTTCTAGATGCTGCCCTCAGATCAGCCAAGGCCCCACCTGGCATCCTCAGGCTACAAGACATCAGTCTCGGGCTGTTCCAATTCCGGAGTCAACATGAGTATGCCACGTTTAACCCAGTTAGTGGGTTTCACCAGATTACAACTCCCAAGGCCCCACCAGTTAACTAGGAATGTAACCATCTGGGCCTGGGGCAGCTCAGTATGCCCCTGTAACCACTGGGCCAGGCTGGTCCTACCACTGCTGCCCGATGACCACCCGTGCGCTCCATGCTTGCGGCCAGCCACGAGGATCAAGTGAGGGCCACACCGAGGGCTGGCACACAGCATTTCCAACACACGTGAGCATTCTCACACCCAGTGTCGTCACTCTGTCAGTGCGCCACAAACACATGATCAAACTGAACATAAAGAGGGGTCAGCGAGAACTTGTTTGCTGAGCTGGCACAGCTCCTACTGTCCCTGCAGCCTTCCTCTTCTCCCAGCGTCACCGGCAACACATCAGCCCCACCTTCTGCTGCTTCCAGAAAGCGTGGCTCCTTCATCGCTGGGGTCACACACGCCCCTGAGAACTGGAAGACAAGCTTGGATTCTCCAAGGACTGGACAACACACAGGCCTGTGCCTCTGCAGAGCGCCTGCACCACTGGGACTTCGGGCCCTCCCGCCAGGCTACTCTCCACCTGCTCTTTTTCTTTTTTTAAAGATTTTATTTATTTACTTTTAGAGAAAAGGGGAAAAGGAGGGAGGAAGGGAGAGAAACATCAGTGTGTACGAGAAACATCGAGTGGCTGCTTCCTGCATAGTGGCCTGCAGCCCAGGCATGTGCCCTGACCAGGGTCAAACCGGTGACCTTTTGGTTCGCAGGCCAGTGCTCAATCCACTGAGCCACAGCAGCCAGGCTCCACCTGCTCTTCAATGTTTAAAATGTAAACTTAGAACTTCATCATGCTTTTTCTTTTCTTCATTAAACATTTTTTATGAATAGTGTAAAACATGCCCCAAAGTAGAGAAAAGTATCAGCCATTTTCATCACTAAGATTCTCAATTACCAGGACAGCACTGTCTGTCTCCCTGTGCTTTGGCATTTAAGGAAAGGGCCTATTTATTAGTTTTATGGCTAAAAAATGAAAAAGAAATAAGAGAATCTCACTAACCCCTAGTGAATTTGGAATGTAGAACACTGAGCACCATGAGAGGAGAGACAACCAACATATGGCTTCTGAGGAAACAGCTCAGTGCCGTCCCAGTCCCGGCGAGGGGCCGGGCCTGCATCCGCGCTGGAGCCCGGACCTGTGCTCCAGATCCGGGGTCTGGTGTCTGTGCCACAGCCCGGCAGGGAACACAGCACCCCAGGAACGTGCTGACTGGCTGGGTCATGCTGGGTCTTTGGTAGACAAATTGTAAGGATGGTGGGGAAGAGACTTCGGTAGAGTAAAAGAGACTTAAAAAAATATATCAGATTTAAGAAAAATTGGCAGACTAAAGTACGTTTAGGAACCAAACTATAAAGAAATGGAAGAAATGACGGCTCCAGGAGCCAGGAAAGAGGCTGCAGCTGGGGAAGGCAGGCACAGGGACTTCTGGGTACCTGACAAAGACCAATTTCTTGACCTGGCTGGTGGTGACAAGGGTGTTACTTTCTACTAATAAAACGTAGGGGAGAGGCAGGGGAAGAAGAGCCAGATGAAAAGCAAAAGGATAACAAAGGCTACACTGCTAAAAAGTCTCAGTCTAACCACAATTAGATTACGGTTATTTACAGGGGCATACAGACGTGTCAAGAAGCTAAGTGTAACCGCTAAGGCCCAATGTGCAGTCTCAGGAGCTGGACTGCTGTGGTTGCAGTGGTGCAGGGCCACAGGCCAGGAGCCCCCCAGAGTCCCCACAATAGTCCATGGGCAAAGGTGACCATAACACCAGCACCCCAGGACTATCCCATAAGAGAAGACCCGAGGGGTGTGGGTGCTTGTGGAGGAGGTGTCCAGGTGAGTTTTGTGACATCTTGGTGTGCTTACCTGGGGGGTAGACCAAAGCCACGTGGTCCCCAATGCTCAGTCTTGCCTTCTCCATCAGAGCAGCGGCCACCCTCTCAGCCTTCCTGTGCAGCTGGACACAGGTCGCAGTGCTCGTCACCGTGCCCTAGGAAATCACGGAGCCACACTGAGCTGCGCAGCAGCGGGTTCGCTCCTTGCACACACGGTGTACGCTCCACTGGCCCCCACAGGGCAGCTGGGCGGACTGACCTTGGCATTCAGCAGCAGAAACAGCGGGTGGTCGGGAGTGGTGTGGGCCCGCCACTGCAGCACATCAGGCAGGAACAGGAACTGCGCAGAGAGGCCACCTCAGTCCTCCTCAGCTGCCCGCGAGAGGCGCCCTCCTCACCCTCCCAGGTCCTGGCCTGTTACCTTCCTGGCCTGGTCGCTGTCTTCCAGGTGAGCCAGTTCCCGCCCAGAGGCCTGTGCAATTCTCTTCCCAGCAACCAGATTCCCCACGATCATGGAGGCTGGTCCCACCTCTAGAAAAGGGGAGGGTGCCGAATGAGAAGCTGATGACCTCTGCTGGCACGTCCACTTCTCATCTGAATTAGATACCTGACTCTTCACTATGATACAGATGTTCGGGCAGCCCAGTGAATGGTTCACGGCAACCAACACAGTGAATGTGCAGGCATGCGCTGTGATGCCATGCCAGGCAACGAGGGGTTTCCTTGATGTTCAGCTACAGGGTTTATGTCAAATGACAAAGAGAATCTCTCTCTTAAGCATATGCAATACCAGACTGAGAAATTTACCAAATGGCACAGATCTGGGGGAATATGATTTGACCTTAGCCACAGCTAAACTCTTAATATATTTCATCGTTCTACTGCATTTTATGTACAAAATAGGAAATTAAATTTTCCTGATTAAATGTATTTTACTTAATGATATTTTAGTGTTCCATAATCAGGAAAAAAAGCCAGCATTTACTAAAAATTCACATAACCAAAGAATGAAAAACTGTATGTAACAGTTAAACAGGGAAGGGAAACTGACCACCTGCTGAGCCTCCCCAGGCCCCACCAGCCCCTGGCGGCGGCGGGTCACGGGGCTCAAGGAGAAGCACACACATCCTGCCCTGCCGTGAGCGCTGCAGCGGCTGGCAGAGGTTCTCCAGGTCCCCACGCTCCGAGTCTGCTCCTGGGCAGCATTCCCACTCCCTGGGAGCCAGGGCCTTGCCATCCAAGCTACGATGTCAGGCTTGAATTTAGCCACCAAGCCGGCTCTAACAGGCAGGTGGAAGCGACCACACCAGCGATGTGGTCAAGTTCTCTCTTGCATGGCTCAGTTCTAAGGAGGGAGAAGCTGGTGACTGGCCTGGTGTGCCACTCACTCTGGCTCCCGACCCTAACAGGTTTGCACCACTTAACCATGACGGTGCCTGCCACCCATTTAAGACTGTTATGCACAACTAACCTGGCTGTTTCTGGCGAGGTTTGGGAAGGTTGGTGACACAGGTGTGCGGGCACATTAGCACATTGCACGGGTGCAGCGTCCCCTCCAGAAAACGCTGTTTGGCTTCAGAGACGTGAACCCCTCCAAGAGGAGCCTTGGGCAAGGTGTTGGCAGGAACCAGAGCCAGACAGTACACGCCCACCTGGTGGATGCTGTCAATGGCCTGCAAGGGGGGACACAGGACAGGAGGGACTTCTTCTGACACCCGACACAGTGCACATGCTGACCAACTGCAGGCTGCTAGGAAGATGAAGGCTGGTGAGGACATTCCAATCCAAAGGTCAAGAAGACAGAGTGACCTCAGGATATTTTGTTAAATGAGAGAACAAGGTGAACATGCGTACCCTTTCTATCATTTAACTCACATACACTGTCTGTATACACGTGGTCATAAAACTGTAACCGCTTAAATTGAAAAACAGGAAGTCCGAGAAGCCCCGAAGCCCTGTTCAGTGACCCCCTGTGCAAGGAGGGAACGAGCAGGGGCAGAAGCTGGGCTCCTCTGAGTGTACTCTGCTTGCCTCTGAACCACATACGTATTTTACATACGAAACGCTTGAAATATTTAAAAGCAACCCCTAACAACTGAAAATAAAGTAAAACAAATCAACCCCACCGAACTGGAATCAGGTTGGTGGCACAGCCCCACAGAGAGAGTCTATTTAAAGCGACTTTAAACGTGGTTATTTGATGAGTCCACACCAAGTGGGATAGGCCCTGTGGGAGAAAAAAAACAAGTGGAAAAACCCTCTCCGGCTGCTCGCACAGATCGGAGCCTCAGAGGCAGGCAGAGACTGCGGTTCTGCGACCGCAGGGTGGGTAGCGCAGCCTGAGGCCAAGGGCAGGGTCTGCTGGAGCAGTTCAGTGTGGGAGAAAGGGGACCAATGGGTCAGGTAAGAACCCTGCGGTCTTGAACTGAGTTAAAATTAGCCACGTGAGCTCCTGATGTAGGTAATCTTGCAGACAGACATTTCCTACTCTGTCCACTGGAAGAAGCCCAGAGACGGTGACTAAGCTGGCAACAGCAAGTGCCCAGATGGTGGTCCCAAATTCCCTTTCCCCTGGAAGGCAGCTAGGGTCCCAGCCCTGACAGGTCTGGGATGGGAAAGGCACCGCCTCCCAGGCATCTGAGCTTCCTGTTCTCTGGTACGGCCGCAAAGGATCACAGGTATTACAAACGGCCTCGTTAGCCAGACGGAAGAGGCTCCAACTGACCATCAAAAAGTAACTATAATATTCCGAAAACACATCCAGTATGTTTAAATTCACTAGTTCACAATAGGACAAGTAAAAAAAAGCAGAACGCAGTGGGAACTTTTACAGGATTCTAGGAAACCAGCTCCTTACTCTGAAATCAATCCCTGAGTCTGTTTCCCTGCATGACCTGCCCTCCAAGGCCCCAGGGGATTCCACAGGACAGCACTTTGGAGAAGAAACTCCTAAAGCTGCTCTAGGAAATGATGAGGGAGGAATACGGGTATCAAAGCAGCAGCACCGCCGTGAAGTCCCGGCACATCAGTGTCAGGTACAGCAATGCTAAACCACGGCACCGCGTACCACCGTCTACGGAAGAGTACTGTCAGAAATCCGAACCTGCGCCTGGCCGAGGCTCTAGATCTCACACCAGCGTGCTGGAGCGACGGGACAGAAGGGCACGTTAAACGGCACCACGGAAGGGCACTCCTCGGAATTCAGGCTCGCGAAACACACTGGACAAACGACCTGCTTCTGTCAGTAAACGAGCTGGGAGAAGAAGATGGCAGAGAAGTCTACAGGTGAAAAAGACTTCAAGACCTGCCCCGCCAAGCACAATTCCTTCCCTCACTTTGATTCTGAGACTAACAAACAAACAAAACATTAGTGGGAAACTTGAATAATGACTAGGTAGATATTTCACTACATCAGATGTTGTTAGGATAAAAACTTAACAAAGTGGGGACAGAGGGAACATACCTCAACCTAATAAAGGCCATACATGACAAGCCCACTGGTAATATAGCTAACAGTGAGAAGCTGAAAGCTTTTCTTCTAACATAAGAAACAAGACAAGAATGTCTATGCTTATCATTTTTATTCAACCTAGTACTACGAGTCCTAGCCCGAGCTAGGAGAAAAGAAATAAAAGGCATCCAAATTGAAAAGGAAAAAGAAAATCATCTCTATTTGAAGGTGCCATTATATCATATATAGTAAACCCTAAAGACACCTCCAAAAAAACAATTAGAAATATTAAACTGATTAAGTAAAGTTTCAGGATGCAAAGGCAATATATAAAAATCTGTTGCATCACTAAACACTAATGATGAGCTTTCGGAAAGAGAAATTAAGAAAATAATCCCATATACAATTACATAAAAAAGAATAAAATGCCTAGGAATAAATTTAGTCAATGAGATAAAAGACATCTATATACACTGCAAATTATAAAACACTGATGAAAGAAACTGAACAAGACTTAAATAAACAGAAAGATTTTCCATATTCATGGATAAAAAGAATATTCCTAAAATGTCCACACTACCCCAAGTCATCGACAGATTCAGTGTAATCCCAATCAAAATTTAAAGAGCATTTTTCACAAAAACAGA
Source organism: Phyllostomus discolor (assembly GCF_004126475.2). Classification (NCBI taxonomy): domain Eukaryota; kingdom Metazoa; phylum Chordata; class Mammalia; order Chiroptera; family Phyllostomidae; genus Phyllostomus; species Phyllostomus discolor. The sequence goes on along the minus strand of NC_040904.2, from coordinate 11,007,600 downwards.
ACAATCCTACAATTTGTACAGAACCACAAACAAGCCTAAATGGCCACAGCAAATGAGGAAGAAGATCGAGGCTTGAAGCATCACACTCCCTGACTTCAAACGATACCACACAGCTGCAGTGATCACACAGCCTGACACTGGCACAGAAACGGACACACAGACCAACGGAACAGAATGGAGAACTCAGAATCACACAGCCTGACACTGGCACAGAAACGGACACACAGACCAACGGAACAGAATGGAGAACTCAGAAATAAACTCACACTTACCTGATCAAGTAATTCAAAACACAGAAGCCAAGAATATACAACGGAGAACCATTCCTTCAGTAAGTGGTGCGGGAGAAACTGGACATTCACATGTAAAACAATGAACCTAGACCACCATCTTATATAAGAACAAACTCCAAATGGGTGAGACCTGAAACCACGTAAGACCTGAAACCACACAAGACCTGAAACCACATAAGACCTGAAACTAAAAATCTCCTAAGAGAAAACAGTATAAACTCCTTGATATAGGCCTTGGCAACGATGTTTTGGATTTGACACCAAAGCAAAGGCAACAACATAAAAAATAAAGGAGCGGAGGTGCTAGATGAAACTAATAAGCTTCTGCACAGCAGACAAAACTCAACAGCAACGAAACAAAACAAAAAACCTCAAACAATCTAATTAAAAAGTGGACAGAGATCTGAACAGACATTTTTCCAAAGAGGACATACAGGTGGCCAACAGATACGTATGAAAAGATGCACAATGTCCCTAGTCATCGGGGAAATGCAAATTAACACTGTATCTGTCAGAATGGCAATCATCAGTAAAGCAACAAAGTAGTGACGGTGAGGATGTGGAGAAAAGGGAACCCTCCTACACTGCCAGTGAGACTGTAAATCGGTGCAGCCGCTACGGAAAACAGTATGGAAATTCCTCAAAAAAAAAAAAAAAATAGAACGGCCATATGACTCAGGAACTCCACTTTTAGGTATTTATCTGAAGAAAACATAAACACTAACTGGGCAAGAAATACGCACCCCACATTTATTGCAGGGTTATTTACAACAGCTAGTAAGTGAAAACACCCCAAGTGTCCATTGACACATGAACGGATACAGGAGACGTGGAGGGTCAGAGAGAGATGCGACTGAGGAAGCAGCGGTGGAGAGAGGCTTTGCTCCTGGCTCTGAAGATGGAAGGTCAGAGCCGGACGCCAAGACGAGGAGGCAGCCTTCGGGAGCTGAGAAAGGCCAGAAACGGACACTCTCCTGGAGCCCCCAGGAGGGAGCACGGCCATGCTGGTGCCCTGGTCTTAGCCCACGGAGAGCTGTGTCAGAACTCTCACCTCCAGAAACGCGTGAGAACACACTTGTATGGTTTTAGGCCACTATGGTTTTTGTAATCTGTTACTGCAGAAATAGAAAACTAGTAAAATTTTAAAACGGAAAGAAAATGTGGAGTATACATACAATGGAATGTTATCCAACCACTACAAATGATAAAAATCTTGCCATTTGCAATTGCATGACTGGAAGGACCTGGAGGGCATCAGGCTAGGTGAGACCAGTCAAACAGAGAGAGACCACTCAGTATGATCTCAGGTATATGCGGAATCTAAAACAAAGACAAAAGCAAGCCGCGTTCACAGGTGCGCAGAACAGACTGGTGGCTGGCAGAGGCAGGAGGTGATGGATGGAGGGGAATGGGTCAAGTGCGTCCAGAGGTACAGGCTTTCCCAGTTACAACCACCAGTCCTGGCACGTAACGTGCAGCACGGTGACTGTAGTTAACAGCAGTGTGTGTGTGAAAGCTGCTTAAGAGGACAGATCTTGAAAGTTTTCGTCACGAGAAAAAAAATCTGTAACTGTGTGTGGCGATGCTAACTAACCTGAACTGTGGAGATAATTTCATGATGTGGACAAATATCAAATCATTACACTGTCCACCTTGGACTGATGTTCCATGTCAATCGAACCTCGACAAAATAAAATTTACAAAGAAATTATTGGTAATGATATTTACTTTTAAATAAATACTGACACGCATACCGATAAAATGACGTGATGTCTGGGATTTACTTTGAAACTCTCCTGAGGAAGAAATGGGGGGCAGGGGACAGACGGACTTAATTGGATTAACAAGTGTTGATGCAGGGTGGTAAGAACATAGGGGTTGTTACACTCTCCTTTTTATGTTTGGCGTATTGGAAATACTCTATAATAGCCCTGACTGGTGCGGCTCAGTGGATTGAGTGTCAGCCTGCAAACCTAAGGGTCACTGGTTCGATTCCTGATCAGGACAGATGCCTGGGTTGTGAGCCAGGTCCCCAGTAGGGGGCACGTGAGAGGCAACCACACACTGATGTTTTTCTCTTTCCCTTCCCCTCTATCTAAAACATAAATGAAATCTTAAAAAAAGAGAGAGAAAAGTTGCACACTTTACTAAATGTAAATTCTACTCCCTTTCCCCTAAAAAAAAAAAAGAGTATGTTAAACTCCAGTTCAATATCCAAAAATATGGATGCCCAAGTGCAGAGGGGAAGGTGGCTGTGATGCATGACAACATGACGTGTCCAGAGGAGCGGGCAGAGGGATCAGGGGTCATAAGCACGGGTCAGCACTGTCGGTCACAACCTGCAACCACTGGAGAACCTACAGACTGGGTTCTAATGCAGGGATTCCTGATTAGCATAATTCCTAGTACAGGGCTTCACAGTGTCATTCTTTCAACTTTGCTGGACATTTGAAAATTTTCGGAATAAAATGTTGGAAAGTAACTGGTGCCGAAGTAGACAAGTGTTCGTGTCTCACGGCCCATGCTGGGGGTCAGCCCAGGCCGAAGCTCTTTTCATTTAAAGCAGTTCTAGGGGACAACAGCTCTGGCTACTAGACAACAAAGGACACGGCGGCCCTCGGACAGACTGCACAGTTTCAAATGCTGTTTCCTCCTCCTCCTCACAGGTCACATTCATTCAGTGCCTGCTGTGTGGGGGCAGCAGGGGGTAAAGAGGGGTCCCAGAAGCCATGAGTATCAACAAATCACCCCCACAAGCAGGCGTGCGGCACCTGGACATGCGGCCTCCTTGGCATGGTTCCAGAAACACCGAGCAGGAGCACAGACTCACCACCTGCTCTGAAGGAACGAAACGGGGGATGCCCGGACACACGGGGACTCTCGGGAACCGCAGCCCAGCAGACAGGCCGGAGGGGGCGTGCCCCACCCACCTGCAGCACGCGGCTCATCCACTGGAAGCTGTCCTCCTCGGAGGCGTCCGGCCGCTGCTCGGCCACGAGCACGATCCGGTCGTCGTGCAGCACTGTCACGGAGAACACGGCGATCCTGGGGGAGGACGAGGACAAAAGTGACCATCTGGCGAAGGATGCCAGAGGGGAGCAGACACCTCTTCTCACCTGAAGATGCAGAAGTGCTGGTGTTCAGAGCCAATCAAACAGGGGCTTTAAAGAGTCACCATTACAGATCTTGAGAATTTAAAAAGTAACCAGTCACGAATCTTGTGAGATTTAAAAGTAACCAGTCACAATCTCCTCAAATGTGATGGAAAATTCCCTAAAACCACCTGGTGCAAAGCAAAACCACCAGGCACACAGTTCAAAATGTTCCGTAACATAATGCTAATAATTGATACATTCCTTTGTACAAAAATCCTTGTCTATAAATTCTATGATTATATTTTTAATCTAACTGATTAAATCTGTCGCTCACTGAATTAATCTCCTTGTGTTTACTGGACTTGTTTCTCCCATCTTATTGTTAGGCATTTCAATATTCTCCTTTTCTTCCTGCTTTTAGACTTGAGATGACACAGCTTTTTCCTGTACGACACGAAGCTGGTCTCCCCATCACACCACCAAGCGAGCGCATCTGAGGTTCTCATTCTGGGCCTGTATGAACATACCTTCCTGTTCTCCCATGTGGCTGGTATGAGCACACACACACGTGTGCGCACACACACTCTTTTATACAACAAACTTTGCCCAGGATTAAATACCTCTTGTAGCATTTCCTGAATTTGTTTCTTAGTACCTCATCTGTACCTCATCTGAAACTATCTTCACGGAAATGATCTCTCGGTGACCAAGCTTCAGGAACACACAGACCCGTGAATGTTTTTATTTCAACTGCACTATATTAAGTGACGCTTTGGATAAATACAAAATCTAGGTTAAAAATGCCTCTTCAAAACTTGCAAACATTATTGCACTGTCCTCTTCTCCCACGAGTCCCGGTGCTGGGGAGTCCCGGTGCTGGGAAGGCCGGTGCACTCTGCCTAGTCCCGTGTCAGCTGAGACATCGCCGAGTCCACCGTGTGGACCCTTCTCAAGTGCAGGGAATTCCAGCTTCCTGCTTTGCAGACACGCCCTCCTTCTCTCCCAAGTCTGATACCTGGATGTCCAGCCCTTCTTCCTCTCTCCCCATCTCTCCCAATTTTTCTTTAAAACTTTCTATTTCCTTACATCTGTACTAGTTTCTTACTCTGCCTTTCCAGTTCATCAGTTCTTTCTCCAGCTGTATCTATCCCCCTATTTACTCCATCTATGGTGCTCTTTGTGCACACAACTGTTACGGTTTCTTGGTCTCATTTCCCGTTACTAATATCTCAGCAGCACAATCAGTTGTAGTTCTATTTCAAGAAGGTTGTGGTCCTCAAGCACTTGCCTGGCAGGGACAGGCAGGCAAGCGATGCTGCCTGCTTGTAGAGCAAGCACCCCACACTCCAGCCAATCACCCAGGCTGGCATCGCCTCATCAGGCACCTGCTCAGAGGGGGGCCTTCGCCTCCAGATACCATCAGGTTCTGGTGGCCATGCAAGGAGGCAGCCTCTCTCATCCACCCCAGAAGGGGTATGGGCTGCCCTGGTGTGACCCGTGGACACCTGCACAGCAGTGTACCCAGTCTCTGCTGCAACAACGGGTAGCGATATCCTGGGATGCTCCAGGCTGCATATGCCCACAAGACTACCTGCTGCTCTCTCCTGGGCGGTCATCCCATGCCCATCTTCCTTTCCTGGGGATAGCCAGCAGCCCATGCTGACCCACAATTTGGCAGAATTCCCCAATGATTTCTTCAAGGTATACGTAAGACAGGATCTAGCCAGGCTCACAGGCACCCTAGTGTGAGAAAAGCGCCTCCCGAAAAGAATAAAACTTAAAAATGCAGTCGGCCAAGCAGACCAACTAGGAGAAGGGGCTGCTTCCCACAGGACACAGCTCAGGAGCTGGGCAGCATCTCCCCTCCTTGCCCCCAGCCCCCGGGGCCTCGGTCAGAGGTCCACTTATTTGCTCAGCGGAAATGAAAATCTCTGAAGGGTTGCCTCACACATTTGGGAACTTGGACTGACTCTACTCCAGGCACAAGGCAGGGTCTCTGCATGTGTCCCTAAACCTCAGGAGAAAGAGAACTGGCTCTGCCGATGGACGGGGTGTTCCGGTCTGCATCCATGAGGTCGTGCACACGGTCCCTCTGTGGTGTCGGTGCTGGACCCTGGGCCCAGTCACACCTTCAGACCGCATCATCTTGAGAGGACGAGGACTGGGAAGTCTGGGGACAGTGAGGACACTAACTCTGCTGTCCTTGATCTGCAAGTGCCTCCTTTTCCTTGTGAGATTTCTCTGATGAAAAGAAATCTTTAGATTTGCCTGTTCAAAGCCCTGAGCTTTCCTTCCATTGTAAAGAGACTTCTCCGACCTTAGGTGGAGAAAGGACCTAGAGCCATAGCACGGGGACCCGCAGCGCATCACCTGCCTCTGTAGACAAACTTCATGGGCTCCACGGCCAACGCGGTGGCCACGATGTCGTCTGCATTGTGTCTGCGAACCCCGACCACCATCAGCCCGTCCAGCTTGCCCACGACGAAGACCAGGTTGTCCTGAAGGCAATGAAGCTGGTCAGGACGTGGGACACACAGGCAGGCCCCGTGGGTCAGGCCCTGCCATGAGGAGCTGGGAGCACACAGGAACCAAGGCCCCACGCTCAAGGTGATAGGCACAACCCGGGGTGGGGCAACCGTAGGATGAAGGGGCCCTACCGCCTGGCGGGCTCAGGCAGGGACCAAAGGGCATCCAGGGAGGGAGGTGGCACGAGGAAGGCCAAACGCGGGCACGCAGCCCTGGATGGAGTCTGTAGAGCACTCTGAGTGCTGCAGAACTACAGGCAGGGCTCCCAAACTCGGCACCAGTGACATTTTGGGGTGAGAGTTCTCTGCCGGGTGTTGCCATGTGCACTGTGGGGTGCAGCACGGCACCCCAGCCTCTAGACACCCACTACACGCTGGCAACATCCCCTCCCGAGTGGCGAGCCCATGGGGACCCGGGTCCTGGTGGCATGACTACTCACAGGGCCGATGAAGCCCAGGAGCCCAGTCCTGGTGAAAGGCCTGTCGGAGACGGGCGCTCCTCCTGCAGTGACCGGGACAGCCTGCGCAGAGTGGGGGTAGGGAACGATCAGGCAGAGGTCCACGGATGTCAACCAGCAGTCCAGGAGTCAGCGGGCTGGCGGGAGAGCTTGGCCCTCTCACTGCCTGACGCCAGGGTACGGCTCCTCAGGCGGGGCTGTCACCTCTGCTCCCCGAAGGGCGGGGGCTTCCCTGGGGCAGGAATCTGTGAGGCTGACAAGATCCTGCCCGGGCACCCGGGCACAGCATGGCCCCCACGGGCCTGTGTTGCTGCATTGCCCCGTCATCCCCGTGCTCCCAGAGCCTGGCCTGGAGGAGGGGGCACTCGCTGGGCTCTCCTGACACCCCCACAGCACCAGCAAACAAGAGTGCTGGCTTGCCCGAGCAGCCTCGATTCACGTCAGAGCTGACCCAGCAGAGCGGGCACCAAGGAGGCTGCCCACCACCCACTGTGCCCCACGGGCGTTCTCGGAACTGAATTCAGCACAAAGTACAAACCTCAAAGATGTTCTTTGTGATCCCAAGCAGTCCGTAGTACGCTGTGCCTGTGGCACTGGAGTCAACACATATTTCTCCAACCTCATCAGTTTTACAAAGACACGGGGCACCGTCTATCTTCACAACACACACATTAGCTAAAAGGGAAAAAAACCTCAGAAGCATAAACACACTGACCGAAGTGGATCATCCGCAAGAATCTACTTGGTGCCACCGGCTGCAGTCACGGAAACAAACTATCACAGGTGCAGCACGCCCTTACAATGAGCTTGCTGACCGGTATCGGACACATTCCATTTGTTCGTATCTGTGTGTGTGACACACGCCAGGGCGAGCCGACGCGGCGGTTCAGTGTGTCCTCCCCTGTGGCAGGCACCACCGTGCACGTCTGCTCCGAGGCTGGCCCCTGCTCCAGAGCCCGACAGGCCCCGTTTGTACCAGGGCTCTTCCTGCCCTGCAGGCCTCGGTGCGGCGCCTCCCCCAGCCCAATCGCCCCCGTTCCATTTTTACTGCACATCAACTCTACCTGAGGCTCCCGCCCACTTCCTGCCCCTCGGCACTGCGGCCCCCCAGCCCTACCACAGAGCAGGCATCCAGAAACAGCCTCCAACAAAAGAGCAAAGCACACACCAGGACACGCAATCTTCCATCAAACAAAACAGTCACTCAGTATGAATTAAACAGTCTGTAGTCATCAGGGCTTTGTCCTGCCTTTGCTCCTTCTTGAGTTTTTTTTTTTTTCTAATGCATTCTCACCTCCAAAGATGGGGAACAAGGAAAAATCTCAGGAAGGCAATTAGTCATTTATTTCCATTTGTGCACAAAGCAGCCAAAGCCTCAGCAGACTCAGGAGAGAAAACATTGGGGATGTTCATTAAAGGACATGGAATTCATGTATCTCACTGAGCAGATGGCCCTCAGCTCACATCCAGACACTCACATGAGGACAGACATCCCAATTTAAATCACAGAAAGGCACAACAGGTCAAAATTCACTTTGTATCATGAGTTTTGTACATCTGCTAAAAGTACCAATCAGTCTTCAACTATCCTGGCCAAAAGACGCCACCCTAAGGGAACGCCGCGAGCACACACCCACCCAGGGGAGCACCGCCCACACACAGTCCATCTTGTTCCATACTTGACTAGTAAAAACCAAATGCTACTAAGAAAAGTCCCTTTTATTCATTCAGAAAAATCACCAAGACTATATTTTACCAATCTTTAAATAGTTACTGTGCTCTCCTTATAACTACTAAAAATACGTAAGACTCCCAATCTTTCCTTTATAAAACGTTTCATCCTCATGTTCAAGTTACTATAGGACCACATTTATGGTACAATTATGGAAGGAAAAACACATGCTTCATCTTGCTGAAGTGTACCTAGAAATAAAATTTGAACTTCCAGTCTGCTCTAAGAGTCCCGACTCCTCCGCACAGGCAAGATCCGACATCCCTACTGTGGCTCACCCTCTGGAGCACCCTGGCTCCCGCCCAGTGGCCCACGTCCCGTGCACAGGCCGCCTGTGGAGGCAGACCCGCAAAGACGAGGGCCCGGGTGCTGGCGGCCCGCAGACCCTGCAGCCTCAAACACAGACACAGCGGCACTGGGGGAAGCAGGAGTGACTGACCGAGAGGTGAGACCTGCCTCCGGAAGTCACCAGGGGTGGTCAGGACAGCTGCCAGTGAACCACAGATGGCAAGGCAAGGAGGGGAACTGGAGTGGCTGCAGGGCTGCTACAACGGGGGGTGACCTTGGAGCGGCGAAAACAGGGCACCCTCCCTCTCACAACTGTCACCGGGGGCCTGCTGAGCCTGACTCTGCTCCCAAATGTCCATGGGAAACTTTGCACCAGCGTCACTCCATGTGGCCTCTCCTGAAGAGCCGCAGGAAGGCAGCTCCACCACCCTCTCCTCGGGGACGGCAGGGCAGCTTCTGACAGCTCCTGAGCTGGCCGGGCCCTGGGCCTGATGTGCTGGCCGGGCCCTGGGCCTGATGTGCCTGCCGGGTGGCTGCCACGGCCTTTCTGGAGCCCACAAGGATTTCTGTGAACCTCAGTTTAAGGTCACACTCCTAACACACGTGTACTTTCATGACTTGCTGAGACAATCCAATTGTCAAGTTACTCAGGCACACTGGGGACAGTGAGGTTTACGCCTTGACAGTGTGAAGTGTGAAGACTGGGCCTGACAGCAGAGGGAGCTGTTGTCACGTTACCCCAAACACGAGGACTAGAAGTCAGGTTCACAGGCCATAAACACACCCTCGTATTTTAGCTTAACCCTAAACTTAACATAAAAGGAGGCAAAAAACTGAAAAAATGTTATAAATTAAAATCCCACTTTACACAGAAAACCCTTTTAATGAATCTTTTACTTGTGTGCCCCCAGATCACACCTACAAAGCCTGGGGCTGGCATCACTGGGTCACGTTAATCAAAGGACAAGACCCGTTCCAGGTGCCTCCCTTACCTCCAGGCATCACCTGGCCAACGTCCTGGACAGTAAGGACTGACAACTTTTCTTCAGTGTCAACTCGGATCACGCCATAACTGAGGCCGTTCATGGACAGCACAGCTTTTCTCGGAGGAGGTCCTCCCAGGTCAGGCGGCCTAGGGAACAAAACTACGTTGACGGACAGAGGAAGATGGGGCCGGTGGCCCACCTTGCCTGCAGGAGGACGCTGCTGCACTGGCCCTGCTCTGCACCATGCTGAGAAGACACTGGCTGCAGGGCTGCGCCTGGCGGACTGTCTTCCTAAAAACGCCACCACCTCTCCACCCCACGCTCTTCTCTGTAGTGGGACAGCAATGCTCCTCCCTTCAGCTGGTGGGCCTGTGAGGACAGTGGAAGTGACGCTAACTGACCTCCAAGGGAGGTCATAAAAGGTAATTCAGCTTCCACCTGCTTGTCCTGGACGACTCACTGGGAGCCTGGGGCCGCCAGGTGAGCAGAATGACCAGCGGGAGAGGCCCTGAGACTGCACACAGGAAGCCGTGCCTGTGGCTCCCCCCGCCCTGGCCCGGTGCAGACAGCATCCAACTGCAAGGCAGCAGCAAAGCCCTGACGCAGACAGCATGAGCAACAGTAACTGGCTGTTGCTGTTCTAAGCCACCATGGTTGGGAGTAATTTGTCATGCAGCATTGGTAAGTGCAACACTGAGAAACAAAGGTCATTATTGTGCTCAGCGGAAAAAACTACACTGACGAGCAAAAGAAATCACAGAACAAAGGACTAAAGAATACTTCGTGGTTTGTAAAGGATAAAAATGTTATTTTAATGCTAAGTTATTAACATTTTAGAATTACTTAATGCTTGTACAATAAAAGCACACGCTATGGACATATTAGCATGAATGATGCACCACAACCGAGACTGGTTTCCTGACAATGGAGTTGAAGATGCTCTCGACCGTGAGACCACTGCCCTCTGCCCCAGGATGGTGCTGGGGTGCCCATTCCTGTGCAAACAGCTTGGGACACTGGCACAGGATGGGGCACTGCTTCACGATGGCTACTGCTTAGCGACAAGGGAACTGCATTTGGTGCTGAAAGGAATGCAGCAGCAGGAGGAAGAATCCAGTCTTTACAAGACACAAGCAATCAAGCTACCTGCGGATGGCAACCGTTAGCGCCTCAGGAGAACTGGCACAAGGACAGATGACCTCCGGCCTCAGGCCTCTGGACTGGAAGACATTGAGGAAGGCATCACAGGAGGATATGGACCCTGCATGAAACAGAGAGGGACATGGGAGTAACCGCAAGGCTGACAGTGGGGCTCACACCCGCACTCGGAGCAGACAAGCTGTCAGGGACGGGTACCGTGGCCACAAGCCTGGAGACTGCACAGGCTGACCTTCCACCCATTTCGTGTTTAAATGGCCATAATGTGAGATGCTGTCACAACACAGGAAGGCAAAAACCTCAAAGGGAGTGGGGAGGACTGGGCTGTTTCCATGGAAACACAACACCTTTTCAAAACAACAGAAGTTGGAAATTTCTCATAGAAAACCTATTTTTAACTTCTGTGTTGGTTCTCAGATCCAACTCGGGGCCAGTCCTGCTTCCCTGTTCCACACAGCCTCACCCCATGGCCCCAAAGGTCTGGAGAGTGGGATGCAACCGAGGAGTGTTTACGAAGTCGGACCTTCCGCGTCACAGGCCCAGGTGCACGTGCACACCCTGAGCAGGGAAGTGCTTGCCCGGTAACACTCCCATGCCTCTCCTGGCAAGGCGGCCTACACTCTGTCCCCTGGTGTCATCCTGACCACAGTCTGGGGCACCACCAAGATGCAAACGGAGTTCCCAGGAGGCTGGGTGCTGTCTGTGCAGGACCCCAAGGCTGTACCACAAATCTCCAGCCCTTTGCTGCAGAGAAGCCTGAGAAAAAGAAGGGACCCGTTTTCAGGTGCCCTCGAGTGCAGCCTGGTGCTGGGCACCAGGAGACAGCAGAGGACAAGCAAGGCAATCCAGAGCAGTCAGGGCGCTGTGGGGAACTGGTGTGCGGTATGGCAGGGCTGAGGTCTGCAGAGGGTGCAGGGGGTGCTGGCCTGGGAGGGGCTTCCTGATGGGGCGGGGCACAGAGGAGATGGAGATGGGGGTGGAGCTGAGGCACCACAGGGGAGTGTCATCTGATGACTTGGACACTTGAACTCAAGCAGACAAGCAGCCTGGCCAGGGGCACAGCAAAGAAGCAGAGAAGTGGGCAGTACCCAGGTGTTCCGTAAGCAGGGCGCAGGGACCCCACTGAGCTCAGGTGTGGATGGAAGGAACCAGAGGCAGGGTACTAGCAGGTGAGGTAATCTTCCTGAGCAACAGGGTAACCAGGAGCACAGCTGCTCAGGGGTGTCAGGGTTACACTGGACAGGGGATTGGGTGACAGGCTGGACTTTGGTCACAGGCTCTGTGTGAACCCACAGGGATTTCTATGCACAACCCTGCCAAGGTCCTCTGAGGCTCTCCGGAAGATGCCCTGGTCTGGCCCTGGATGGCCCTCAACAAGTAGCCACACTTGGGCCCCAGAGAGTCTGGGGTGCATAGCAGCACACTAGGGGTCTGCACCAGGAGGACCTGGGGCAGCTGAGACAGTGTAGGGCGTAGCGGGGGAGCACTAGGCCAAAGGGCTCAGGAGGCTCCCAATCCACATCCACGTTCTGGTCGCTGCTTAAGAAAGACGACTCTTAGACATGTCCACTCTTCGAACTGCATTAAAATCGCTTCCAAATTTAGTGGCCAAAAAACATGCACGAGACATACCAACAAGAGGTGACATGGTAGAGAGAGACCGTTATAAGACACTCACTCTTACTGTTCTGGGGACACCAGGGGCCCAGCCCTGGTCCGGGCTTACTCACAGGGGTTGGCGCCGTCGGCCACGATCAGCATGCGCAGGGAGCTGAGGCTGACGTCGCGCTGGCCTCGCTGAGCCAGGAGAGACCAGTGCATGTCACGGGACTTCACCACCGCTGTCTGGGCTGCAGGGGGACACAGATGTGAAGGCAACGCCCCCGCATCCCACAGACCCACTGCGGCGCCTGCTGCCAGGCGTGGTGCACACACAGGAGCACAGACACACACCCTGCACTGCAGGCCACACACCCCGAGTTCCGTGTGCACTTTAACCCACTCTAACCCGTTTTACTGAAAATCAATTTTGAGGTCTGGTTCCGACAACATAAACTCAGATCCATTTTCAATTTTGATTTTCCCTCAGAAGCTCCATCTTGCTCTTTCATTATCTGCCTCTTCTGTCTCATCCTGCCCTCCCCCAGGTGCCACTGCATGTAGCTGCGTGGCCAGCAGAAGCCTCCGGGACACAAGGGCTGGAGCAGACAGACTCAGCCTCCCAGCCTGGCCGTGCTAGTGGGCAGCCCGCGCCCATGGCTTCAGTGGCTTCCATGGCCTCACCCAGAACTCCACGCTTCAGTCTTCCTCAGTAAAGCAGGATGAACAGAGATGGCTACCCCCTCGAGCCTGCCCTGACGATGGTCCATCAGAGCACACGCCCCACGTCCACACTCAGTAACGCAGCACTGGCAGCACAGACAGAGAAGCAAGCAGCGTACCCAGGGCAGCTCAATGTGAACGAAGACCCTAGGCCCAGGCTTGGGGGTCCCGTGAAGGTGTCCTAAAGCTCCATCAGAGCCGAGCCACAGAGAGGCCGGACTGTAGGGGTGACTGACTGAAGGTGGAGGGTGGGGCGGGGCCCCGCTGACAGCTCATGGACATCGCTGCTTGAATAAACAGTTTTGCTGCTGACAGCTTGACAAGCCCTCTGGAAACCATCTCAAATACTAAGAATTGATGCGATTATAAGGAAAATTCCAAGAAAATATCATTAGGAGCCTATGGTCCCTTCAGGAAAGAGCTGTCACTGAACAGTTCTCCGTGCAGGGTGGCCAGGCCTTGCACACACAGGTCACGACAGCCTGCAGCCAGCACTGGCGAGTCAGGAGTGCCACAGACGGGTCTCAGAGCCGGTCACGGTGCAGGCTGGCCCGCGGGGCTCCTTAGCCCACGTCTGCCATCCGCGTGTTGGGTTTATTTTTTTTCCTAATCACCAGAGATTAATTCAAAAAGACTTCTTTCATGAAGGACGCATGAAGGACGAATCAAGAAATGATGCTAGTTCCTTTACCTTTAAACAAACACACTTTCTGAATCCAGGAGAGCGGGTTCACCTTCATCAGGGCGTACGGGATGCTGATCACGTGCATCTTGTTCATGACGCTCTGGGAAAGACACAGGTGCTCAGGGCAGGCCTCGCCCGTGTCCAGGCTGCGGGCACTAAACCATGCCAAAAGCAGCAAAGGTAACAGTGCTCACAACACTATTTCGGTTCAGACACATTGGTCACGTGAGTCAGCAGGACTAGAGGATTAATTATATCACCTAGAAGGTAGGGTACGGTGTCACATATTGATGGGAAACATCAGAAATCCCTCATGCCAACAATCAGATCATTTAGCATCAACACTCACTGTTAACACTCCATGCCACAGACCAGCATCCCTTTTGAAATCCAGCACATTTGTTAGTGTTTCGGCTGAAAGTGGACAAAGATGGTTAAACCGCTGAGTGAACCTCTTCACAAGTCACGTGCACTTTTAGAGAATCTGAGATGAGCACATCATCAACATATTAGAGTTTTAGGAAACATACAGCATTTCCAAATACCATGCACTAATTCACCAACCATCTTGGTTATCTACTCAAATTACTGAAAAAACATAAAAGCGGGTCATACGATTTTTGGATTACAGCGGATGACTGTGCTGGCACCACGTGAAAACAGGGGAACAGCCTCTGGTTGAGAAGCTGAGCGAGGCTGTCACACGTGTCAGTCGGACTGAGGCTGATCTCACGGGCGCTCTGACTGCTCAGCCTTACGTCCAGTTCCCCCTTTTCTCGCCCCCAAGGACACTGCCCTGCACCTCTGAGAAATGTCACATGAAGCTCATGTCTCTTCCCTTGTGAAAGCTGCACCTTGTCTCCTGCCCATTTTCTCCTCCAGAGGGTGTGACTGGTAGGGAGCAGGCACGCACAGGAGTCCCCAGGCCTTCCAGCACAGCCCTGAACTCAGCGCTCCTGGCCGTGTCCTCTGCGGGACCTGGCCCCAGACCTCGCACTGGGCAAGGGACAGAGCCTGGGGCTGGAAGCAGATCTGGCCGCACACGGAAGGCCACAGCAAGCCCTAGTGCGCCAGACAGGAGAAATACCCCTGGTGAATATGGAGAGTGGGGCTCGTGTGCCAGGACTCTGCTGCGTCCTGAAGAAGCACACTGCAGAGGCTTCCTGATCAGCCAAGGAGCCAATTACAGGGGGCATACATAAGGTCAGCACTGGGTCTGAAGAAGAAAACCATGGATGACACGAGTGACAGGTCTAATTTTTAAAAAACTATTCAGGCCCTTGAACGTATGTAAAATCCTCTTCCAAATCTGTACTGAAGTCTCCGCTGTGCCCTCCACTACCCTTTGCATTTAAACACCCATATCTTAGATATTTAAACATGCTACACAATTTGCTTTTTAGTTTTGTTCATGTATCTTAATGCACAGAAAACTACCATGCACGTGTCTTTATAGTTTTGGGAATCACAGTTCTCCAAATTAAATATCTAATATCTAACAGTACATGTGGCGTTACCAGGAGAGAACCTATGCGCACAGATTCCATCTGCGTATCTGTATGCAGGACAGCTTAACCGCAAACCACAAGCATTTAAACCAGCAAACAGAAACGTGTGTCCCAATAAGACAGCTTTCCATTTCTTTCAAATGTAAAAGGCACTGCCTCTCGGCTCCGTTGCAGGTTGAACCAGCCGCCAGGCACTGATGGACTGGTGGGAAACGATACACACCCCGTATACCAATACACACGTGTGTTTATTGAAAAGGGCCCACTCATCCAGCGCAAGCAGAGCCTGAGCGTGCCGGCACCCGGAATGACCTGGGTTAGAGGGCGGGCCCTGCACAGGGGTGGGTCCGACACCCTCGGCCACAGTGCCCAGGTGCCGTGCCCTCAGCATGGCTGGAAGAGCCGTCCCACCCTCCCTTACCTTCTGAGTAGCCACACGCCTGGGTCAGAGACCTGCACTGCGCCAGCAGGGATGCATGGGACACTGTGATCCCCACTGTGCTGCCTTCTTTGCTGGTTTTATACTGAAAGATTTCAAGGGGAAAAAAAGCCATTATGTGATGGTTCTGGAGGCTGACAGATTTTAGAGAGAAGAAGCTGTCGGCTGTCTCTCCCTCACTAACCAGCCCCTCGGGCTGGAGAGCACTGTATGCCCTGACCCTCAGGGTGACAGCCTCAGATGAAGTCGGGACTCGCTCTCGGCAGGTGCTGAGGGCAACAGTGCGTGAGGCTCCGTCACAACTGCCCACACCCCCGGGGAGCCAGCGCGGGGAGATAGGACCTGAGGAAGTTTCCAAATGACACTTCACCGGGCTGAACATAAAACATAAGTTGTAGCCTAAACTAAAAAAACTCAGCAGCTCACGTTCATGTGAAAACCAGACCGCACCCTCGGGCCTAAACAGCACACTCTCTGTTAGGGAGGCCGTTACCTCTATGTAGGCAGTCCGGGATCCTTCGTCCTGGGCCAGCGGGTGCCAGTCCTTGGGGGGCTTAGTCAGATGCTTCCCATCGATCACCAGCCAGGTGAGGGGGGGCCAGCCTGTGAGGGGGCCGCCAGGGGACACAGCACAGGTGAGTGTCAGAGGAACAGACGTCTCAGTCTCCCTTAATTCTTACTCAGTTCATCTTAAACAGCAGAGATCTAGACCCTGAACCAGGTAAGAAGCAAGATTCACCAAGGCCTCAATCAGAGACTTTACCTTTGCTGAAGACGCTTCAGCCTGTGTGAGTTTGACTGCCAGAGAAGTACTAGAGGACACAGTTTAACACAGGACACAGACTCCCCTTGCCCCAGGGGCCCACCTTTGAAAGCTGCCACCTCTCCCGTCTGTGCCTTGGGCAGGCCTTTCTGACAGGCGTCCGTGGTCAGGGCCAGGGCAACGCCACAGCTGCCCAGCAGGAACCCGATCTGCTGGCTGCCGGCGTCCTGCACAAGACAGAGTGGGGGTGGAGGGGAGCGAGGTGGCACGGGGACTTTACAACGCGGCCCACGCACGGGACGCAGAGCGCTTTTCCCCACCCCCTCGTAAAACTCCTGGACAACTCAATTCTAAATGCCAGCGATTGTCAACGTGTGGACCACAAGAATTATGCAACATGCAGTACCTGACAACGTAGCCAGGGGCACTGACCTCATTTCCCTTAAACTATCAAATTAAAAAATGACAACAGCCAATACAGCAATAGCCACCTGGTGTAAGTGAATCAAAATTATACCTACTTTTTTGTCAGATCGGCAAAAAATACGGTTTTTGGTATGCTACAGAATTTTAGTAATTAGTTTATACGTGCCATGAGATAAAAAAGGTTGAAAATTGCTGCTATATGCTGTATTTTCATGAAAATAAAATACAATTGTTTTTAAATTTAAAAGATATGTATTTTTTGCAGCAAAATATAAAGTTCAGATAATGAACTAGTTTCTCAAACTTTTTTCCTGCAAATGACAGCAGCATTTTAATAAACTCCAAAAATAAGGAACTTTCCACTGGATTTGTATTTGAAATTTACAGGTTACCCTGAGGAGGCCCGACCTTAACAACACTAACTATTCCCACACAGAAAAGCACACTTCCTTTTAGTCGGTCGCTTTTTATCTACGTCCCTCAGTGAAATGTTACCATTTTCTTCTCACAAATCTGACCAATCTCTAGTTTTTCCCTAGGAATCCTTGTATTCAAGCGCCTGTCGTCATATATTAGCTGTGCAAACATACTGGGTTTATCTGCAAACTTCGCTTATGAGATTCTTGAATATTTGTTGCTGACAATGGTCACATCAGCAACTGCCTGAGCACTGGGTTATAATGGAAAACTCTGATTTTTCTAAAATGCATGTGTAGTCTACTCCTAAAGTAATTTTTCAATAGGTGAATAACCTTTATCTATAAAGCGTTAACAGCTGCCTAGACCCCGAAGCCCCCCCCCAGTCGTCGTCTGTCAGCAACGAACACCGCCCGCTGTGCATGCAGAGTCGCGAGAACAGCGCCGTCCCACCCATGCAAAACTGCCACGGAGAAGTGAGCTGTGATGCATCACTGTGATGACTTGTCCCCAAGAAATGAAACTTACCATCAACAAACATATGGTTTTGAAAAAAGTAGCAAATTATATTTATCAGAGAAAAAATGCTCAGTTTCAAACAGATGATATAATAGCTAGATCTACAGCTGTTCCAAGTGGCCTTTCTCACCAACAAGTTACATTAAAATAGATTATCTGTAAACAAAGTTACATCTACTGACCACTCCCTGGAATGAAGAAGAAGTAAGGTACCCCAGAACTGCTGTGTCAGCTCCATGAGAAAGCCCCGTGGAACCCGAACCCATGGCCGAGGCCACGCTCCTTACCTTTCTTGTTAGTGGCACTTCTATGGGGACAGGCACCAGCTCTGCCAGGAGACACCCATAAAACGCAACCATGAACATCACAGGGTCGCTGTTCGGAAACACCAGCGCCACCTGCACAGCACAGAGAACGAGCATGGACTCAACAGGAGAATGCCTACACCAGCTCCACTTCTAGAGCATCTGCTGACTGGACGAAATTGAGACATTCAGGTCATTTTATAGCCCTGGGGTTAGCTCTTGGTCCTTAAATTCCCTCAACCATCTAACTCTTACTAAATCGTTTTTATGTTGAGGTCTTTACTCCACATACAACAAAATAACCTTCTGAATGTAAAGACAACCCAGCACGGGTCCGCCTGTGCCTGTCCACTCTGACCATACGGGCAGCAGCAACTCAGGGACTGACCACCCCACCCCCACTATCGATCAGCCCAGGTGTAAAACACCCGTATCAACATGAAAAGTGAACAGGAAACCAAATTATATCTAAAATAGCTTCCAAAAAAAAAGATCCTGACACTAAAGTTTTAGTTGAACAGATCTCCACAGGGAAGGGTGGTGGGCAGAGACCCTCAGTGGAGACCCCTATAGCCGCTTCCTCCCTCCGAGTCCCTCTTCCCACCTGGTCACCGTGCTGCTACGGTTTAAATTACCTGTTCTATTTTTATCTTACACTTTTATCAAAAATTCTTAAACATCGAATTTAAAATGACCCAAAAAAGTACTAATGAAAAACAGTACGTACCCCAGGCTTTACCCTTCCTCATTCCCCAAGGCAAACAGCTTAAAATATTTTACATCTTCCTATGCTACTTACTTTCATATTTTCAAATATTATGCTTACCCTGCTATGTTCCATCTTTTTAAAATTTTAGGTACTAATTTTATTTCCAGTTATTACAGATGAGTATCTAGCCCTCATCTTCCACCCTTTCTCTTCTCTCATCCATCATCCCAATTTCCATTTCTTTTAATAATCTGGTTACATGAAAAGCTATCTGAGGAATAAGATTTTTGTAAGTTCCAAATAGTGTAGCGAGTGTGCTTGAAACCACAGTGATAAATCAGATTATCTGAGTAGACTATTAACAAAGGCCTCTGAACACATAACAGGGGGTAACTAATAACTGCCCACTTCGCAAGGCAAAATGTAGGCTGTATCTGTATTTATTCCGTAAACCTGACCAAGTTCTAACAAGTCTGTTGGAAAGGGCAAAGCTCTCCTTCTACAGTTGATGTGAACAGTGACTGCCCCAGAGCTGTGGCCCGTGCGTGGCCTTGTGCCTAGATGTTCGGTGGAGAGAGTCTGTCGTGAAAGGGTCGTGTCTGTCCACTTGTACAAAGCATGTTATTGACATACAGGAGGGCAAATCTGCCCCCCATCTCTGCTAAGTAACTGTGACCATGTCAATCTTTTTATAATTAATTACATGGATTCTCTAGCAAGTCAAGAAAATCTGGAATTCTTTGTCCTTGCAGGAATTTCCTTCAAGAAAAATAAATTAGTGATTCTTATACTCATTTTAAAGTACGACATAAATCAGGGATTCTTTCAGACTCCCTTTAAAGCACTACGCATCATGAAGTATCATTCTCGTGCAGTTCGCACTCTCACAGCCAGGTACGCGTCTCCTTTCTTTCTGGGGGTGTCAGCTACCAGCGTTCCTACTGGCGCTGCTCTCTACACAGGCACTGGCCAACGTGCTCTGAAATACTCCACCACATACGTAAGTATCGATCAGCAGTACTTTCAAATAACCAACCAGTCAAGTGAACTCAGGAGCTTTAGCAGCGGCAGGCCAGCCCCACACCCACCCAGGATCCTCTGTCACCCTAGTCCTGGCTAGACGGCCCCTGGCTGGCTGCTAGCAGTAACCCAGGGACTGCCCGATGGCTCTTCTGTTGGAGCCCTACTCACTCGTTCGGCTGAAGCACACCGTCTAGGAACTTTCCAAGAAAGTGTGCTTGGGAGTCCAGTATTTTTTGAGTCCTGTGTGTCTGAAAACAGTTACCTCATCCTTACATTCGTTGAACCTTCAGGAATTGAACTGTAGGTTAAAATGAGAATCCCTCTGAACTTCTGAAGCGCCACGCTGGCTTCTCCAGTCTGACTGCTGACCCCTGCACACATCCTGCTGTCCCGCACAGCTCTGCACCCTGACCTTGTGCGGTAACGTCATTACATGCTCACGTGCACTCTGTGGGGCTACTGTGTTCACTGCAGGTCCTTTCACTTTGAAGCCTGTGCTCTTCAGCTCTAAAAAACTGTCTTGCATTACTATCGTCACTGAAAATTTTCTACACTCTATCTCCTTTCTCTCCTGGAACCGCTGTCAGTCAGATGTTGAGCCTTCTTGATCAATTCTAATTTTTGCACTGTTTTTCCTTCCATCTCTTGGTCCTTCCTACTAGCATATTTTTCTTGATTTATTTTTCTTCATTATAGGCTCTAGGAATATTAATACTAATTTTCTGAACATTAGTTTTCTGTATCTAGCTTCTCTCCAAGTTTCCTCTTCCTTTCAACCCCCCTTTGCCTTTCCTTTTCCTTTCATTTCTTTGCCTTGAAACTCTGTCAATTTGTCAACTGACAATTTCATTGTTGAGTGATCTGACCCTAGGAAACTTTTTTCACTAAGGGATTTCACTGGTATATTGATTTCTCACCATGTTCTCCAGTTTCCCATCCGGTAACTTCCTGTACACCAGGTGCCTCAAGTCTGGCTCACTTTCTGAGGACAATGCTGCCCAACAGAACTGTCTACAATGACGAAAATGTTCTATTTACGAGCTATCAAATATGGCAGCCACATATGCCTACTGAGCCACTGCAATGTGGCTCATGTGACTAGGGAACTAAATGTTTCATTTTATTTAATTTTGATTAATTTAAATAGTGACATGTGGCTACTGGGGCCGTGTAGGACAAGGAACTGAGTTGCCAGCCTCCTCTGCATTGTATCTGGGCAGGTGGATAAGAGGGAACAGGCACACAGAATTTCAAACTAAGGTCATTTCCTCATGAAACTTAAGCTTTGGAAATTGAACATTTATTAATATATTAATATTTTTATTAAAATCAACATATATGAAGTCAAAGCTAAAAGAAGTTTAAACATCAGTGGATAAGCAATAAGAACAAAAGAACCATCATTTTATCTACTTCATCATAACCTTTTCCCATATTTAATATTTCTTCATATTGACTTTAAATCCCTTATATTAATGCTGTAAGTCTAACCAGCTGATAAAACACTGATTTTGATGCAACAGATTTTTAGAATCTCTGTTTTTGCTCATTCCAATAAAGTCACATTCCAGTTACTTACTCTGTCTCCAGGTTTAAGTAGTGGCTCATTCTTACTAGTCAGTTTATTAAGGAGAGTGTACGCTAGTTTTAAACTTCGACTCCAAAGTTTGCCTAAAATAAAACAAAAATACTAAGCAATGCGAAACTTAAACTAATAATTAACATGTTAATGTAACAATTACAATACCCCATAATATGCCATTACTCAGTTACTGAAAATTCAGGTAGTTTCCAAGTGGTAACTATTTTGCACAATGCTGTAATGCACTTCACGGTTTTCTCTTAAAGACATCTTACAGATTTACATTTTTAACACCAAAATAATACAGGACTTAGTTACAGAAAATTTAGAATATATGAAAGCCAGCAGCAAAAAATGTAGCATTCTTTGTTATGTATGTATATATATAATACATATATACATATGCACACACATACATATACACATGTGGGATTTTCTAGAAATGAGATCACACTCCACCCTGCTTTCTTCACTCAACATTGCACTGTGAATGCATTTTCTCAGTTACATCCCTTATAATTCATATAACCTTTACAGGTTATATGAGGTGGGTCCTATCTTCGTCTCCACTTGTCACTCAAGACAAGACCGGCAGGGAGATGTTAGCAACTACCCAGAGCCACGGCTGCTGGGGTGGTGCACCCAGATCCTCAGGATCCAGACCCCTTAGCCCTGTGAGATCCTGCCCAACAGGTCTCCCCTCCTGGCACGCAGTCTCTACTAGATTCAGCAGCCAGCACTAGTGAATGCTCAGCAAAGATGAGCTGCATCGAGGAAGATGAGAGAAGAGACAGAGGAAAAGTAAACAGGATGGCAGGGGTCTGGGGAGGTAGACAGAGGCAGGGGTGATAATGGGGCAGGAAGACAGAAAAGCCTGAGTCTGTCCCCAACAATTGGAGCAGCCTTAGCTTTTACCCTATGAAGTATACCTGACAAGTAACACCAGCTTCTTCATTCAGCCCTTCTCACGTTCCTGGGACACAACCACATGCAGTCTGAGCAGCCATGCCCTCTGAATAAATGCTCAAATTTAATATTACATGCAGGTGCAACATTGTGAAATAAGTGTACTGTGGATCTGGAGACATTAATGAGAAAAAAATACTCAACTCACAACATGCTGTTGCTTTTGTCTACATAAATGGTCAACTCAAGATCTTAATAATTTTAATACATACAGATCTCTAAACTGAATCCAGCTATAATAAATTTTAAAAAATGCATCTTGACCAAGTTAGTTTTATCTCAAGAAAGCAGAGGTTTAACATAAAATCAACATAATGTGTCACATTAACAAAATAAAGGTGAAATAAACAATTTAACAATGATTAAAGATTTTAAAAATCCTTCTTAAGTTGAAAGTGAAAGAAAACTTCCTTAATACAAGTTTTAAAGGCCATCTTTAAAATTCCCATCAGAGCCCTGGCTGGTGTGTCTCTGTGGACTGAGTGCCAGCCTAAGAACCAAAAGGTTGCTGGTTTGATTCCCAGTCAGGGCGCATGTCTGGGTTGTGGGCCAGGTCCCTAGTTGAGGAGGTGCACAAGAGGCAACTGATTGATGTATCTCTCGCACATCAATGTTTCTCTCCCTCTCTCCCCTCTCTCTAAAAATAAATAAATAAAATCTTTTTAAAAACTCCTATCAGAGATATCATAATTAATGGTCAGATACTGAAAGCTTCCCCTATGAAAGCAGAAGCCAGTAACATCTGCCATTTTCCTCAGTCTTGGCCAGTGCAACTGGGGGCAGGGCCCCTGAAACAACTGGGAACAAATAAAACTGCCACCGTCTGCGGATGACACGACTAGGTGCACTGTCAATTGAAAGCGGCAAGGCTTCCGGATGTAACAGTATACAAATACTGTTTGATCTCTACATACCAGTAATAAATAATAAGTTAAAAATGTAAATAACACTATTAACAATACGATTAAAATAAATATGTCCAATACCTAAGAATAAGTGTTAAAAAAGCACGCAGTCTTCCCACAGAAGATGATAAAACATTATTGGCATAGAGTGGAAAGGATGTGAATGGAAAGATACATTGTATCTGCATCCTGGACGACTCAATAACGCAAAACTGTTACTCCTCCTCAAACTTTTCAAAGCAAAGACAACCCAGATCTCAAAAGGTGTGCCTGTGGCACTTGACAAGCCGACTCTAACACTGACAAAATCACACGGGCTCGGACGGCCAACGCACTGCTGGAGAAGGAAACAAGACGGAAGACCTCCTCCTCAGATGTCAGACACTGTAAAGCTGCAGTAATTAGGAGAGCATGGTATTGGCATGAGGATGGAATAACAAATCAATGGGATAAAACAAAGAACTATAGTACAGAAAACCTCTGTGTGCCCAACTCCCTTTATGACACAGTGGCAATTGGCAATGCAGAACAATGTGGCACCGTGTACATGAGAACGGGACAACTGGCTATCTTTCTTGAAAAACCGGTCCTGGAACCCATCTCCCACGTGCCACACACAAAAAGCAATTCCAGTGGATGGCAGATGGAACTGTGAACTGTGAACAGTGCTTTCCCCACGTAAAAGAACAGCTTTGTGATCTTGGCCTTGCATCCAAAGCAGGAGCCAAAAAAGAAAAGGTGAAGTTGGACGGAGCTTCTGTTCACTAAACTGCCATTCGGGGTAAATGTCCAAGCCCCACAGGAGGAGACACTTGCAGCACATGGCGCTGGCAAGAGAAATAGCCAGAACACATACAAACTCCTGCAAATCACCCTCCACAAAAAATGTGCGGCCCCGGCCGGTGGCTCCATTTGTTGGAAGGCCACCCTGTGCACCAAAAGGCTGTGGGTGTGACCGCCAGTCAGGGCCCAGACCTGGGTAGTGAGTTAGATCCCTGGCTGGGACAGGTACCAGAGGCAACCGATCAATGTTTCTCTCTCAAATCAATAACTATATTCTTGGGTGAGGATAAAAAAGATGTATAGAAGATTCAATAGTAATTAAAAACAGAGAAAAACAAAAATTAAAAGAACAGGAAAGGATCTCAACATACTTAATCACTAGGAAAATACAAACGAATACCACCATGAAATTCCACCATATTCTCACCAGGTTAGCTAAAATAAATAACCCTGACAATGACAGGGGTTGGGTGGGACTCACACCATGATCAGGTGAGCATGAATGGGCAGAATTTGGCATTATCTGAGAAATACGAACATAAGCTCAGTCTCAGACCTGGCGTTTCCCATCCCAAGTTCATGCCCAACGGAAGAGCACACTATGTGCTAGGTGGCACACACTGGAATGCCCCCAGCAGCAGAGGAACTGCCGACAATGGGAATGACCCCATGTCCGCTGGCAGTATATGGACACGCAGCTTCTGAAATGTTTCTTTTTCAACAGAAATTAATGAGTAACAGCTGTACACAATAATATGGGTGGGTCTTAAGAGCACAAAGTAAGAGACTGTGCTTCCAAGTAGGAGAGAGGTCTGGCGGCAGACCAGCACTCCTACCTAAAACCATTTTAAAACCAGATAAAATGCAGAAACTATCTGGTGGAGGCAGCAAAGGCAACCAGAGGAGTTGAGACTCCAAAGAGAAAACCTTTGGGGAGACAAGCTGACCCTCCACTGCAGGCACCTGCAGGGGGAGGAATATATCCGAGCCCCAAGCCCGCAGAGCTGCCACAGGGGCACAGAGGACACAGTAGAGTCTTCAGCAGAGATGGGGAGCCTCAACAGCACAGCCAGCTTCCTCCCAGAAAATCTTCTGGACCTCGGGACTGTGTGCAGCAGGAGCCTGGAAACCCACGTGGAACACCCCTGAGAGCAATGGGGGGGGCCTTATGTAGCCAGATGAGACAAAAGCCATGGGTGGGGACTCTCCCACAGGAAAGGGACACACAGAATCCACCAGGCACAGCCAGGTGCCTGGGGGCCAGAGGTGGACTGAGCTGGCCTTGACTGGACTGCAGTGACCAGCCACTACACCACCTGCCTAGAGGAGGGAAGGGGGAACTTTATTGCAGAAGGTGACAGCATCGGAGCCTCCGTAATTTTTTATACACAATGTCCAACATTCAGTCAAGAAAGGTACTAGGCACCCCCAAAACTAAGTCCCCAGACCCAAGCCAAGAGAAAGCACAGACAGGAGGAACAGCTCGTGGCAGCCAGCACTGGGCCTGGTGACGCTTCCAGCCACTGCGGGCCAGGTGCGCGCTCCAGGCCATCGAGGGGAGGAGGAGGGAAACGCAGGGAATGGCAAAGAGTTGCTGCAGAGAATCAGAGCAGGAATTAGAACAGGGAAATAACATTTCTAAACTATATCCTAAATTAAGAACTCAGCAGGAGTTTCACAGTAGGCTACAAAGTTCAGAAGACAGGGTTAGAGAAATTTTAAAGAGGGTTATCTCCAACCTGAAATACATACAAGAGGGAATGCAAAGTATAAGAAGAACATTAAAGGCATGTGGGACTCAGGGAGGTTCAAAGCCCCAGAAGGAGGAGAGAAAATGGAAAGGCGCCGATATGTCAAGAGATATGGCTGCAATTTTCCCAACCTCATGAAAGACACTGTTTCATAGATTCAAGAAGCCCTGTGAACGCCAAGCAGGAAATTTCAAACATCACACCTAAATATATAGTGGTAAGGCAGATGCAAGCCAAAGAAAAGGAAATTTTAAAAAGGCAGTCAGGGGTTGGGGCGGGGGGAGACACATTATCAATAGTCTGGCTATTCAACCTATAAAATAAATGAAACATGATGGCTGGATAGATGGCACCATCACTGTCCACCGCAGGCTGATTTCGTGCACCGGACAAGCAAAAGACACGTGGGCAAACAATTAATAAACAAGAAAATAATTTATCCGTTACTTTAGCAAGATACAAAATCATCATTTTAAAAAATCAATTGCACTTACATATACAAACAACAAATGAGTAGAAAACATTTTTAATCATCCATTACAATGAGATAAATAATGAAAGAGGCTCAAAACTTCTGTATTCAAAAGTAAAGTACATTACTGAGAGAAATTAAAGGTTTTCAAGAGTGAGGAAATATTCTAATGATGAATCAGTTCTCTTCAAACTCAATTACAGATTCGATGCAATGCAATCATTATCCCAGCAGGACTTTTTCCAGAAACTACAAGCTGATTCTAAAGTCTACTTGGGATGCAAAGGGTCAGGTAGGAGGATATCTTTGTGACCTTAGGCTTGGTAAAGACTTCCTAAATAGAACAAAAAAATACCATGAAAAGGGAAAAAACAGCTAAATTAGGCTACATTAGGGCAAGACTTCTCATTTACCTAAAGCCACAATTAAAAGTGTTAAAAGGCAATACAAAGAGTGGAAAAAGGTATCTGCAAAACATGTATCTGAAAAGACTTGTCTCTGAAATGCACAAAGAAGAAAACATTAGCAACTGAATAGAAAAATGAGCCAAAATTTTGGATAGTTCATGAAAGAATATTCGAACAGTCAACAGGCATATGAAAGCATTGCCGGTCATCAGGGAAATGCAATAACGCCATAACATGCGCCACAACACGCTCAGCAGACAGGCCCCAATGAAGCGATGGCAAGTGCTGGGGGGGACGTGGAGCACCTGGGACTGCACACACTGCTGGTGGAGAGCAGACTGCTGCCGCCCCATGGAAAACCACCTGGCAGAACGACCTACAGCTAGATAACACTACCCCGGCATCCACAGCTGCACGAGCCCCTCCACACGTCCACCCACAGACCCACAGGAGAACGTTCCTAACAGCACCACACACAACAGCCCCAACTCGGGAACAACCCAAATGCCTGTCTACCGCAGCGTGCTTAAATAAGCCCGGGCACATCCGCAGGAAATAACATCTATGAACGAGAATAAACCACTACACTTCATGCACATCACGGATGAGTCTCACAAACAAGGCCACACAAGAGTGCAGAGCCCGAACACCTTTCGTGCAGTCCCAGCTACTCAAACTCAGAGGCAGGTACAGCCAGAGGAGTCAGCAGTCAGCATGACAGTCTGCCTTTGTGTGTGCGAGGACTCGAGTGCTGGAGGGGACACGAGAGGCTCGGGGACCTGAAAATGCTTCTCAGCTGAATGTGTTTACTCTGTGAAGATGCGTTAAGCTACATGCTATGATCTGTGTTACATAAAAACACAATACGAAACCAAAAGGCTCCAAAGACAAAAAATATATACTGTATGATTCCATTTATACAAAGTTCAGAATCAGGCAAAACTAAACTCCACTGTTCAGAAACACATATACAGATGAGAACACTCAAAACCACAGCAGTGGCTGGTCATCCTCCATCAGGGAGTGGGTCCCCTCTGGTGGGAGGGAGAGGCAGCAGTCCAGGAGGGCTACCTGGAGTGAGGCAACATACTGTTTGTTAGGCAGCTGTGTTACTGTCTCAGGAATGTGTTCTGTTGTGCTCACCAAGAACATGTCTGTGTTGTATGTGTGACATGTGCAGTGTGGTGCAGCCAGGAGCAGCGAGACCGGAGCCGGGCTGCCTTCTGGTGACACTTGCCATAGGTGAGGGTGTAGGTGGCCTTCCCCGTTGTGTCCAAGGCGGTCAGGCAGGGGGCTTTGGGCTGCATCGTGCCCCAGCGCTGCAGGGCGGCCAGCAGCGAAGGCGGCCAGGAGATCCCCGTGGCCAGAGGTTCTCCTTTCAGCACCACCATCTGGCTTCCCTCAGGCTTTGGCTGATTTGGATCTGGCTGCTGAACTGTAAGCAAAATTGAAATTTTAAAATCAACATTTCATGGTATCATGCACACATTCTATTTTTAAGCATTTATAGTTTATAATTTTGTTCTTTAAAAATACCAATTATAAAAAGGTGACAATTATTTGTTTAGATTTATCATTATAATAGTCACAGACCAACTGACCAAAGTTGGACAGATGGAGCTTCAACCACAGACAATAACCTGGTGACCACAACCCCACAGGCCAATCCCAGGGTGGGGGCGGAGCCAGCCAGGCCTTCACAGGGAACTGCCAACCCTGACAACACCTGAGGGCAGGCACCAGTCCCGCTTCTAAAAGATGAAAGTTAACAGAGTCACTACTTCACTTCGGGCATTCAAAAGAAAAATAAAGTCCACGATATTTTCAGTGGATATGTGACCAAAATTTGCCCAAGGGAAGAAAGACTGCCCTAAAAAGCACTCACACGATTGAACTCTGAACCTGAAAGGCATTATGTGATTACAAAGGGAAACAATGCCTAACAGCAGTGTCCAACCCTCAGTTGTGAAGGGGACACCCGAGCTGGTCCCCTGTGGAGCGGCAAAGGTGCACAGGAGAGGCGTGAGGAGCTGCGGGTGGGCTGCCGGTGCGCCCCCGTGGCTCCATGCATTCACACGCTTGTATCTTGCACTGGGCTTTATTTCTGTTCCTTATCTACAAGTTTATACTTCTTTTTCTTGGTATTTTTTAAAAATCTATATTCTTTCTTCTAAATATACAAAGTCTGTCAGGAAAAAGTCCAACCATTGCTAACATAACAAGAACGGGCTGCACAACATCGATGTAACCTGGCAGCCAAGGAGAGCGGACTGGAATGCACACGCATGAGCAATGATGACTTCACTGTACCAGTCAGTGGGGGAGGTACATGCCACTGAGCGAGCCTGTATACTGTGTGGCCGTCACATTCAAAATGACTGTGTAAGAAGAGCAACGAATCTGCATCAAATTCTGGTTAAGCTTGAACATTGCGGAAACTATTTGGATGATTCAGAAGGCTGCAGCTATGGGCAACTGGTGACTGGCAGCTTCATCACGACAACGTGCCTGCTCATGCATCACGTCTACTGCAGGTTTTTTGGCGAAACGTTGAATCACCTAGGTGACTCAGACCCCCTACAGCTCAGATTTGGTGCCCTGCCAACTTCTAGCTTTTCCCCAAACTGAAGAGATTTCAGGCCATTGATGAGATGCAGGAAAATATGACAGGGCAGCTGATGGTGACGGGGAAAACTGTGTGAGGTTCTAAGAGGCCTATTTGGAAGGGGACTGAGGCGTCGTCCTATGGACAGTATCTCTTCTATCTTCTTCAGTAAATGGCTTTATTTTTCCTATTATGTGGCTGGATAGTTTCTGGACAGACCTTGTTGTATCTCACACTCATAAATAAGAGGCTAAATTTCTGAAAAAGGGCCAAAACTATGCCAAAGATGTAATACTTTAAACCATGGTAAGAGGAATATTTAAGATTTAAACTTTAAATAAAATTTAAATAGGTCCTGCACAGGCAGCTCAGTTGGCTGAACACCGTCCTGATACACCATGGTTGTAGTTTTGATTCCCGGTCAGGGTACATACAAGAAAAACACCAATGAACGCATCAATAGACAGAGTAACAAATCAATGTTTTTCTCTCTCTCTCTCTCCCTAAAATCAATAAAAAAAACAAAATTTTAATAATGTAAGTAAAATGCAACCCTGTAAGTAGTCTTATAAAGTACTAGCCACTGGATCGTAGGCACAGAGAAACGTTAAGTATCTCAACTACGAAGCAATGAATTTTCCACCTGTTCAGGTAAAGTCGGCAGTCACAGGTGATGCTGAATTCACCACCACACACGGGAACCACAGAGGCTGCCAGCAGAGAGGACGTCACTTCGCTGTGCTACAGCACAGCAGTAGCCCACGGAGGGTGTGCATCTGCCTGCATCTTTAGACGTGACGGCCACCCAGTCCGAACACACAAACCCAAGTCTGAGGATGCTCACCTTCCAACAGCTCCTCAACATCGTCCACGAAGAACTCCTTCAGCGGAGGGCGCTTCGGCCTCTTCAGGGTGTTCAGAAGTTGCTGGATTTTGGAGGACACTCTGCTGTTCACAGGGACACCTGTCACGGGAAAAGGAGCGCTAAGGCTAGAACACGCCACCTCCTCTGGAGAACAGGACACGGAAACGAGGTCCAGTGACCGGCCACATGAATAAAAAGTGCTGCCCCATCAGGCAGGCATTTTGGAATTAACGCATTAAAAAATCTTAACTGAATGCCTTTTAGGAAGTAGAATTTGTTCTAAGCTAGTGGTTTTCAAAGTGGTCCAGGGACCCCTGGGGGTGCCTGAGACTCTCAGGAGGTTCATGAGGTCAAACTACAGCCGACCCTTGAACAACACAGGTTCGCACTGCACAAGTCCACTATACACAGACTTTGAAATCAACACCTGCACTGTTTTCCAGTCTGTGGTTGGGAGTCCGTGGTCGTGGCGGGCCGAACATATGCACCAACCAGTGCCATTTTACACGGGCAACTTGAGTACTGCACGCTCTGGTACCTGCGGGAAGGCCCTGCAACCGACCCCCTGCAGGCACCAAGGGACAATGTTCTCAGGGAGTCAGTTACGCACTGACTTTCGACAGTGCAGCACCCGCGCCATTCAGGGGCCAACTGCCTTCCCCAGTCATGTTGAGGCAGCATTTCCCTTCGCACTTTCCTCCTGTCACAAGAGCACAGGGTGGTCTCCCAGAGGCCACACGTCAAGTCAGAGCAGAACAGACTGAATGGGGACGAGACACAGAACCAGATGATGCTATTATGCCACCGCTAGACCAGTGGCAACAACAGAAAACACGCCCATTTCCTCTCTAAATTTTCATTTTACTGTGCACATTTTTCAAATATGAGTTACTTATATTAAGCTATAATCAGTTTATTATTTTTAAATATTTTTGAAAATTTTTAGTTTTAATTTCTAATTATGGCAAATATCAAGAGCTACAATCCACATGAACTAAAAGCTCTTTGGTATTCTCAATAATTAAGAAATGCTGTTCTGGGGGCAAAAACGTCAGGAAGAGCCTGCCCTTAAACAGCCCACCACCCATCCGCTGGATAACAACACGTGCCCCTGCAAACAGACACGAACACCTGACACGGCGGTGGGCGCTCCAAGGAGAACCGACTCGGAAAGACAGCTGAGAGCAGGAGTGAGCAGGGCCCGGGCCTCGAAGGGCCTCGGCACCCCCCTACCCCCGACCGCAGGTAGGGCCGCTGACACCGTACTGTCTGTCTGCAGCGCGTCCCCTCCTCCAACACCGGGCCCGACTAGCACCAACAAATGTAAGTACCCGTCACGTCTCTTCAGTCTCCTCTAGTCCAGAATATTTCTTTGTCCTTTATAACACTGACATTTTGAAAGAGTGCCGTTCTTTCTTTTTCTTAAGTAGAACATACCTCAGTTTGAGTTTTATGAGGTTTTTTGTGATTCGATTCAAGTGCTGCATTCCTGGCTGAAGTGCCACGTGATAGCACATCCAGATTCCTGGGACACCCACCCACCCGCGCGGAGAGGCTGACTTCATCACCCAAGGTACTGCCCGGCCTCTCCGCTACATCGTCACTGTTGTTTCTTGTGCAACTAACACGCGATTGTGAGGAGACACTTCAGCAACACACGAACATCCTGCCCCTCACTGAACTTTCTCCCTGCATTTGCGGTTTCTTTCCCAACTTTAGCACTCAGTTCACACTGAGCAGTCCACACCTGGCATCCTGTCTGTCATCTGTCTGTCATCTACCATCTATCTGTCTGTCTCTCTACAATATTATCAGAGAACTAATGGATGCCTATTTTCTTAATTGTTACAGATCATCACGGTTGTATCTGATGCACAAACTGTCCCTGAGTTGGCCAGCAGGACCCTTGACAAGTTGACTTGTGACATGCCCCACCGTGTTTTAAGCACTTCCTTCCATTCCATTATGAGATGTTTCAGTCACTTGTACTCCCCTGCCCTGCCCTGCCCTGAAATCACACATCTTCCCAAGCAGCCCTGGCTGTCCTCAGTGGGAAGGGAGTAAAGAC
Source organism: Phyllostomus discolor (assembly GCF_004126475.2). NCBI lineage: Eukaryota > Metazoa > Chordata > Mammalia > Chiroptera > Phyllostomidae > Phyllostomus > Phyllostomus discolor. The sequence continues at coordinate 10,975,545 of NC_040904.2, read as the reverse complement.
CAAGATCTAGTCACCAGGTGTGCTCAGTGTCCATGCTTCTTTCAACAGACAGAGCTAAAAGTATATACAACTGTATACACACATTCATGTATTCATAGACACACATGCACACCTACAAGGACAATGCACATGTGTGCACAGATGTGTGTAAACTGACAGACTCGCATCTTAGAAATCGTGAGTCCACACCAACACCTCCAATCCCAGTCTCCTCCACAGAGTTCTCTCTTGCCTTTTATAGCTTATTGCTGGATGTCCCTCTTCCACAGTGAGAACCTTGCCCCCAACAGCATCAACGCCTTTGCTCAATACTATCAAGACTATAGGATAATTTCAAATTGCTTCATGCACAGCGCTACAAAAACAACCTACTAACAAGAGTTCAAAGTTTATCTGCTGTGCTTCCAACCCAACCGTGTCCAAAGTGGAGGGTGTGCCGTCCAATACTGTGTCCAGAACTTACCTGTATTTGCTCTCTCCCCATCACCCCCTTGAGTGTGGCTATGGTATTTCTTGGAAATACAGTCATGTTTGTTTATTATTTCTGCTCGATTTCAGTTTTAGGATTCTCCTCGCTCTTCCCATACTTTATGTTTTGATTATGTAGAACATTAACAAACTTCTAAATCTCAAAATCACAGTCACACATCACGGAACAACGAGGATCCATTCTGAGAAACGCATGATCAGGCAGTTTTGCCGTGTGGCGGTATAACAGTGCACCACATGCACCTGCGCAGCACAGCCTGCCGCACACCTGAGCTGTGTTTAACAAACTATGAGAGAAAAACCGTACATGATGAGCTTAACAGGTCAAAAAGATCATGAAACGAAAGTCATGATAAAAATGTTCAGGAAATTAGGAAAAAAGAGAACTTCCTCAACCTGATTATGAGCATCTATAAAAAACCCACAGCTAACATCACAATTAAAAATGAAAGAGTGAACACTCTCCCCCAACAATTAACAATAAGACAAGTTATGTCCCCTCTCAACATTTCTAACGAAAACTGCAAGTCCCAGCCACTGTAGTGAAGCTGGAAATACTGACGTCCCTGCAGGCAGACAATTCGGAAAGAGAAGTAAAACTCTGTTCACAGATAATACAACCGTGCATGTATGCAGAAAATCTTAAGGAATCTATCAAAAAACCTACCAGAACTAATATAAGGTCCATATAAAAGAAATCAACCATATTTCTATAGACTAGCAACAAATGATTGGGAAAAAAACTTAAATATCACTTACATTAGCATAAAAAATGTAACATATTTTGGGATAATTTTAACAAAATATGTGCAATACCTGTGCACTGAAAACTATAAAACAGTGCTAAAGTTTTTTATAAAAATTAAATAAAAAATATACGGTATTCATCAACTGAAGTATATAATAGTTAAGATACCAGTTATTTCCAAATTGATCCAGAGAATCAGTGAAATATCAATCAACATCTGACAGGAATTTTGGTAAAAATTAACAAGCTAATTTTAAAATATGTTACAACGCAGAAGTGGAATAGTCAAAGCAAAATTTAAATCGAAAGTAGAGTTGAAGACAAGCTACGCGATTTCAAGACAAAACCACAATCATCATGACAGTGTGCTATCGGCATAAGGATGAACAAATACAGCAACTGAACCACAGAGAGCGCCTGGGAATAGACTCCTCCCACACATGACCTACTGACTGTCATTCAGGATGCCAAAGAAGATTGGTGGGGACAGAATGGTCTTTAAAATAGATGATGCTATAACAACTGGATATTCATATATAAGAAAATGAAGTGTGATGCATTTCTTGCACCATGTTAAAATTAACTCAGATGAATCATACACCTAAATGTAAAACCTAAAAGTATAAAATCCTAGTAGAAAATATAGAAAACCTTTATGATTTTGAGATAGGAAAATATATCTTAGATAGGACACAAAAGTAGGATCCATAAAAGAAAAATTTGGTAAACTGGACATCATCAAAAATTTAACTTGTGTACTTGAACAATGATTAAAATAAAAATAGAAAAAAAATTAACTTCTACTCTTTGAAAGGCGTTAAGAGAATGAAAACACAAGCCACAGACTGGGAAAAAATATAAATTATAAGCCTGATTTTTAAAAAAAAACTTGTATCCAGAATACATAAAGAACTCTTCAATCTTAGCAAGACAACAATCAGCACATTAAAAAGTTAGCAAAAGGTTAGAACAGACTCTTTTGAAAAGACATGCAGATGGCAAATAAGCACATTAGAAGACGCTCAACACCATCCATCACTAGGGAGATGCAAATTCAAACTATGAGACACCTTGACACACCTATTAAGACAGTTAAAACCAACGATACCAACTGCTGGCAAGGCTGTGGAGGAACCAAACTCACCCCACTAATGGCAGGAATGGGAAATTAGATACAGACACCAGGAGAATGAGCCTGGCGATTTCCTAAGGAAATCGCAGACCTACCATTTCACTCCTGGTACTGATTGACCCAAAAGGAATGAAAGTGCACGACCACACAAAGACATGAATAAGCAGCTCTATTTGGAATAGCCAAAAACTAGAAAAAAAACAAAATATACATCGACAGGGAAACAGATAAACAAATTAGCGCAACCACACAATGAAATCTACTCCCCAATAAAAGGAATAAACTAATGATACATGTGAGAACATGAACCTCAAAATAAGTATGTAGAGTGGCAGAACCCAGACAATAAAAAGTAAGTACAGTATGATTCTTTTTATATAAAATTCTAGAAAATGCAAACTGACTACAGTGTCAGAAGTAAATCAGTGGTTTCCTGAGGAGGAGCCAAAAAAGGCAGCAGGAGTTCTGATAAAGGGGCACAAAAAATTTTCTGAAGAACAGATGTGTTCACTGTCGTGATTGCATGGATGATTTCATGGGTATACACACATCTTAAAATATAAAATTGCATACTTTGAATATATGGGGTTGATTACATGTCAATCATAGCTCAAATATAAGTTCTTAAATTCGTTCAAATATAAAGAGTAATAAATCAGATACAAATCTATCTAATCAACAGAAAGGCTGCTTCATGTGAAGTCAGTATTTTCCTTTTGTGTTTGGACAAAGAACTAGAAGATTTCAACAAATTTGACCTTCTGCTTAGAAGGATCAAAACACATGTTCCTCTGTGTTAGACGGGAGATCCTCTGGAGTTTTCTGCCATTCAAACCTGGCACGTGGGAAAGAAAACGTCCCGAGACTTTGACAGAACTTAGCTGTTTCAAAAGGAAACGGTGCTAAGCAGGACACTGAAGTCGCACTGGCAGCATGGGGCTCGCACATCAGGAACCGTGCCAGCTCCTGCGCCCCTTCCACAGGCTGCCGAGGACGGTGTGCAGGCACAAGGCTGCTGTGCGGCAGGCGGGACCTGCTGTGCGGGCCACACTATGTCCAAGTAAAAACCTTACACGCTCCTCATTTTCCTACACTATTGCAGATCCAAATTCCTTTTGCATCCAATTCAAACTTGGAGGCTTTCTCCACCCTATTCTCCTTGGTCCACTGGACCAATTCCACAGGTATTTCTGATCTTTTCTGCACAGGGTGCTTTCTGTGATAAACATGCACTAAAGGGTCGTAACTGCTGACTGGCTCAGGTTTGCTATAACGGTACACTAAGGGATGCTCAGTACCTGTGAAGCACCTGTGCTCGGCCGTGCCAAAAGGAGAAAGGAAGACATGCTCACCACCCGCTGTGTCCAGGAGGCGCCCACCGCACCCCCGAGGGACGCCTCTCACAGAGGCTGGCTGTGGACCCTCACAGTGCGAATGCTCCACAACAAGGCCAGTGGTGACATCAGGAGGGGCAGAGTGCAGATCTGCTTTTGAAAAACAAACCCAAAACAAAAGTGTTGTTAATTCAGAAGATCATTACGTTGCTGTTTAAACCCCATTTGAGTCAAGTTTCTCTAGCTGCGCTTTCTAAGCAAGGAGCATGACATTCTGATAATGTTGTTTTTCGGATCAACCAAAGCCCCCCAAGGACCCAGTGAACCCTCAGCTCCCAAACACGGCACACAGACCTGGGTGCAGGAAGGCTGTCCAGTGCCCACAGGGATCCAGACCAGCCCCACTGACCACAGCACACACACAGGCACACCCAGACTCGCCTCCCATTGAGATTTTACTCAGAAATCTCCCTCAATGAAGCCGAAACACATTTTAAATCAATTATTGGACCACTTTTCATTATATTATGAAAAAAAAAAACAAAACAGACTACCCTGTATTCTCCTAAAGAGTATGTTGGATGTCCCGAAGACACAGACCTTTACAGTCCTCAAAGAATAAACCTACAAAGATGAAAACTACCCTCGTGGCCAGTTCAACACAACTCACTGTTAAGAGACTACAACCAAGTTCTTAGAACAGAATGTATTTGTTTAAAGACAAACTAGTTAGAGACAGAAAATGTTTAGAGAGTCCCCCTTCCACTGTCTGAAATGTACATCTTTGTGTTGATTTTCATCATATGGCACACTGATCTGCTCGGGGACGCTGGCTGACTGTGAACTGCTCTCACATTATCGGTCTGGTGGAGTCTCCCACTAGGACAAGCACCGTGTCTGTCCAACTACCAGAAACTGGGCCTTGCCCTGACACTAGGGCAGATACTGGTCCACTTGAGAGATGGACATTAGCCTAGGTCAGTGGCAACTATAATCCGTTTTATCTTCTAACGAACGCTCCTGCCCTCGCAGACGGCACGCTCGTATCTTACACTCTGAACTTTTACCTATCATTTCACAACCTAGGCAGAAATTTAAAATACACAGAAAGATGAAATTATATGGAAGCAAAACACAAACTCACTATCTACACAGCAGAAAATACCATTTGGAAAAATCTAAATTTAATTACAGAGTTTTCATAACCCTGGAAAAGCTGGACATTGAAGAAATTAACATTTTAAAGTATTCCCATCATAACATTCTTTCAGTTTAAAAAGAAATCACCCATCTTTCCAAATTCAGCAAAAAGAATAAATGATTTTAACAGAATTCATGAAAAAGGTATAAATGTAATAATAACTGTAGTTTTTAAAATAGTTGAATAAAATAAGCAAACCACCTTCAAAATAAAAATTAATTACTGTGTAACTAAAAGTACTACTTTTAAATATACATATTTATATTTGTGTGCAAATGTTTGTTATTTGATTTCCTTAATCTAAAGTTGAAAATGATATACTTTTAAGATGACTTTTACCTAATAATATGTTCTACCTCTAAATTTTTACCTAAATATTCTTGTTCTTTGTTATTTCTTTTCTTAACCCAAACAGAGGAACTCTCTACTGTTAAAAACTAAAACAAAGGATGGTTTTTATAATGGAGAGAGAGAAATTGAGTATTCTCACGTTCAGAAATTCAAGCCGCTATGTTCAGCAAACACTTAGTACGCAAAGGCTACCGTCCACGGTAGCCCACGGTAGGGTACCACACGGAGCCCAGGTTAAGTCTTTAGACGTTACTGGAATTAATCACAGTGTGTGTGTGAGGCCAGGCGAGTGGGGTGGGAGACAGACAGGCTCAGCTACGCCTGAGGAGACCAAGAGTGCTCACCGAAAGGTCACGCACCCAACTCGTGAATCTTCACAGTCAGGGCCTTTCAGAGAATAAAAACACCTCCCCTTCCCCAAACACATTACAGTTAAGTGCTTTGTTAAAAGACCCACAACCACTGGAAGTCGAAGGCCATCTGGTTAAACATTCTGACCTGTGGGCAGTTTTTTAATAAATCGGTGGAGAAACTGTTTTTCAAGCTATCCACTGTCAACCTCCTTGAGGGAAGGGGGACATTAACCACTGCCCATTCACAGGACATGCAGAAAAGCTACCAAAATGGTCTGGGTGGGCTCTTTCCCAAAGGGGCCTTTTGTTGTGAAACATGCTGTCCTGGGGAGCCCCGACGGCGAGCTGCCCCCACCACCCATGGTCTCTGGGCACTGACGCAGAGCACGGCGTCGGGGGTCCTCACCTATGACTCGCGTCGCAGCAGAAGACACATGCTCAACAGAAACGGGCTCCGTGCAGAGGCAATAAACTTAAAATGAAGAACCTCAGTGCTGTGCCCACAGAGGATGGTGAGACTAAAGCCGTTGGCCACTTAAAACACCCAGAGTAGTCCCAGCCCGGCCAAATAACCAAGATTTTACATGACGCAGCTCAGCACCCAAGCCCAGAGCCTGCCTGCTGTGACCCCACGGACAACACCAGCCACACGCGCCTTCAGTGCGAGCAGAACAGCAACGAACAGCAAAGAGAACGAAGAGGAAGCAAGAACACCGTCGGGCTGGCTTCGATGCTAAGCCAGGCGTGCAATCTCAGGTCAGTGACAATCAACCTTTCTGTCCTCCCTCCACATCTAGAAAACAGAGGGGTCACAATCACACTCTGTAAGGTGTTCATGCAAGAACCCATGTGGGTGCTGTGTGTTAGCCAAACACAGCTAACGATGCTACTGTTTGTTTTTAAAATGTGATTTCAAGTAATGAAAAGGTTTGTACTTTTCCCCTAACAGTAATGTAATGTAAAGATCGGATGATTTGGAAGAGGTCTGTGCTTCTCTGTGACTTAGCTCTGACTGTCATCGCTGTCCAGGCTGAGGAGTTCTTTATCCTGGACCTCCCGAGCAAACTGATGGACCCACAGCTGTGCACACGAGCAAAGGCGGAGACAATGTCGTGGCTGCGGGCCAAGGGTGACCATCGGGGCAACTATGGGCACATCTAACTGAACACCCACTCGGCACCTGCCACCTGTGCCAGCCCGCCCTCCAGAGCAGCGGGGAGCACACGTCGAGAGACACCACACACTTCTCTCTGCCCACGGGGAAGGCCCACATGCCAGAGCGCCTGGAATCATCAACCACAGAAGTCGCAAGGACTACTTTTGTTACCAAAAAGCCATTTTCCAGATGAAAAAGAGAAGACAGGTTCCGACGGGCGCAGAGGCACCCCTGTCCTACAAAGGCCACGGAAACCGTTACTGACCTATGTGGGCGTGGGCCGCGGGGCCTGCGAGCGCGGCGGCAGGTCTCCCTCCCGGGTGAGATGAGGTGGAAGATGCGGAGGATGAGGTGGACGAGCCCTGAATGACCCGGTCGAGCCAGGGCTCGACGCTGGAATGGCTCTGGAGCGGAGTGGAGGTGAGTCGCCCGGGTCGCCGTAAAGAGCCCTCATCTTCTGAGGCAGACGACGTGTCTGTGGTTAAAATAACGACGACAGGCGTGATGTAGGGATGGGTCGCTGAGGAAGGCCATTCCCACACTGGCACCCGGGCCTCCCAGCCTGCGCCGCACTGCCCTGTATGCCTGCACAGCCGCACCCGCACGTGGCTGAGGAGTCACGGCAAAGGTCACACTCAATCTAGAAGGGCCTGCATCAACCAACTGGAAGATCCAAAGGACCCTAGCTGGGAAAACTGGCTTTAAGACCCCAGCTTCCCCCAGAGGTCTTAGTCCTGGGACATTACACACTGGGAGCGAAGACAGGCTCCCAGCGTGGCTGCGGAACATTGCTTGGTGGGGCCCCAAATATCAAAGGAGACTCCAACTGGGGAACGCTCTGTGAACATCCAGTGTTGCTACAGACCATTCACTCCGACCCCTACACCACCTTCATGCGGCTGAGAACCCTGCAGGGAAGGAGCAGCTCACCTCCCGAGAAAGCACGTGGGCGGCAGGGGCTGTAGCCTATGTGCCTCCCTCACCCCATTCACCTGCCTCTCCCTAGGGGAAGCAGGAATGGACTCTGGAAAGAATTCCTTCCCCAAGAAAACTGCTTCAGTCAGTAAAATTAACCATGATTAAGGTTCTATCAAGTCTGTATGACTATGCATTTTATTACAGGTTTCACAATTACTTTAAAGTACTTAAAAATTGGGTAGAAAGAGTAATTTGAAGGCCATTTCTTAGATTTTTTTCAATAGTATGAACTTTCTTCTTTTTTAGCAAGAAAGCATGACCAGGACACTAAATTATTTTGTGAATCTGGTGTTGGGCTTTCAGTCGCCAGTCTCATGACTTACATAACAAGATAGGCAACAGATGTGCATGGACACAAAGTCATTAAACCAACACGTGGGATAATTTAATAGGAAGCTTACAAAACATCACTGACAAAGAGAAACTCCATTTAAAGGTTTCATTTCTAATTACAATAACAACAAACAACAAAGTAAAAATTTTAAATCCTCTAGATAGCCTTCTCCTCTCCCATTTAAGGCCTGGTAACAACACAGTAAATAAGCGAATAATTTAACAAATTTTAATCCAGGGAACACTTGCATACCACTAAATTTTCATTTTAGGTTCTTTTCTTCTTTAAGACACACAGATAGCATCTTAGTAATGAAAAAACAAAAACCTAAAATTTACACAATAAGTCTGTAAAAAGCAATTATCTGTTTGGGTAAGAAGTATACTGTGTGCACCACAAATTTTTAGGTAAGCACTACTGCACATACATAAACATTTTCAATCTCCATTTTCCAACTCTTTACTACAAGTCAGAAGGATATTCCAACCCAGCGGGAAAGAAAGTTACAACACCAAGCGTCTGAAACACCCCTGGGACATTCCTGACCCAGTTTCACCAGTACCTGGGGGGGTGCAGGTTTCCAGAGATGAATGCACGAGAACAGACCGCCTTTTCGAGGGCAGAGGCACCTTCCTCTCTTTGTATTTGGCCAAAGCTGCTTGCACGGCTTCAGTGTGAACATCTACATAGGAACAGCAATAAAAAGTCTTTAAAACATTGTTTATGAAGTACCAAAATTAAGGTTCATGGCTTTCATTGAGTGTAAAAGCAACCCAAGCTCACCCTGTGCCTACTTGCGTGTCTCACATTTTGGCCCTAAGATTTCTTTAAATATTCCTTTGTTTGTAGGTTTGACTTTGGAACCATGAATATTTTCACAGTCATAAATGAAAACTAAATTTTTTAAAATCCCCCAAATTGAAGATAAGATAAAGCAAATAAACTTAAATGTGTCTCCAACTGTCGTCATAAACCACTCCAAATGACTTGAACCTGCTCCTCTAGCAAAACCTACTAAGGACAAAAAAATTGCATGAGACCACTTCTGTACAATTAAAGTTTTTCTCCAACAAGATGTTTTTAAAACATTTAAGAACCTTACAGGGAAATGGCAGATAAACTGCTAATCAAGAAAAATTAAAAATTCACACTTACATGTACTGAAATAAAATTTACAAACATCAAAGGCAACAAGACAATTGTAAAAGCTTCCAGAAAGAGAGAGTAAACCATCTTGAAGGATTAAGAAAGAGGGACATGACTCAACAGTAACCACCCAGCTGCAAGAAGGAAACATAGTAACAAAGAAAAAGTTTTGAATCTACAATTTTATATCCAGCCAAATTATCATTTGAACACCAGGGTCTAATAAAAATATACCCAGACATAGAAGTGAAATACCCTTGGAAGAAGCTGCTTAAAGGAGAGACAAATCCAGGAGCCCCTTCAACAGATACAGCAGTGACTCTAACTATACACGTCAATCTTCCGTCCCACCTTAGCTGTCATCCTGCTCTCTATGCAGGAGTCTGTCTCTATTTTGCGTGTTAGTTCAGTTTGTTCATGAGATTCTACATATGACTGAAATAATATAGTATTTGTGCTTCTCTGACTGGGTTATTTGACTTAGCATAATGTTCTCCAGGTTCATCTGTACTGTCACAAAGGGTAAAATTTTCTTCTTTTTTACAGCCAAGTAGTATTCCATTCTGTAAATGTCCCATAGTTGTTTTATCCACTCATCTATTGGTGGACACTAGAGCTGCTTCCATGACTTAACAATTGTAAATAATGCTGCAATGAACATAGGAGTGCTTATGTTCTCTTGAATTAGTGGTTTGGGTTCCTTCAAATATACTCCCAGGAGTAGGATCACTAGGGCAAAAGGCTGACCTAATTTTTAATTGTTTGAGGTATCTCCATACTGCTTTCCACAGTGGCTGCACCAATCTGCATTCCCACCAACAGTGCAAAGGGGTTCTCTTTTTTCCACATTCTCACCAGCACTTGTTGTATATTGATTTATTATTATAGCCATTCTAACAGCTGTGACATGATGTCTCACTGCGGTTTTAATTCACATTTCTTTGATGATTAGTGATACTAAGCACCCTTTCAAATGTCTATTGGCCATCTGTATGTCCTCTTTGAAGAAGTATCTATTTAGGTCCTTTGTCCATCTTCTTAATTGGGTTGTTTGGTTTTTGGTGTTGAGTTTTGTAAAAAACTTCTTTAAGTTTTTGTATAAAGAAGCTTTTGTATAAAGAAGCTTTTGTATAAAACTTTTTTATGAATTTTGGATATTAACCCCTTATTAGATATACTGGTGAGTATGTTCTCCCATTCTGTAGGCTTTTTATTTTGTTTTTGATTTCGGGCAAAGGCTTTGCTGTGCAAAACCTTTTTAGTTTGATGTAGTCCCATTTGTTCCTTTCTCCCCCCTTGCCTAGAGAAATATATCCAATAAAATATTGCTACCAGAAATATCTAAGATTTTGCTGCCTATGTTTTCCTCTACTATTTTTAGGGTTTCAGGTCAAACATTTAAGGCTTTAATACATTTTGAATTTATTCTTGTGTGTGGTGTAAAAAGGTAGTCTAGTTTCATTATTATGCACATCTGTCCAATTTCCCCAGCACCATTAACTGAATGAGCTATCTTTAGCCCACTGTAGGTGCTTGCTCCCTCTAATATTAATTGACTATAAAGGTGTAGCTTTATTTCTGGGCTCTCCATTCTGTTCCACTGATGTATATATCTATTCTTATGCCACTACCAGGCTGTTTTGATTACAGTGGACTTGTAGTATAGTTTGGTATTAGGTAGCATGATTCATTCCTTCAACCTCCAAGGTTCTTCTTTTCTCAGGACCACTGTTGCTATGTGGGGCCTTTTGTGGTTCCATGTATACTTTTGAAATATCTGTTCTACTTCTGAGAAACATATCATTGGAATCTTGATAGGAATTGCACTGACTCTATAGATTGCTTTGGCTGGTATGGAAATTTTAATGATGTCAATTCTTCCTATTCGTGAACACAGTATGTGCTTCCACTTTTTTGGATCTTCTTCACTTTCTTTCCTCAGTGCCTTATAATTTTCCAAGTACAGGTCTTTTACATTCTTGGTTAGAGCTATTCCTAGGTATTTTATTCTTTTTGAAGCAATTATAAATGGGAGTGATGTCTTAATTTCCCTTTCTGTTAGTTCATTATTGGCATGTAAAACTGTAACTGATTTCTGGATATTCATTTTGTGTCCTGCTACTTTACTGAATTCATTTATCAGATTTAGTATTTTCTTAGTCGAATCTTTGGGGTTCTCTATGTACAGTCTCATGTTATCTGCAAAGAGAGTTTTACTTCTTCCCTTCCAATTTGGATGCCTTTTATTTCTTCTTGTCTGATTGCTGTGGCTAGGACTTCCAGTACTATGTTAAATATGAGAGGTGGAAGCGGACATCCATGTCTTGATCCTGTTCTTAAGAGGGACGCTTATAGTTTTTACCCATTGAGTAGGATGCTGGCAGTATGGCCTTTATCATGTTTAGGTGTGTTCCCTCTATTCCTCCTTTTCTGAGTTTTTCTCATAAATGGATGTTATATTTTTATTAATTGTTTTTCCTATATCTACTGATATGAGCACATGATTTTTATTCTTCATTTTGTTTATGTGGTGAATCACATTTATTGATTTGCAAATATTGTACCAACCTTGTATTCCAGGGATAAATCCCACTTGATCATGGTGTATGATCTTTTGATGCACTGCTGTATTCAGTTTGCTAATATTTTGTTGAGAATTTGAGTGTCTATGTTCATCAGGGATATTGGCCTATGATTTCCTTTTTTTTTTTTTTGGAAGTGTCTTTGCTGGGTTTTGGAATTAGGATAATGCTGGCTTCATAAAATGAGCTTGGAAGTCTTCCCTACCCTTGAACTTTTTGAAATAGTTTGAAGAGAAGTGTTAGTTCTTCCAGCAATGTTTGGTAAAATTCACCTATGAATCCATCCGGTGCAGGGCTTCTGTTTGTTGGGAGTTTTTTGATTGCTGCTTCAATTTCACTAGGTGTAACCTGTCTATTCAGACTCTCTGATTCTTCCTAATTTAGTTTTGGAAAATTGTGTGTTTCTAGGAGTTTATCTATTTTGTCCATGTTGTCCAGTTTGTTGGCATTTAGTTGTTCACAATATTTTCTTATAATCCTTTGTATTTCTTTGGTGTCAGTTGTTATTTCTCCTCTTTCATTTCTGATTCCATTTATTTGGGTCCTCTCTCTTTTTTTCTTGATAAGTCTGGTTAAAGGTTTGTCAATCTTGTTTATCTTTTCAAAGAACAAGGTCTTGGATTCATTGATCTTTTGTATCATTTTTTAAGACTATTTCATTTATTTCTGCTCTAATCTTTTTATTTCCTTCCTTCTACTCGCTTTGGGCTTTGCCTGTTGTTCTTTTCAAGTTCCTTTAAGTGTAAAGTTAGATTGTTTATTTAAACTTCTTCTTGTTTTTAGGGGGATAGGCCTGTAATGCTATGAATTAACCTCTTAGGATTGCTTTCCCTGTGTCTCACAGATTTTGGATTGCTGCGTTCTCATTTTCATTTGTTTAAAGGTAGCTTTTGATTTCATCCTTGATCTCGTTGTTGACCCATTCTCTGCTTAATAACATGTTATTTAGCTTCCATGACTTTGTGTGTTTTTCAGTGCTATCTCCAAGAAACCCACTTGTGGTTGAAAGATATACACAGACTAAAAGTAAAGGATTTGGAAAAGATATTTCATGCAAATGGAAAGGAAAAGAAATCTGGGGTAGCAATACTTATATCTAACAAAACAGATTTTTAAAACCAAAGCTATAGTAAGAGACAAGGAACAACACTAGATAATGACAAAGGGAACAATCCAATGAGAGGACATAACCCTGGTAAACATTTACACACCCAACATAGGAGCACCCAAATATGTGAAGTAAATCTTAATGGACATAAAGAGAGAGAACAACAGAAATACAGTCATAGTTGGGGACTATGATGGATAGTTGACTTTGATGGATAGATTTTCCAGGCAGAAAATCAATAAGGAGACAGCGGCCTTGAATGACACACTAGGTCAAATGGATTTAATTGATGTCTTCAGAGCATTTCAATCCAAAGCAGCAGAATATGCATACTTTTCAAGTGCATGAGGAATGTTTTCTAGAACAGACTACATGTTAGGACACAAAACAATTCTCAATAAATTTAAGAATACTGAAACCATACCAAGCATCTTCTCTGACCACAATGCTATGAAACTAGAAATCAGTTGCAAGAACACTGAAAACACACAAAGACATGGAAGCTAAATTACATGTTATTAAATAATGAATGGGTCAATAATGAGATCAAAGAAGAAAACAAGATACCCTGAAACACTTTAAAATCTTGTCTGGTGTCTGAGAAACAAACAAAAACAGATTAACCAACAGATCAAAGAAATTCAACAAAGCACAAGAAACATAAAACTACACTGAGGCACAAGATTGGCACTATTGACTTAGAAGAATTGATAAGTTGGACTTCATTAACATTACAAATCTGTGCTCTTCAAAAGACACTTTAAGAGAATGCAAAGACAAGACAAAGCCTAGGAGAAAATATTGGCAAACCACATTTATGATAAAGGTCTTATATTCAGGAAAAAGAAGAATTAGAACTAAAATAAAGTTCACAAGGATAGAAAACCACTTATTAATATCAGTTACATGGAAGTGGATGGTGAGGAGGATGGAGGCAGAGAAATAAGGAAGACGGGAAGAGGAAGGAGACCCTTTACGGGATCCCATTTACGGACTGGGGACTCATACGTGTCTGTGTGCATTAGCTTCCAGGGCTGAAGAAGATGGTGTTTGGTGAACCACTAAGGGTGGGGCTTGGGATTCAGGGACTTCAGGTGATTTTTACTATTGGTCTTAAACTTGGTTTAATACTTTATACTATATGTATTAATTATATTACAGAAAAAAATCATCAGTGTGATGAAGTTTTTTTAAATGTGTATTAAATTGGTAAGAAATTACCTGATCCAAAATTTCTCAAATCTCTTCGTCATACTCCACTGTTGACATAACATTTAAAATCTTAATGTTCTTTCTAGGTATTCTTAAAACAAAAATGGCTATTTCTTTATTTTTAATTTACATTTTATTTTTCCATTACAATTTACATTCAATACTATTTTGTATTAGTTTCAGGGGTGCAGCACATTGGTTGGACAATAACGTACTTTACAGAGTGCTCCCAGCACCCACCCGGCACCACACATAGCTATTACAGCAGTGCCGACTACATGCCCTATGCTGTACTTTACCCCTCCGTGACTGCTTTACAACCACCAATTTGTACTTCTTAGTTCCTTCACCTTTTGCACCCAGTCCTGCCACACCCCAGCAATCATCACTATGTTTCTGTGTCTACGAGTCTGTTTCAATTGTGTTTGTTAATTTACTCTGTTCTTAAGATTCCACATTAAGTGAAATCATATGGTATTTTTCTTTCTCTGGCATCTTTCACTTAGCATAATGCTCTCTAGGTCCAAACATAATGTTGCAGGTGGTAACATTTTTTTTTTTTATGGCTGAGTAATAGTCCATTTGTATACACAGGGTAGGGCAAAAGTAGATTTATAGTTGTGATTACACATAGCAGTTTATTACTGTATTATTATTTATTAATTACTGTATTAATTTCCATACGAACATCTGTAAACCCACTTTTGCCCCACCCTGTGTGGACTGCTACTTCTTTATCCACTCATTTATCGATGGGCACTTGGATTGCTCCCATATCTTGGATATTGTAAATAATGCCACCACTAACATGAGCGTGCATATAGTCCGCTGAAATAGTATTTTGAGTTTCTTCAGATATATACCCAGAAGTGGAATCATTGGGTCAAAAGGTAAATTCCATTTTTAATTTTTTGAGGAACTTCCATACTGTTTTCCACAGTGGCTGCACCAGTCTGCATTCCTACCAACAATGTACAACAGTTCCCTTTTCTCCACATCCTCACCAGCATTTGTTGTTTGTGGATTCACTGATGATGGCCATTTTGACAGATGTGAATGGATATCTCATTGTGGTTTTAATGTGCACTTCTCTGACGATCAGCGCTACTGAGCATCTTTTCATGTATTTACCATCTGTATGCTCTCTTCGAAGAAGGTTCTATACAGGTCCCCTGCCCATTCTTTTTCATCCTCACATGAGGACATGCTTATTGATTTTAGAGAAAGAGGAAGGGAGGGAGAGAAAGAGGGAAAGAAAGACTGAAGTGAGAGAGAAACACTGATAAGTTGCCTCTTGCACACGCCCCGACTGGGACCAAACCCGAAATCCAGGCACGTGTCCTAACCAGGAATAGAACCCTTGACCTTTCCATTTATAGGACGACACTCCAACTGGTTGAGCCACACTGGCCAGGGCCCCCTGCCCATTTTTTATTTTCTATGTTTTTAAGATTTTATTTATTTACTTTTAGAGAGAGTGGAAGGAAGGGAAGAAGAAGGAAATATCAATGTGTGGTTGCTTCTCTCATACCCCCAACCAGGGACCTGGCCTGCAACCCAGGCATGTGCCCCAACTGGGAATCAAACCAGTGAACTTTCAGGTCGCAAGCTGGCTTCCAATCCACTGAGCCACACCAGCCAGGGCTCTACCCATTTCTTAAACTGGATTTTTTTTAGTATTGAGTTGTATGAGTTCTTTATTAATTACGGATATTAACCGTTTTATCTTCCTTTCAGTAGGTTGTCTTTTCATTTGTTAATTATTTCCTTTGTGGCATAAAAACTTTCTCGTTTCACGTAGTCACGTTTACTTTTTCTTTTCTTTCCTTTGCCCCAGGAGATAGGTCAGAACAAAATGTTGCTATAAGAAATGTCCAAGATTTTACTGCCTATGTTTCCTTCTAAAAGTTTTATGGTTTCAAGTCTTAAATTTAAAGTCTTTAATCCATTTTGAGTTTATTCTTGTATATGGTATAAGAAAGTGGTCTAGTTTCATTTTTTGTATGTATCTGTCTAATTTTCCCAATACCACTTATTGAATAGATTGTTTTTACCACATTGTTTTTGTCCCCTTTGTCAAATCTTAACTGACCATATAAGGGGAGGTTTATTTCTGGGTTTATTTCTGGGCTAGCTATTCTGTTCTATTGATCTATATGTCTGTTTTTATGCCAGTACCATGCTGTTTTGATTCTTATGGCCTTTTAGAATATTTTTATTCAGGTAGCATGACACCTCCAACTTTGTTCTTTTTTCTTAAGATTGCTGTGGCTATTTGAGGCCTTTTGTGGTTACATTTAAATTTTTGGATTATTTGTTCTATTTCTGTGAAATATGCCATTGGTGTTTTGATAGGAATCGTGTTGCATCTACAAATTGCTTTGGGTGTGATGGACATTTTAATGATGCTAATTCTTCCTACTCATGAGCACAGTACATGCTTCCATTTATTTGTACCTTCTTCAATTTCTTTCCTCAGTATCTTACAATTTTATCTCCTTGGTTAAATTTTTTCCTGGGTGTTTTATTTTTTGGTGCAATTGTAAATAGGATTTTTTTTCCCTTTCTGATAGTTCATTACTGGTGTATAAAACTGCTCAGTTGGTTAAGAGCATCGTTCCAATGTGCCAAGGTTGCAAGTTCAATCACCAGTCAGGGCACATGCAAGAATCAATCAATAAATGCATAATGAAGTGAAACAATGAATCAACATTTCTCTCTCCCTCAACTCTAAAATCAATAAAAATTTTAAAAATAAAGTTAAATTAAAAAGAAATTAAAACGCAAACAATTTCTGAATATTTATTTTGTATACTGCTACTATAATGAATTCAGTTATCAGTTCTAGTAGTTCTATTTACTTTTTAAAGACTTTCTTTTTTCAAAATTTTATTTATTTATTTTTCAGAAAGAGGGGAAGGGAAGGACAAAGAGAGGGAGAGAAACACTGATGTGTGAGAGAAACATCAATTGGTTGTCCCTTGCACAACCCCAATAGTTTGGGTGGGCCCGTAAGTTGGTTGGGATGTAGTCTCAGGATCTCCAGCGTGGGGCAAACAGTGTCAGCCAGGTTGATGGAGTCTCAAATATGACACTTGCCTGCAGGCTCTGCGGCTCTGTGGGGAGAGGGCTCAGAAAGGAGGCATTGGCCTCTTCCTACTATTCTGTCTGGAAGAAAGCTGTCCCCCAGCTCTCTCTCTGATGCCAGACACTTCAGTTCCTCCCTGTATGCCACTGATGATGCCATTCAAGCTGCTACCCCAGGGCTGCAACTCAGAAGTAAGTCTGAGAAGGTAAGTCTGTGCGTAGATTCTTTAAGGGGAACTGTTTGGGACTCCAGCAGTTTCTTCCACCAACTCAATCCACACTGGTTTTTGCAAACAGGTTATAGGGACTTATTTTCCCACCACTGGAACTCTGGGCTGGGGGGCCTGCTGGGGTCCCTGCTGTGGGGGTGGGACTCTTCACTTCCAAGATATCCCTCCTGAATTTTTATCCACTGCACGTGGATATGGGACCAGCTTATTCCGCATCTGCGCCCCTCCTATCAGTCTTGATGGATATGGTTTAATTCTGTAGTTGTCAGACTTCACTTTAACTTGATTTCTCAACAAAATGTTTAAAAAATTTTTTCAAATGGGTAAATTTTAGAAACATCTACTAAGAAGAGGGCACTTACACTACTGTCTACCCTAAAACTTACTGCGGTTATGTGAAGGTTAAATTATGCTAAGCAAAATAAGTCAGTCAGCCAGAGAAAGACAAATACCGTATGATCTCACTCATCTGTGGATTCTCATGAACAATATAAAACCAGAGGCAGATACACGGAACAGACTAGCAGATCTCAGAGGGGAGCAGGTGGGGGGAACTGGAAGAGATCAGCCAAAGGACACATATCCATATATGCATGGACACAGACAACAATGTGGGGAAGGCAGGGAGGGGGCTGGGTGATGGGGGCAAAGGGGGGGGGAGGAAATGGGGGATATCTCTAATAGTTCCAATAATAAAACAAGGAAAAAATAACCCAAAGACTTAGAGTCCAGGAGTGGAGGCCTGCTGCCTCTGGTCCCTACCTGACCGGAAGCGCTCGTCCCGCGAGTTGGTGGGCCGTGCCTTCTGCTGCTTAGGCACTGCAGCCGTGGTTTGTGAGGGCCCGGGGGTCCTAGGCTCTGTTTGGAGGGATGGGTCCACTCCTGAAACACAATTTTATAGGTATGTCTTGTGTCAACCACTTACTTTTCCAACTGTGGAAAAACCCATTTTAAACAGCACGCACTGTACCAAAATCAATGATCTGAGCACATGCGCCCTGTGCTGGCCCTTGTACCCCGAAGACCCGAGTCTGGAGGTCAAGGGGGAGCTGTCGATGTCCACTTCCAGCTCTCTCCCCACAGTGCCCCCAGCCCAACCCTGCATCTGGCATCCACTGTTCGCAAGAAAGACGACCATCACAGAGCCCAGGCCTGAGCCCTGTGAGCAGCGCACACGCAGGTGCTCAAGCAGACTCTCCAGAGAAGGGCCTCCGAAAGCGCGTTTGTGCACCATAAACATTTCCTGAGTCTGAAAGGAGCTGAGTCACTTTTTCTGGCACTGCCCATGGTGTCGGCATACGCAGTGAGAAGCAGCCCTCTAAGCAATCACAAGGGCATCACCAGTCGCCCTCAGACACAGGCAGGAAAGAAGTGGAGAAAGAGCAGAGAAAAGCACAGATGATAAGGATGACAGCAGACTACCACGCTCAGACTCAGGCCCAACTGCCTTGACCTGAGACAACTGCTCACTGTCTCCACACCCAACCCACTGATGCCTGTCCACACTCGTGGCCAGGCCCACAGCGCTCACGTCCTCCACCCTGACCACACAGGCCCTCAGGATACAGTGTGGTAAGTAAGGAATAGGGTCATTAAATGAAACCTCTGGTATTGTCCGAGTCCCCATTTGCTGACATTTGGGAACAGCATAAAGCAAAGCCTTCAGTTGCGCATCATCAAAATAATCGGCTTAATTTAGCCTTTGGTTCAAAAGTCTCATAAAAATCGCCAGCAGGACTCCAACCCCACTGGCTCCTCTGGCCTTCAACAGTCCCGGAAAAAAGGCAGCTTATCCCTGCCTTGGACCCTGGTACTCAATGTTATGTGCCATGGACTATAAATAGGTGTGATGCAAACTGATGTACAGACCAATGGACATCCCTATACTCACATTCCAAAATATGGGCACTCTGATTCTTTGAGATAGATTCATTTATTCAACAAAGACACAAAACCCATTTTGAAATTACTGGATAAAAGAGAAGGTATATTTTTAACTTTAACAGATACCAAAGGGTAACTTTCCAAAAAGATTACAGCAATTCGCACTCACAAGCAATGTATGAAAGTACCATTTCCCCACATCCTGTCAGCACTGGATGTTACAGGATGTTATAAAGTTTCAGAATTTTGCCAAGCTGATAGGAGAAAAATAGTTCACTTTAATTTGAGTTTCCCCATCTACTATTAGGGTTGAACATAATGTTTATGGCCCATCCATATTTCTTCTCTCCAAATTTTTATTCATTTCACCAAGCTAATAAGCCCCCGAAAACAACTGCAGGAAGCCCTTGTCTGCTGGGGACACGACCCTGCACTGAGCACACCTCCCTCACCTACAGCCGGGCTGGTGCCTTCCTCACCTACAGCCCAGCAGCTCAGTCATTCTGAAAAATGTTCATTTCTAGGGAACCAATACCAGTTTTTCTTTTCCTTCCTAACTTCTAGGTCTCCTATCTTGTAACCTCCACTCACGAGTTACTCAAAGATACTCCTGAATTTCATAGTATCTCTTAATTACAAACCTTTTCAGAGCTGTGATCCTTAAGTCTCTGTTCACTAACAGTGGAGAGGAAGAGGATCCCAGCTCTGTCTCCGCCCTTTGAATGCTCCTCAGTCACTGCCAGACCCCTTTCTCCTCCACTCATTTTCTTCCATTCCCTATGCAAGACCCCCTGTTGTGACAAACAATCAAGTGTACACGCCCAGGTCGAGCATCTTGAGAGCTAGTTCTTTCTCACTACTATTCTTTTTCAAAACTGTATTGGCTACTCTCAGAACTTGCCTCCTTCAAGTGGGTTATTTTTTTCCAATCCTGAAGCCACTGGGATTCAGACTGAACTATATTATGTTCACACAGTAATGTTGAAACTGCCTATTTTATAATAATTTTTCTGTTGCTATTCAATTACAGTTATCCTAATTTTCCCCCATTGCTCTCCTCTGCCCCACCCCCCCCAACTCCCACAGTCCATTTCCACCCCATTGTCCATGTCCATGGGTCCTTTATACATATCCCTGACTTGGCCCTTTCTCTTCTTTTACCTGTTATCCCCCTCCCCCTCCCCTCTGGTTACTCTCAGTTTGTTCTTTATTTCCATGTTTCTGGTTCTATTTTGCTCATTTGTTTGTTATATTGATTAGGTTACACTAATAGGTGAGATCATGTGGTTTATCTTTCACTGCCTGGCTTACTTCACTTAGCATAATGCTCTCCAGTTCCATTCATACTGTCGTGAAGGGTAGGAGCTCCTTCTTTCTTTCTGCTGCATAGAATTCCATTGTGTAAATGTACCACAGTTTTTTGATACACTCATTTACTGATGGGCACTTAGGCTGTTTCCAAGCACCTGGCTATCGTAAATAACGCTGCTATGAACATTGGGTGCATAGGTTCCTTTGAATTGGTGTTTCAGGATTCTTAGGATATAATTCCATCATCCCAGCAGTGGAAATCACTAGATCAAAAGGCAGTTCCATTTTTTTTGTTTTTTGAGGAAATTCCATACTCTTTTCCACAATGGCTACACTAGTCTGCATTCCCAACAGTGCACTAGGGTTCCCTTTTCTCCACAACCTGGCCAGCACTTGTTATTTGTTGATTTGGTTATGATGGCCATTCTGACAGGTGTAAGGTGGTATCTCATTGTGGTTTTAATTTGCATCTCTCTGACGGCTAGTGATGCTGAGCATCCTTTCATAAGTCTCTGGGCCAGCTGTATGTCCTCCTTGAAGAAGTGTCTGTTCAGGTCCTGTGTCCATTTTTAATTGGACTTTTTGTTTTCTTGGTATGGAGTCATGTGAGTTCTTTATATACAATGTTTTTCCAATTACAAATTTGGAGTTTCTTCTATTTTAGGGTGTTGGCTATTTCTTTCAAATAGATTTTATGAATCTAATAAAGTTCTGTGGCTTTCTTGCTAAATATAATAAGCAGCTGACAGTTTACTGCCCCTATAAATGTTTTTTTCATTAACAGAAATTCTTCCATAGAAAAGCTATAGATTCTTGCATATTTGTCTTACATCAAACCAAAAACTCTAGTTCTAATAGTTAATAAGCAGTCACCTGGGTTTTTAAGGTATAAAATAACACCATCTGTAACTAAAGATGTTCATCCTGCTTTGTTTCCCGTCACATCACACTGACAGTGGCCACCTAAGAGCAGGCACAGCGAGCACTCCTGTCTCACCCCGCACAGGACGGAAATGCCGCAGTGTGTGATCGTGCAATGTGCCGCTGGCTGTGGATGTTTGCAAACGGGCTGTCAGATGTTTCCGTCATTTCCTTAAATTCCAGTTTTAGTCAGAGGTTGATGCTGCTTTATTTTGGAGGAATGAATGTCAGTGTATAAAGAGACTCTTCACTATTGTTTCTGTTGTCGACTGTAAAATATATCACATTGATGTAAGCAGCATAAAGCATGTTTTCAGTTTAAGAATTATTATAAGGAAATAAAAACAATACTGGTTAAGAAAACAAAGACTCAAGTGCCGCAGGAGCCCCTGCAGTGCCTCAGTCTCGCTCCACGATGAAACACTGTGCCGACTTCAGTGAAGACCACTCCCCTGTCTCTCTTTACCGACTACATAAGGGTTCCTAGATAGCACAGTGTGGCATGTTTTTCACTTAAACCACCTCCATTCCTTTGCAATTATTTCTTTCACTACCCATGTGTTTACGGGTTTCATCCTTGCTGACACATGCAGGTCTTCAGCTCTCCCCTGTATGAACTCTGTCGGTTGGTGTTCCAGTTACTGACAGTTGAAGGATACAATACACACTCTTGTGCGGGAGCAAACACAAATGAACACATTTGAAGTTTCTCGAGGGCACCTGTGTACCTGAGGGAGAACTGCTGGTCGCCTCTGACCTCTTCGGCTTTATCAGGTAACACTAACTGTCCTTACCCGCACCGTCCAACCCTCTCCAACCACCGGGGGCAGGGTAGGCTGTAATAAGCATTTCTCTGATCACTGCTGAGCCTTGGCACCTTCCATTTGCGTGCTGGCCATGAGGGCTTCCTCTTATGATATGCTTCCTCAAGTCTTCAGCTCACTTTTCTTCTGGGCTTTTTCTGTTTTAAGCATGTTGGGAAACTTTCTGGCTATCTGAGTTTAAATTAATTTGAATTAAATTAAAGATTCGGTCTTTCACTACTTTCCATTATTTCAAGTGCTCAAAGCTCTACGTGGCTAGTGTGCGGTTCACTGGACACTACAGCCTCAGGGCACTTTCATTATCCCAGAGAGTTCTGCTGAATGGTGATGCTCTTAGTTATTTTTGTTACAATTCTCTTCTCCCACTCAGGAGCTTGTCCATATTTTCTCTTCCTGGTGACTTCTGATGACATAAAATTCTTAATTTTAACAGAGTCCATTTTACTAACCTTTTCCTTTAAAGTTGCTTTTTGTGCCTTTAGTGACTTAAGAAACCCTTCCTCTCTCAAGATGATGACAACTTCCTATATGACCTTCTAGAGGTGCTACAGGATTTGCCCTTCACATTTAGACTAATGTCATCTGTCTAACAAGTGAGCAAGGCAGCGGGCCAGCAGCACGACCCGCAGCGCTGTCTCCACCACAGGCCAAGTCCCTGCCAGACGCGCACCTGTGCCTGGGCCCCGCGCTCTGCTCTGCTCTCTCACCCAGCGGTCCGCCCTCGTGCCAGGCCATGCTGCCTCACTGATGACAGCGTGACATTCGTTCCTCATGCCCTGATAAGGCAAATCTTCCCATCTCGTTCTTCTATTCTAAGCGTATTTTGAATCCCTTGGTCCTTTAAACTTACACATAAAATTTATAATTAGCTTGAGAAACTCCACAAACACACACAAAACCTGCTGAGATGACGAGTGTGCTGACTCTACAGATCAGTCTCAGGTGGGAAGAACTGCATCTTTACAATATTTGTTTCAAACCCAGGTAAGAAAACGTTCCTTACGATAATCATAAAAATAATCGTGTTCAACAATTAAAATACAATAAATTCTACTTGGGAATGAGATCTATGCCAAACCAGAGCTGTAGATTATAATCTATGCCTTTGGATTTTATTATTTAACATTGGAGACATTATTTGCCCAGTCCTTCTTAATAGGAAACAAAGGAAAAACAGGAAACATACCCATGCTAAGCTCTAAAATCAGTTTTTCAATCAAGTTCTATGAGACGACATAATTGTTACAGAGCACTCGAGAGTGCTGCCCTCACCTTGAAGAAGTGGTATGTAGCGCGCCAGCAGCTTCGCCCTCTTCTTTTCATATCCTTTTTGAGTGATGTCACCTAAAACAGCAATGGTAAAAGAGAATTATGTTTCTTCTAAAGTTACTAAAATTTTTAATTAAGATTAATTCATAATGAAAAAACTGGAAACACAAATGTCCTTCAACTAGTGACTGGTAAACAAGCTACGATTCACACAATGAAATACTATTCAGCAGTAAAAAGGAAAAAGTTACTGATACATAGAACAATTTAGATAGCTCCTCTATACATACTGCTAAGTTAAAGAATTCTTCCATTTACATGACATTGAGGAAAAGATAAAACTATAAAAAGATGGAGAACAGACCGTGGCTGCCAGGGGATGGCGTGAGGGGAGGAGTGACTACGAAGAGGAACTAGGGAATTTGGAGGGACAATGTCACCATTCTGTTTTGATTGTGGTGGTGGTTCCACGACCTTGCTCATTAACAATTTATAGAACTGCCCACAAGAAAGGGTGAGTTTTACAGTATGTAAATAATAACTCAACACTCCCCAGCAGATGGTCAGACATGCAGAGGCCATGCCCCAGACCGACGGAATCTGAACCTGCATTTTACCAAGACATTCCAACACCCCCTGCCCCTCCCCTCGCCCAGAGACTGCTGCACAGGTTCGAGCTGTGGAGGCGCTGGTGTGAAGGACTCAGAGGAAACAAACCTTCCCAACCACAGGGAGGTTCCTGGTGAGGATTCAGGGGAAAAAACTGCTGTTCTGATAACGTCATAAAGAAGAACATCCTAGAAATGAATTAACATCTAGGAACAAGAGAGGAAACACACTTTTCAATCTAAGAATACCACCACATGTTTTGTCAGACAGAAGTGGGTGTTCAAAGCGGATCTGTCATATTTGGGAGACTTTATTTAGACCAGAAATATAAATTACAATTTCCACTAGTGGCTTGTTCTTTGGGTGAACTATCTTGAAAAGAAAGCGTTTATGTTCTGCAAGCCCTCCTCTCACCCCCTCTTTGCCCCCGCACTCCACTCCCTTCACTCCAAACAAGCAAAGCTGCCAGGCTGCTATCACTTACTGAGTGCTTTAGAAGTATTTCCTTTAAGCAAACTTTTATTTTTAATCCTCACCTAAGGATATGTTTATTGATTTTTAGAGAGAGAGGGAAGTGGAGAGAGGGAGAGAGAAAGAAACAATAAGTTGCCTCCTGTGAAAGCCCCACTGGGGACCAAACCAGAAACCTAGGTATGTGTCCTGACAAAGCATCAAACCTGCAACCTTTTGGTGTATGGGACGACGCTCCAACCCACTGAGCCACCCAGCCAGGGCTCCATAAACTTTTGACTATAGGATCTGTTGAATCAAAAGACCGACACCTTTAAACATCTGCCAATCTATTAAGCCTCACTGAAAGCCTCTGGGTAGACATTAATACACCGCCCTACAAGAAGATGAGTCTGAGGTCAGGGAAGCACCAGGTCCTGCCCACCGCGCAGGCAGGTCCCCTGGGATGGGCCAGCTGGGCCCCACCGATCTCACACAGATCCTCTGCTTTGACAACGGCTCATTCGGTCAGCCCTCCCCAGACAGTCCCTCTGGTTGTCTCACCTATCCTTCCCTTTATCTATCCTTCTGCTCCCACTATTCTGTCCCTGCCACAGGAAACTATTCTAAGTTAGTGTCTTTTAATTCGAATATGTTCTGCAGAATATACACTGCCTTGCATCCATGTACTTTCACCCTAATGGCATTACATTATAAATCGCACCCTACTGCCTATAGCATTTCCCCCAAGCACTCCATTTTAACACCAGCCCACTCACAGTGCGATGGGCACACCGTCCACTGCTGACGGCGGTGGCCCTTGGGGTGCATCGTCCTGTCCTGCCCACTCATTTGATACTAACAGACCCTGATGGGATCCAGAATATAATTGTGTAATCTCACTATGTTTCAAATTGTGAACAAGTTTAAAGCACAAGTGTTTTTTAAAGCAATCTACTAAAATATTGCTTCCTCTGGAACATATAAAAGTATTTATACACTTAAGATAACTTTACATGAACACTAAATATTACTACGCAAACTAAAACAGATAAATCACTATTTAAAATCAGAGCACTTGCTTTTCCAGGATATTTAAAAATTAAGTATTCACTTTCTAGAAGTAGCTTACATTCCCATTCCAAATGAACGTTTATATGACGAATGTACCCAAAGAGCATTCAGAAGCGAAACGTGCTATAACTCCCCGGCGGATGTTCGTGATATCCCAAAAGCTGGCTCATTTTTTTTACTGAACCAACTGACGATAGCCAGTCACACGTTCTCATGTATCCAACTTAGACACTCACTCAATACACCATTGAATGCAAAGCTTCCACCCACACAAAGAGCAAAGTAGAACTCCAAAATAGAACCCAGACACAGGACTACAGTCACTGCTGCAGAATGACATTTCAGTGAGCGATTATCATGGAGCTTAAAGAGTCCTATCGCCGAGTGACATCACGACATCGTAGGGCAACACTTCCATGTTTGTGATGATGCCGGTGTAAATAAATCTGCACTGCTGGTCTTATAGGAGTACAGCGCATACAAATATGTACAGTACATAATACCTGATAGTAAGTAACGATGTTACTGGTTTATGTGTTTACTATACTATACATTTTATCATTGAGCGTACTCTTTTTACTGACAAAGAAAAAATTTGCTGTAAACAGTAGCCATGTCACACCGACAGCAGCCTCATACATCTTGTGTCTACCACCTTGTAACTGCATCATGTTCTGTGTCTAACCGCACGCTTTGTGTGAGTTTAACGGGCTGTACGGGCGCGCAGTCCAGGAGCAGGGAGCCGCACACACAGCCTCGGTGCGGCGGGGCGAGTGCCCTCTGTAATGACTGAGCAAGGACGAGAAGCGCCTAACCACACGCTGCTCAGAATGGGTCCCCACTGCTAAGCGGCACATGACTGTGATGAGCTAATAGAAAAGGGACTTGAATCTCAGTTTTCTGACCCCAAGTTCAGGAGAGCCAAGCTCCCCCATATACTGCACGGAACTGGGGTAACCCTGACTTGAAAGCCATAGGGAATCTCAGAGCGGAGCTCTCCCCTTGGCTGAGCACCCAGGAACACGGGGAACTTTAGAAAAATGTATCATAGTTTGTTAACCAAAACTAGCTTCTCTGGTGGTCTGAAAGATAGCAGCTGTCCTTACCAGCCCTCTAGGTCAGTGATTTTCCACTGGTGTATCGCAAGAAGGAGGTCGAGGCACAGACCTCTTCTTCCTTAGACTGTCAAATTAAAAAAATGACAACAGCCAACACCACAATAGCAGTCTGGTGTGAGTGAATCAAAAGTATACCTAATTTCTGTCAGATTTGCAAAAATTTATTTTTGTGGCATGCCGCAGGATTTCAGTAATTAGTTTATGTGTGCCATGAGATGAAAAAGGCTCAAAATCACTGCTCCAGATAGGGGTACCATGTGCAGCGACTGCCACAAACCGAAGTTGCTCAGGACCACAGATGCAAAATTCCAAATACAGCCAGCCCTCCACATCCACAGATTCCACACCTGCAGATTCAACCAGCAGCTGACAGAAAATAATCAGAGAAAAAGCTACGTGGGTGCTACTGTGCACTGCGTAGTTAGGGCTACGACAGTTGCTTTGGTACTGGACATGTACACTTTTTGTACCTTGTCGGTATTCCTTACACGACACAGTGTAGCAGGTATGTACACGGCATCTAGATCGTATTAGTTATTACAAGTAATCCAGAGACGATTGCAAGTATATGGGAGGATGTGTATAGGTTATACGCAAATCCTGCACCATTTTATACAACGGACTTGAGCAACTGGGGATTTCTGGTATCCTCAAGGGTCCTGGAATTAGTACCCCACGGATACCAAGGGGCAACTGTAATATCACCACATCCCTAACTCAGCAGCATATTCTAATTTCTAAAAACCTACTCTTGACAGCACTGAACAAATCCTCGGGTTCACAGAAACAAGGACATATTATATGTAACAGCAAACAGGGGAGACAACTTTTGTCCATAAAAGGAAGGAAAAAGGGAAGGAAGGAGTGAAGATGCTGATTAATACAGAATTCTGTTAGCCCTAAAAAAAAAATACCATGGTATCTGAGGAGTGGGAATGTGGGTATCACGTGGATTGATATTCTACTGAGTAAAAACAAGTTGAAAAACAATATATATACCAAGTGATCTAACTGGTGAAAATAAATAAAACTGTATTTACATGCATGTAGGTATGTATATCTGTGTATGCAAAAAATATTCTGGAAAAATTCCCAACAAATCACTAATAGTGGTTACCCCAGAGAGTGGTTTATCTGGTTTTGGGTGGGTGTGAGATAGATTTCAGTTTTTACTTCAAACACTTCTGAACTCTTTAAAATTTTTGGCACAATAATTATGTAATTCTTCGTAATTAAGAAAAGTGGAGGACATACAGAGGATCCAGAAACACATGAAAAGATGCTCAATATCACTAGCTATCAGAGAGATGCAAATTAAAACCACAATGAGATATCACCTCACACCGGTCAGAATGGCCATCCTAACCAAATCAACAAACAACAAGTGTTGGAGAGGTTGTGGAGAAAAGGGAACCCTAGTGCACTGTTGGTGGAGATGCGGACTGGTACAGCTACTGTAGAAAACAGTATGGAACTTCCTCAGAAAACTAAAAATGCAACTGACTGTTGACCTGGCAAATCCACTGTTGGGATTATACCCTAAGAATCCTGAAACACCAATCCAAAAGAACCTATGCGCCCCAATATTCATAGAAGCACAATTTACAATAGCCAAGTGCTCAACCTAAGTGCCCATCAGTAAATGAGTGGATGAAAAACTGTGCTACATTTACACAATGGAATACTTTGCAGCAGAGAGAAAGAAGGAGCTCCTACCCTTCGAGACAACATGGATGGAACTGGAGAGCATTATGCTAAGTGAAAAAAGCCAGGCAGTGAAAGACAAATATCATATGATCTCATCTATAAGTGGAACCTAATCAACAAAACAAACAAGCAAGCAAAATATAATCAGAGACATTGAAATTAAGAACAAACTGACAGTAAGCAATGGGGAGGTGGGAGGAGATAAGGGGGAAGGGGTGTCAATGAACATGTATAAGGGACACATGGACAAAGCCAAAAGGTGGGAGGTGGTGGTGGCTGGGGTAGGGGGGAGTAGGGAGGGGAAAATTGAGACAATTGTACTTGAACAACAATTTTAAAAAAAAAGGAAAAAGATGGAAGATGGTTTGATAATGTACTATGGTTAGATAAGATGTTATTGCAGAAAACTGAATGAATTCCATGCACTATTTCTGTAACTATGAGACTAAAATTATTCTAAATTGAAAGTTAAAAAATAAAAAGGCAAGACTAAATAAAATTGGCTTTATTTCTTTTTTAAATGTTTGATAAAATTGGTCAGTGAAACCATCTGGGCTTACAGGTTTTCCAGAAGGTTGATAGTTTTTTCTTTTGCTTTATTTTACTTTTTTAAATCAAGACTTTACAAGGGAGATTTAAAGTTCACAATAAAATTGAGGGCAAGGTACAGAGAGTTCCCATGTATCTCCTCCCCCTAAACATGCGTAGTCTTGCCCATTATCAACATTCCCCACGGGAGTCGTACATTTGTTATAACTGATGAACTAAAATGACACATCAAAATCACCCATAGTCCATATGGCTCACTCCTGGTGCTGTACATTCTATGGGTTTGGACAAATATATGATATGTCTCAATCATTAGGACATCACACAGAGTGTTTCACTGCCCTAAAAGCCCTCTGTGCTCTGCCTATTTAACCATTCCCACCCCCCACCCCCCAGCCCCTGGCAATCACTTTTCTTTTTTCTGTATTCATGGTTTTCCAGAATGTCATGTAGCTGGAAAAGTGGCCTTTTCAGGTTGACTTCTGCCACTTAGTAATATGTATTTAAGGTTATTCCATATCTTTTCTTGGATCGATAACTCAATTTTTTAAATCCTCATCCAAGGACTTTTTTTTCCCATTCCTTTTAGAGAGAGAGAAGAAGGGAAAGAGAAAGGGAGAGAAAAAAAAACAACGATGCGAGAGAGAAGCAATTGGCTGGTTGCCTTCCATACGCTCCTGGACCAAGGAATCCTATGTGCCTGGACCCAGATCCTACGCATCCAAACCGAACGCGCCAGGACCACACACACCTGGGCCTGGACCTGGGATTGCACCAGTAACCTAGGTATGTGCCCCGACCGAGAATGGAACCTGCAACCTTTCAACTACAGGACAAAATTCCAAGCAACTGAGCAAAACCAGCCTAGGCTGATAACTTAATTCTTTTCAGTGTTGAATAACATTCCATTGCCTGGATGGAACAATTTATTTAACCAAGGATCTCTTGGTTGTTTCCAACTGTTGGCAATTATGAATAAAGGTCACATCTGTGTGCAGGTTTTTGCATGGACATATGTTTTCAACTCCTTTGGGTAAATACCAAGGAACATGATTGCTGGACTGTATGCTAAGATTGTACTCATGTTTAGTTTCATGAGAAACCACCAAACTGTTGAGGATTTTTACATCCATGTTTATGAAAAACAGTGGTTTACAGATTTCTTGTAATGTTGTTGTCTGATTTTGGTACCAGGGGAATGCAGGCCTCAAAGTGAGTTAGGAGACATTCCTTCTGCATTTATTCTATGAAAGAGACTGTAGAGAACTGGAGTTTCTTTCCTAATCTATGGTAGAATTAACCAGTGAACCTATGCAGGCCTGGAGTTTTCTGTTTTAGAAGGTTATTGATTAAATTATTGATTCAATTTATTAGATAGACAGGCCTATTCAGATTGTCTATTTCTTCCCGTGTTGGCAAAGTTTTGACAAATGGTGTCTTTCAAGGAATTGGCCCATTTCATCTAGTTCATCAGACTTGGTGGCACAGCCCTGACCGGTGTGGCTCAGCTGGCTGGGCATCATCCTGCAAAGCGAACAGTCGTCAGTCAGATTCCCAGTCAGGGCACGTGTCTGGGTTATGGGCTGAGTCCCCGTCAGGGG
Source organism: Phyllostomus discolor (assembly GCF_004126475.2). Classification (NCBI taxonomy): domain Eukaryota; kingdom Metazoa; phylum Chordata; class Mammalia; order Chiroptera; family Phyllostomidae; genus Phyllostomus; species Phyllostomus discolor. Next base: position 10,944,787 of record NC_040904.2, on the reverse strand, counting down.
ACCAGAGACAGCAGATGGATGCTTCTCTCCTTCCCTTTCTCCCTCCCTTCCCATCTCTCTAAAAGTAAATAAAATATTTTTTAAAATTGGGGACACTGAGTTGTTCAAAGTATTCCTTCATTACCCTTTCTAATGTCCAAAAGATCTGTATGATTTCCCCTTTCATTTTTTGATACAAGTAATTTGTGTCCTGTCTTCTTTTCTCAGCCTGGCGAGAGGCTTATCAATTTTACCAATCTTTTCAAAGAACCAGTTTTTGGTTTCACGGACTATTACTTTTTGGGTTTCAATGTCACTGATTTCTGCTCTAATCTACTTAGTTTGCATTTAATTTGCTCTTCCTTTCCTAGTTTTCAAAGGCGGAAACTTAGGTAATTTTTTTATTAGGATATAATTGACATATAACATGATATTAATTTCAGGTGTACTTTTTTTGCTATCTATCTTGCTTGGTATGCTCTGAGCTTCCTAGGTCTGTGGGTTGGTGTCTGACACTGATAAATTCTCAGTCATTATTGTTTCAATTACTTCTTCTGTTCCTCTCTTTCATCCTTCCATATTCCCATTACAGTATGTTACACAAGGATTGCTTGTCCCACAATATTCTCTTCTGGTTTTCTTTTTCAGCCTTTGATCTCTTACTGTTCAGTTTCCAAAGATTCTATTGATATATCCTATAGTTCAGAGATCCTTTCCTCCGCTGTATCTACTCTACCAGTAAGTTCATCAAAGGCATTCTCCATTTCTGAACTGGGACTTCACAAGGTTTCTCCGCCACCCCCACCTTTTGGTGACACAGGATGTCTAGAGGGGGCTGGAGCTGGTATTTCCTTTCTCCCACCGCAGTTAGATTCTGATAATACCCTAGCAGGTTCGCCTCTGGTTAACTAGTCTGGCCCTGAGGGCAGGCCTTCATAAGAAAAACAGAGCACTAGCCCTGGGTGGCATAGCTCAGTGGATTGAGCGCGGACTGCGAACCAAAGTGTCGTAGGTTCGATTCCCAGCCAGGGTACATGCCTGAGTTGCAGGCCATAACCCCCAGCAACCGCACATTGATGTTTCTCTCCCTCTCTCTCTCTCTCTCTCTCCCTCTCCCTCTCCCTCTCTCTCTCCCTCTCCCTCTCTCTCTCTCTCCCCCCTCCCCTCTCTAAAAATAAATAAATAAAATATTAAAAAAAGAAAAACAGAGCACTCCAGAGTGCAGGTGGCAAACACAAGGCCTGCAGGCTGAATGCAGGCCGTGTCCAGCCCTCCAACTTGTTTCATCCAGCCCAGCATCTTGTTTCTACCCAGCAGCATCTCCAAGCTCTCACTTAACTGTTACGGAACAGTTACACTTATAGAGTCCTAAAGTTACATTTGGCCCTTTAAAGGCAGCCGCCAGGCTGATGTGGCCCCCGGTGAAAATAAGGTTGACACCCCTGTTCTAAAGTATTTCAAAATGATTCCTTCTCCACAGATACCCGAGGGGCTTTTTCTGCGTATCTACTGTGGGAACCGGGTCAAGCTCCCAGAGGGAAATCTGGCAATACTGGCGGGGCCTCTCTCAGGACTGGCTCCTCCTGGAGTTTCTAACTCTCTGCATTGTCCACACCAAACCCCCAGTGATGCCTCAATTACTGGAATCAGGCTTCCCTGCCGCAGCACTGGTTCCCACAGTGATCTCTGCGCACGAGTCTCTCCGGTGGCTCCCTGTATCCACCCACCTGTGTCTCCAGTCTTGGGGGATGAAATAGAAGTGAAGAGACTTTTCGTCACAACGGGCACAAAATTCAACTCAAGGTGGATTATGCATCTAAGTGCAAAGAATAGGCCAATAAAAGATTTTTTAAAGCAATACAGAACATCTTCACAACCATGAAGTAAGAAAAGAGCTCTTTAACAGGATACAAAGATCCCTAAGCATAAAGGAAAAAACAAAAATACTTCAGACCTCCAATATAATTCACAAAGCAATAATAAAGAACAAATAATGAAAAGAAAAATACCTTCTCCTCTAAGTATATTGCAGATCTTGAGGTAGGTGGATTAGTTTCCTGTGGCTGCTATAACAAATTATCACAAACTTGGTGTCTTAAAACAAGAGAAATTTATTCTCATGCACGCAGTTCTGGAAGCCAGAAATCCAAAATCAGTTTCACTGAACCAAAATCCCGGTGGCAGGGCCACTCTCCTTCTGAGGGCCCTGGGGGGAGTCCTCTCCTTGCCTCGGCAACATTCTGCAACACGACTGCAACATTCCTCAGCCTGTGGCCCATCCTTCCCACCCCTGCCTTGGTGAGCACAGCCTCTCCCCCATCTTTGTCTGCTTCTCTCTTACAGAGACACTGCAGATGGCATGGAAGGTCCACTCCAAAGATCCAGGTAACTCATCTCAAGATGTGTAACTTAGACACGGCAGCCATTAAGGGGAGAACCATGTGGCTTTCGCCAGAGTGGAGACCCCCTCGCATCTTTGCCAAGGAGAACCATGTGGCCTGATCCTGGCCAACAACATGGCTGATGGTGCCAGGAGCCTGAAATTACTTCTTTTCCTGAGATGCGGTACCCCAGATTAGGGCAGAGGGAGAAGGAAGGACTGTGTGAGTCTGTGGATATCCTAAAGGACTTTGATATTTTAATGAAGACATTGGGTCACTACTTTAAGTCTGTATAGCTTTAAATAAACGTTTCCTTTCCTTTTCACACAAAAAAAAAAAAGATGCATAACTTAATCATATCTGCAAAGACCCTTTTTCCAAATAAGGTAACATTCAAAGCCTCCCTGGATTCGGGCCTGATTTCTTTGAGATTATCAAGAAGTATACTACAGTGGACAACTAATAAAAGTTAGACATAAAAAGTTTCAACTGTTATACTATCAGAAAAAGAACATGTGATTCCTTGAGTTACCTTAGTTAGGAAGGGCAAACGCCTCCAGGTCAACTATGCCAGATTTACCCTCACAAAGCGGCTATACAGATAAATGGAATGACTGTTTTTAGTTATGTCCACGATCTAGCAAGGTCACATCACTCCAAAGAATAAGAGAGAAACTGTGGCTAGAATATGCTATTGGTGAGATTCATCCCGAACCTTCCTTGACCCACCCTGGATCTGCTTCCTCCAATACTGAGCCCACTGTGATGCTGACGCTCCCTACCATCAGCCACCGTCTGGGCAGGAAGGCTCTCTCCACTTCCCTCTCTTCCTGAGCCCACCTCCCAGGCCGGTTTGTGCCTGAGCTCCCAGGCTGAGGCCCTGACGCCTCCCCCGCCCGCTGCAACCTTCTTCAAGCAGACTGTGGAGCGATGCTGGTGCCAACCCTGCAGGTTGCTCATCCTCCACTTGTTTCAAAAAACACACTTTGGACCATATAATAAATGGTGAATAAATGTCATTATAGACAGGTCAAAACCCACAGAAGGCATAGCACCATGAGGCAATCTATGGGCCCTGGGTGACAACAAAGTGTCAGTGTGTAGGTCACTGACTGTAACTCGTGCTGCTTTGTGATTACCCACAGTGGGGGAGGCTGGGCATGTTTGGAAACAAGGATTTATGGGAACTCTCTGTACTTTCCACTCAATTTTGCTGTTAATATAAAATTGCTCTGTAAAGTAGTTTATTTATTTAAAAAAATAGACACTCCACAGAGAAAAAAATTAATACATTATGGTATAATCATGAGACAATATGCAAAGCAGTTAGAATAAGCCAGAGCTACATGTATTAACATTAAAAAACATAATGTTAGGATAAAAAGCAAGTTTCAGAAGCAGTCATATAGTAGGTCATTTATGTTGTTTTAAAACATGCAAAATGGCACTATAGATAAAGGATATAAGAATATGCAATAAAATGATAAAACACCAAGTTCAGAAGGGAAGTTGGGAAGAGGGGAATGGACTCAGAGTGAGTGTGGTTTCAACTCCCTTGGTAAAGGTTCTATGAAAAAAGATCTGAAGCTAATGTGGCAAAATTCTTAATTTTTTCAAAAAGTTGAATGGTAGGTACATGGGTGTGTGTCAAATGATTCTCAGAAGTTTTCTGTGTTTGAAACATTTCACAACTAGAAAAAACTTTTAAGTGAGCAAGCATCCACATGCGACAGTTTCTAAATGAATTCTGGAGCCGGCTAGGTTGTGCTTCCCAAGGACTAGAGAGAGTCCCTGCTCAATGCAAATATCTGCCGTATTTTCTACAATCCTCATGAGCTTATTTAAATTATCCCACTTAACTAAGTAAGAGCTCGAGCATAGGACATACAAGAGAAGGATAATAAATTTCTTCCATAAAACATGGCTCTTGGCTAACAAATTTGTATTACATAAATGTGTAAATAGATAATAAACCTTTTAAAAATAGCAGACATTTAATGAAAGAATGCTTTCACACATCACTTGGAGAGATATAAAGCCACACTATGGTATGATTCTTATGAGACAGTCCTGATTAGAACTCAGAAAGCTCTTGCAGCTGGAAGGAGAACTCAAGCACCATCCACTCCAGTGTTTTCCAACTCTTCAGCTGCATACCCTCCACGTAAGTAAACTCTTCTGAGGAGTCAAATGGAGAAGCTGCTCCGGCTAAGGCAGAGGTGGGGCCTGCCCCTGGGCATGGCCTCCCACGTACAACTGGAGACCCCTTCTACCAGAGTGGCGAGGCCAGCTCTGGAAAACCAATGAAAACGACATCCTCTCCTCACCACCGCCTCCCACTCCTATTCTCCCCCAACTCAGTTCAAAGGGTACACTGTCCCTCTGTACTGACTGCTGGGTCCTGTCTTCCCTGCCTAGATAGTGCTTGCTGTTCTGATCTGCCTTTCTGGTTCTTCAAATCTAGACTGCTATGAATTTCGTTTCAATTGTTAAAACTTCCATCAGTTTAATGAGATCTGGGGAGGGAGAGTCATCTTCATCTGATGACTGGTCATGAATATCAACCAGAAATCCTCTACTGCCTACATGCCTTTTGTCCTGAAACCCTCTCCTGCCTCAGCTGCACAGATGCCCTCACTCGCTTCTCTTGCTGCTTCTGTGGCTCCCTCCTCAGTCCTCCCTGTGGTCACCTTTCTCTGCCTATTCCTCATGGGCCTCAGTGCCTCAGGGTTTGTCCTAGGCCCTCTCTGCATTATTCAGTTCTCCATATGGGATCATTGTACTTACTTCAGTTACAATTTATCTGCCAGTAACTTCCGATTTCTACACTAGCCCTTTCTAGGAATTATGTCTCACAGAACCACATGTCCCTGGACCCAGCACTCAGACCCCTCCCAGAGACACCACACACTCGACAGACAAAACAGACAAGCTCTTCTGTGTCCCGCATATTCACTAACAGCCCCGTCATCTCCCGCTCGTCTCAGGAACTTGGCAGCCCTCCTTCGATGTCCAGTTCTCCACACCAAAGCCTGCCGATACCATTTCAGACCGCTCTCCCCTCCCACTGGCTCAGCCTCCATGCAGACCATCACCATGTCCTGCCCTCGATTACTGCAATGTGCTCTTTCATCTCATTTTGTGTCCCCAATTTCATACTCCTCCAACCCACTCTCTACATGCTGCCAGAAAATTCATTCTAAAACAGAGAGAGAGGAAAAACAGACAAACAGGAATATTTCAGCTGCTGCTTAATACCTTAAACAAAGTAACCGCTGGCTCCATCATTTACTAAGGAAGACCTGCTTAAAATAAAGCACCCAAAAATAACCACCCCCTAGTCTTATATTAAAAACAGAAAATTGGCCAATGTTGAATGCACACATGAACCATATTTTAAATCTTTCCCTTTTCCTCCCCACTGTCAAGAGCATGGGTAGAAAACTGTGTAAGAGCCCTGGCTGGGTGGCTCAGCTGGTTGGAGCGTCATCCTGTACACCAAGAGGCTGTGGGTTCGATTCTCGGTTTGGACACATACCTAGGTTGTAGGTTTGATCCCAGGTCAGAGCACATAAGGGAGGCAACCAATTAATGTCTCTCTGTCTCTCTCAAATCAATAAACATATACTCAGATGACAATTTTTAAAAAGGGGAAAAAAAGAAAATTGCATAAGATATATTTTAATGGCATTATTGTTTTTAATAGAATGCCTTTAAGCAGAGCATACATTGTGCTATGTTGTCCAATACAGTAGCCACTAAATTTCAATTAATTAAAAGGAAATTAAATTGACTATTCAGTTCCCCAGTCCCACCAGCTACATTCAAGTGTTTAATAGTCACATGTGGCTAGTGGCTACCATACTGGACAGCACAAAACATTCCCATCACCACCGAGAGTTCTACTGGACAGAAGGGTGGACTGTACCTCTCTAGAGCCAAAAGGTACCTGCCTCACTCCCAGTCACTTCGAACATCCACAGCATCCACATGACTGCCAGGAGGCATCTGTGTGGGTTCTGACACTGGTCTGAACTCCAGAGACTGCAGTCCAAAGCCCTCACTAGGATGTGTACATCCTCCCATAAGCTGGCCCCTGCTGTTCCAAACCTGTCCTCTCCACCCGTCTGCTGGGGAACACTAGAACCTTGCAACCCACTCAACACTGGCCCGTCTTCCTTAGTCTAGCATGCTCTTCCTTACACTCCCACTCCACCCTCAAGAATACGCTTTCCAGGCACAGCTAGGAGAAAAATTCATTTCTTCTACTGGCCCCGCTTGCCCAGCACTGCCCCCTCCTTGGGCCGACGGGGTGCTACACACAGCACACGAGACTGCCACTGTTGACATGTTTTTCAGCCCCCACACTAGGCTTCTTGTCTGTTGAATGTTGCTCAATGGCAGAATGACACATCAAGTGCCTCAGTCTGCTCAGTCTGTCCTAGCAAAATACCTCAGGCAGTTTAAACAACAGAAATGTATTTTCTCTCAGCTCCGGAGGCAAGGAGTCTGAGAGCAGGCGTCTGCAGGCCTGGCTTCTGCTGACCTCTCTCACTGGCTTGCTCGCACAGGGCTTCATTCCCTCTGGTCTGCACGCGGTCCCTCTGCTGGCACTCCTGGTGCTTCTTCCTCTCACTACCCGTCCTCCTGCATTAGGACCCCACCCTTAGGACCTCATTTAACCTTAATCACCCCCTTAAATGACCTACCTCTAAATATATTCAGTCATGTGGAGGGGGGTGGAAAGGGGTGAGAGTTTCAACATACAAATCTGGGGAGGACACAATTCAGTCCCTAACATCAAAATTATCTAATAACAAGGCTAGAATCTCTCATTTTTATAATCTTTACCTCAAAATGTTCCTAATTTTAGTGTTTCCCAGTTGTTTCCTGAAAAGGCTAACCCTGAGTCTGCTTCATCTTCGGAGATAACGTCAGGAAACAAAGTCATGTGGGAACTTACTGTGACATGTTCTTTGGAGTTATTTACCTGCTTTCGACAAGCCACAGTGACCCCTTTTAAGTTTCAGATACTCAATTTAAAGGCTCTTTACCAAAGATCCTACAGAAAAAGTTCTTAAACCAGAACTGGAATAAAAGTTCTATCTCTGCTACTTCCAAATGGTGCTCTCAAATAATGAAATCAGTGCATACTGAAGAAACAGGATATCTATCTTTTCCTTAGAGCTGAGTAACACAAAGCCCGAGTCTGAAATGAGACCCCTGGATGATGACTGTCCCTCAGGGACTATCTGAGGCGCTGCCTCAAGAATCCGGGAAATCTTAAGAACAGAGACCACTCACTTCCTACGTGAGAAAGGGAAAGGGGCCCTTGGGTACATCACTCCCAGCAATTCTTTATCAACAAAAAAATGATAGCAGTAACTATTTTTAGATATTGTATCGTTCACATACTACACTATATCGGCTTTTCTTTGCCAAGTAGTGTATAATTTCCCAGTCTTTTAAATATATACAAGGTCTGTCCAGAAGGCATCCAGCCATGTAATATGAAAAACAGAGACATTTACTGAAGACAATACAAGATACAAGAATCACTGCACATAGGACAATGACACCTCAGTCTCCTTCAATGTAGGCACCTTGGGTCCTCACACAGTTCTCCCAATCACCATCAGCTGCCCCGTCATACTTTCCTGAATCTCACTGATGGTCTGAAATCTCTTTCCTTTCAAAGGTGATTTTAGTTTCGGGAAAAGCCAGAAGTCACAGGGCGCCAAATCTGGGCTGTGGCGGGGCTGAGTCACCTGGGTGATTTGATGTTTCACCAAAAAGCTCTGCATGCAACATCATGCATGAGCAGGCACATTGGTGTGATGAGGCTGCCAATCACCACCTGCCCATAGCTGCAGCCTTCTCAATCATCCAAATAGTTTCCACAGAGGAATGTTCAACCTTAACGCAAAATATGATGCAGATTCACTGCTCTACTCACTCGGTCACTTTGAATGTGACAGCCACACAGTACACATGCTCACTCAATGGCACCTACCGCCACCACTGACTAGTACAGTGAAGTCGTCCTTGTTCACACATGCACATTCCAGTCCACTCTCCTTGGCTGCCAGGTTACACTGATGTCAGGCAAACCATTCTCATTATATTAACAATGGCTGGAGTTTTTCCGGACAGGCCTCATAAGTACAATATACAAATGTTAGACAATATAAGGATCCAAAGACTGATCCACAAGGGTTATGTTAGTCTTACTCAGAACAAGCCTACTGCGAACAAAATGTTACATCAAGAATTAGTTTTAAAAGATTTACTGGCAGAACAGAACAAAGTACGTTTCCCGTTAACCTGATTTCATTTTCACCATTTCTTTAGTTATATCACTGCGTAGTGATCAGGTACTTCATATGAACTCATTTTTATATTCAATGTTGTATATCATGTCAGGGAAAATAAATGTAGTGAAAGGTGAAATTAAAATGTGTTTATGTGTTATCAAAAATTACATCGCGTTAGTACTTTTCAATTTAAAAAAACTTAAATAAAAAACAAAAAGATGGAGCAGCCATCCTGCACCCGATGATGAGAGAAGGGCCACGGCAACCACACACCAGCTGACATCCAGGCGTCGGGCGTGCGCCTGCCTCCGCTCCATGAGGACGCTCCACCGGACAGAAGCTCTTCACTCCGGAGACCAGCGTCCCACCCCTGCGTCTCTTCAAACATCTAAGTCCTGGATGTCTATTCACCCCACCTTGTGAGACGGAAGGTCAAAGGAGAGAAGGGAACTGAAGGGCCACTAGCAGCTGCCTCAGAGTGCAGGCTCTGACCTACGCCCTGGTCGAGCGCCTGCCCAGGGGATAAGGGCCAGGTGGCTCTCCCTCAAGAAGGGAGCCCTTGAGACAGCACATTCCTTACTTGCTGCCAACAAGGGCCTAGTGTGAGAACTCAAGGCAGTTTACAGGAGCCAGCTGCCCAGCCGAGGAAGGGGCCACTTCAGACCTGGCCAGTGCCAAGCAGGATGAAAATATCACTTTCCTCAAGGTCCTCATGGCTACTGGGTAGGGGAGACAAACATGAGATAAGACTGTCTGAAAGTACCTCCTTACACTAAGTGTTCCTAAAGAAAAATGAGCCACATGAGGGAGATCCAGTGGGCTGGGGAAGTTGGAGTGGGGGTGGGGGGTGGTCAGTTTTATTACACAAGTCATTCTCAATAGAAATAGCTCTGAAATTAGCAGTCAGGACCCAGGTTAGACCATAAACGCCTGTTAAACAGGGAAGGTGACATAACATTAGGATAGTAAATTCATGATGTTCCTGGTATCTGTTACATGCACGAAGCATTTAATAAGTCTTTACTGAATGCAGAAGGTGCATTCCTCAAAGTCATCCCAAAACAGCTAATGACCGAGACAACTCGCTGGTACCGCCATCCGTGCTCATCACCTCACTGTCTACCTCCGGCCTAGCCCTGCGCACCATCTCATTTATGGGGACAGAGACCCATACCCAGCACCTACGCCTGTCAGACCACAGCCCTCCCCCACGGCTCCCCTCTCCTCAGACACAAACTTGAATTCTGGGAAGGCGTATATGACCCTATGGGATCTGGTCCACCCCCACCCCCCTTTGGCCCCTGTGCCCCCCCAACACAGACCTCTATGAGGCTCCTCATATAGGAGTCTTCATCTGCCTTGTGGCCTCTCCACCTGCAGGGCCCTCCGCCCAGATGAACCTCCAGAAATCCAGTTTCTCGTCTTAGATGCCAATGTCCCCTCTCAGGGAGGCCTTCCTCGTCACCCTAGTGAGCATGGCAGCCTCGCCACCCAAATGTACACGTGCGTGCTTCCTATTCCTCTCTATTCTTCTTAGTAGTACTTATCACAGTCTAACATTCCATGTATTTTAGTTCATCTAGTCTAATTTATATCATCTAATCCCCACCCCCCAGAATGCGTGTCTATGGCAGCAGACATTTCTCTGTACAACTACAATTCCTCAACACATATTTGAAAGCGACGATGAATGAACTGTCCATCTCTATCGCCCCCAAATTCCAGACTTGCATCTCACATCGCTGACTCAGCACCTCCACACGGTGACCGCGTACATATCACAAAGTGTTCAGACAAGCTCCTCCTCGAATAAACATACCGCGCTTTCCCTCAAACCCCGCCATCCCCTTCTCTTCCCCATCTCACCCCCGCCCACGTGCATCTCCCCACGTCTTCCTCTCAAGGCATCGAGGCCGAGGCCGTCAGCATTCCCTGGGGCCGTCGGCATTCCCTGGGGTCCCTCAGACCACCTCAAAGCTATCGCTCTCACCCCTGCCCCCCGCCACTGCCCTAGATCCAGCCACCACTTCTCACCCGGAGGTGTCTGCCTGCTGACTGGTCTTGCTGGGTTCACTCCTGTCTTCCTCCCATCCATTCCTCACAGCAACTAGTGAGTCTTTAAGGACATAAATGGTCAAACCAGCAAAAGCTCCAACGGATCCTCTTCACACTTAAAATAGAAACTAAAGATCCTCCACGCCTAACCCAGCTCAGGTGGCCTTTCTGGCCTGTCTCCTACAACTCGCCCACCCTCTCTCATCACCAGACTCGCCAAGCCCACTCCTCCTATGGCCCTGGCCCAGCTAGCCCACCTGCTTGGGCTGTTCGTTCTCAAAGCACATAAAAGGCTCCTCTTGTCACTGGGTAGTTCACCTGCTCACAGGTATTTTCTGACCACCAGCCTCAAGTCACCTCCCCACAGCCCCAACCTCCCTCCCTTGAGCAGCTGTTAGAAGAAAGCAGGTGGACAGAGCAAACAGTGCCTTTCTTTACTGCAGGGCCTGGGGTCAGTGGACACAGATGACACACACACTGCCTAGGCCCCTGCTCTCATACAGCATCACAGTGGACAGCCAAACCAGAGTCATCCACTGCCAGTGTCCGGAGGAGAGCAAATAAGCAGTTCAGTGCACATGACCAAAAACTCTGTGTCAGGTAGCACCTCAGTGAGCAGGTTATCGGTAAGGGAGAAGACGCTCAAACCAACAGCACAGATAAAACAGCCCTTCCAACGTGCATCTCAACCACTGACCCCACACTCAGGGCCTCTGAGAAGCAGATGCTATGACAAAGTTAGGCACGTGAGAGATTCACATGGGAACAGTGTGGAGGGAGGCAGAGGAGGCTGGAGAGCCATGTGAGATGATACAGGTGGATTCTTGTGGAAAGGAGGGAAGGGAAGGCAGGCAGAACAGAAAGCCCCAGATTCTGGGCAGCTCTAAGGAACTTTCAAGCCCATATGGAGTCCCTGAGCCAAAGTCCCCTCCGGAGTCACAGCCTCCACGGAATGAGCCTGCTTTTGCACCCCTGCAATAGGAAGCATGGCCTCAGTGTGAAGGCGGTGTGGGCCCAGGGCCCGGCAGGGAAGGCCACAGGCAGATCACGGCCACACGGGGTCAGAACCACCTGCTAGACTAGACGTGATCTTCGAGCTCACCCAGTGGGCCCTCTCCCACTCAGCTGAGACTCCGCAGCACACACATCTCAGTCTGTTTTTCCTGGTAATGTAAGGCAACCACCACCACCTCCTGGTTCAGCAGCTCCGAGGCACACAGATCTGTCGTGTGGATGGCTTCGCTGAGTTTGAAAAAGTGTTGTCAAAAGGCTAAGTAACAACCAATTACAGAGAATTCTTGATTTAAAACTGGGAATAAACACGTATGTAATTTTTACTTTTATTAATTCAATAAACATTCATTGAAATGCCTCAAATACACAACATATTGAGGCTATAAAAAGGAACAGATCAAAATTTCCTCTTAAAATGTTTCCTGTGGCCTTGACTGGTGCGGATCTGTTGGCTGGGCATCACTCCACAAAGCAAAAGGTCACCAGTTGGATTCCTGGTCAGGGCACGTGCCTGGGTTGCAGGTTCCATCCCGGGTCAGGGCCCCATAGGGTCGGGACGTGTATGAGAGGCAACCGATGGATGTTTCTACCATCAGTGTTTCTCTCCCTCTCTTTCTCCCTCCCTTCCTCTCTCTCTAAATATAAAGAAATAAAATCTTTAAAAAATAAAGAATAAAATGCTTCCTGTGAAATGGCAAAGCAGACAAGCAAACAGATACGATATTGTGATAAATCCTACAAAAGTGATACAATGAGCGCTAAAGGGACCCGGAACCAACAGCACCCAGCTCTGGGGAGCGGGATGTTCTTAATAAAAGGTGCAGCTCCAAAGATAAAGTGAAGCTTAAACTTAAGTCTTACAACAAAAGCAGGAATTCAGCATGTACAGAATTAGTAGCAATGAACAGTATGCAAATTTTAGTACATTAAAATTGAAATCATAGTATTAATTATTTTTAAAAACTTATAAAAATTTTGTGAAGAGACAATTGCACTAGGACGATTCACTGTGAAAAGAAAAAAATCTAAAGGGAATCTTTTCTTCCATTATTGTTAGTGTCCATGTCATATAATGATTACGAATAAAATAACTCACATAGAGGAAAGGGCTGCTAAAAAAAACGATGCTCTCTGATGTCAAGAACACTGGGCGTGCCACTGGGAAGTACATAACTAGGGAGATGAAATCAACCCATTGCACTGCTTCTATTTTCCTGGCTTCTCCAACTTTTTAATATAAGTATGGTCACTCCAAGTTTCTCCAGGTACCCTCCAAGTGAGCGGCCTACCCGTAACATTCAAAGAAAGATTCCTACTTCCTTGAAACCCTTTCAATCTGGGGGACAGAAACTTGTATCCAGTGGCAGCACAAAGGATCTGTCCCATGTTTTGCTTCTATGGGATCTCCCATGAGATGCCACAGCAGAAAAGCAGGCAACCAAAACATTTAACCCACAAAACGGGAAAACTAGTGGCCCCTCACTCAAGTGAAATGGTCAACTGAGCTACTGGGGCAGCTCAGGGAATATTCTTCAATCATGAATAATGCATTTTGCTAAAGTGGGATATATAAGCAACGAGCAATAAGAATACATTTTAAAGATTTTCCTTTTTAAAAAACTGTATTTATTTATTTTCAGAGAGAGGAGAAGGGAGGGAGAAAGAGAGGGAGAGAAGCATCAGTGTGGTTGCCTCTCACACACCCCCAACTGGAGACCTGGCCGGCAACCCACGCACGTGCTCTGACTGGGAATTGAACCAGTAGCCTTTCAGTTTGCAGGCCAGCGCTCCATCCACTGAGCCACACCAGCCAGGGCTAAAGATTTTCAAATATGTTTTAAATTGAAACATCTGATTGTCCTCACATATGTAAACAAAAATCCTTATTACACCAAAGTATATGTCACAAAACTTTAAAGAGTTCTGCTGCAGTTGCATGGCCTAGCAGTTGACAAGAAGAAAAATCTGAGATGTCCTACATCAAATCACAGCAGCCACAGGGTGGGAGGAAGAGACTCGAGAGGTTTATCAGTTGGAAAAAAGATGCTTACATCCTTGAATGTATGTTGAAACTTTGAATTAACTTCCAGCTAGCTATTTCCACCAAAATCTAGAGAGACTACCTGACCACCGCTAAGCAAGAACTTCATGGACTACTGCCCATGACCAATCCAAAAGAGCAAAGACTGCCTTCCAGGCTATGCACCTATCCCAGAGCTATATTCACCTCACCTTCTCCCACCCCCTTTACCTACGGCCAATGTAAATGCTCTCAGAACAACTTACATCCTTCTTCCCCACCTTACCAAGTAAGAGGCCCATCAACCCCAGGGCAGTGAACATGCTTCTTGCCCTGCTGCTGAGGGTTCAGATCGCATGCCCCAGGACCTGGTCCTTTTTCTGGCCAGCATGTGGCTCAATAAACCCTTTCTTTCAGAAAAGCTTTTAGCTGCAAAGGTTATTGTTTTACATAGTTCTCAAAGGTTCTGGACTCAGGGCCCCTTCACACTCTTAAAAGTTATTAAGACCCCAAAGAGCTTTTCTTTGGGTGTGTTATATCTATCAATGTTTACCACATTAAAAATTAAAGCTGTGAAATTTGTAAAATATTTAATTCACTTAAAAATTTTAATAAACCTACATGTTAAAGTAAATGTTTATAAAAAAAATAATAGATTTCCAAAGCCAAAAACATCTACTGAGTACCAGTATTGTTTTACTTTTACAAATGTCTTTAATATCTGGCTTCACAGAGGACGATTAGATTCTCTTATCTGCTTCAGCATTCGGTATGTTGCAATATGTGGCTTTGGTTAAAGCTTATGAAGCAAAGCCAGCCTCATAGAGACATGTGTTGGAGAAGGGAGGAGTATTTCAATAGCTTCTTTGGATCACTGTGGACGTTCTTCTTTGCTACTGCAACAACGTTAGGTAAGCGGTAGTTTGTTGTTGTTGTTGTTGTTGTTGTTTTAAAGTAGTAGTTTCTTAAAGAAGAGCTGCAAGATAGACTCCAAAACCACAGCAATGCATTTGTTTACACTGTTGCATGGTCCATCGTTTGAATGGATCTTTCACCCATGCCAGAATTTTTATCAGGATGCACTGATCATTTGGAAAACAGTGGCTCACAGAATTATGCACATCTCCCAAATGCTGGCACATTTCATTATATAATGTAAAACACTCACATTCATTAATATTGCCACTGATCTCACCGAAAGTCTTTAAGTACTGGGAAGCTGCCATGCCCATGGTAGCAGACAAAACTTTTCAAGTTCTTAATTTTTGCTTGAAAGCACAAATATTATCATTGGCCACAAATTCTGACAGTTGCTCTCCATTTATTTTACAGACACTATCCACCAAACACCGGAGTATGAATAACTGTGGTCTGTCTGCCACCCATTCTTTCAGGTAGAAACGGCACTCCTCCACAGAAGGGCTCCTTCACTTTGCAGCCCCAGCAGCACACCCGCTGCTCCGCACACAAGCCCTGCACCTCTGTGTGGCAGGAACACTCTGCCCGTTTCCTCAAGCCGAGCATTAGAAGGGTAAGTACTCAAGGGCCAAGACTTAAGAAAATTAATTTTTATTGCTTCATCAAGGTAGGACATGTTTAAGTGAAAGGGGCCACCCCCCTTTGATTTTTACTACAAGTGGAAAGGGCCTAAGAAGGCAGTGACTGTCGGCATGATTGCGGGCCCTTGTTTCAGTTCGTGCTAAGGTACGAGCAGCTTTACCCATCACTGCTTTTTCACCATCAGCACAAACACAGGGAAAACACAAATGACATCTTAGAATTATTACGAAAATAGTCTTCCCTCACAGGCCCCCAGAAAGGGTCTCAGGTACCACCAGAGGTCTGTGAACCACGGTTTGGGAACCACTACAGATTACTTCCAGAAAGAAACACAAGAAATGGATACCAAGAGCTGCCTCTGGGGAAAGGCCAGGGGTAGGCTCACTGGACCCTCCCTACCTTTCCTTAAAATTGTTTCATTTCTCTGCAATGTATATCTGTATTATTATTTTTTTTTATTTATTTATTTTTAGAGAGAGGGGAAGGGAAGGAGAAAGAGAGGGAGAAAAACAACAATGTGTGTTTGCCTCTCACATGCCTGCTACCAGGGAGCTGGCCTACAACCTAGGCACATGCCCTGACCAGGAATCGAACTGGTGACCCTTTGGTTCATAGGCTGGAGCTCAATCCACTGAGCCACACCAGCCAGAGCTTGCATTATTTTAATACATTTTGCAAAGCTTTATGATCAGTGGAGAAACAGAGCTAGACCAGACCAGACCTTTGCGGGCCAAAACATTACCTAGCACCCAGCAGGCACACAATCATTACTGAATGAATGGATACACTGAATAAATAAAAAATGCAAAAAAATAGTAAGTGGCAAAAAGTCCAAAAGAGGAGGCAAGTGTGGGGAAATATTTCAAGAAAGTAACCACATCAGAGATGATCCTGGCTCAAAATATATAAAGAAGGCATTTGGGCTAATCTTTGACAGATGAACAGAATTTAGACATGAAAACTTTAATTTACCACAATACATTTAGGAAAAACAACAAAAGTTTACTGATGTGAAGGTAGTATCAGTCTATCATTTTGAAAACTAAGAATTATACCCTAAATTTTAGAAACTGAAGACATTAGGCCCTGGCGGGACAGCTCAGCTGGTCAGAGCACAGTGCCCGTATGCCAGGGCTGTGGGTGCATCTCCAGCTGGACATGTAAGGGAAGCAACCAGTGAATGCATGGATGAGTGGAATAATAACCAATTGATGTTTCTGTTTCTCTCTCTCCCTCCCTAAAATAAATAATCTTTTTAAAAATATTTAAATGGGGGGGGGCAGGCAGAACACTTTGTGAAAGAAGCCCTTTCCTTCTTTCCCACAAACAGAGCTTTTCCCCTTTTCCTTTGACACCGTCCATCCTGGGGCCCCTGTATTATCAGAGTGCAGGAAAACAAAAAACTAAAGTTAAAGCTAGGGAAGAACTGTATTAATCAGAATAAAGAAACAGGAATGGGACAAATGTAGCCTATTGTGTGGGATTTCCTCTCTAAACCAGTGCAGGCCACTACAACAAAGAACAAATCTTACACCATTGTTCACGTTTTTAAAGCAGTTCAGAAGCAATAGCCCCAAGACATGGTACAGTACCAAAAGCAGCTGTGGCATATCCAAGGTAACTTGATACAATAATAGATAAAGCACAGTGTCTGAGAAGTCTTTTTTTTTTTTTTTTAAGTCCAGGTTATACTTCTAATACCTCATTTTCATCCAGAGACATTATGACACTCTTGGAAAGCCGCATGTGTGAATTCATCCTCATCTTAATTTGAAGGTGACCCCTAAGTCAAGAAGGGTGAATCAGCCAAAAAAGTTAGGGAGTAAGACCACAGCTGTGCTTCTTTCTCCAGAATCCAAAACAAAAAGTCAGCAAAGCCGCCCTACTGGTAGAAATCAGTGCGTTCTAAGACCAGACACTTCCCTGAGGGCGAACCCCACTAACAACAGTGGATGACAAGAATCTAGGAAGGATGCTGGAGAACAAGGCCACACATGAATCATAATACAGGCAGGAGCCTACTTGCAACTAGCCACTGCTGGTGTTCAGATTGAGGAGAAACAATGCAGGATTCTCCAGACTGGTCAGGGACCTGTCACTTACTACCACCTTCCATAGAAGCAGCATTTAGCCTGTTAAGTTTCCCCTTTCTCCAACCTGCCTAGCATAGTGTCAACCCTAACTCTTAAGCAATGTCTCATTCAGACGAGTGTGAATACTATGAAGTCATCCTATTTAACATTACTTTATTCTGAATTGGAAATCTATCTCCCCTCCAAAATTGAGGGGAGGGAGTGGCACAGGACAAAGGGAATTCCACTTTTACTTCTACTTAACCAAAATATTAAAATAATGACAATGAAACTAACTTCAGTTGCTTAGAGCTGTGATTTGTTAATGCCCTTCTTTAATCATATACATAAAACCTCAGCGCTTTCAAAGCACTTCCACATACACTATCTGACTGAATCTTCATTGGAACGGCAGGGCATCAATAAGGCAGGTGTTCACCTCCTTTCACAGCGGGCCAAACCCAAGTTCAGAGACATTGTAATTCAGTGGAGATTCAAGGACACTGTGAAGATGCCAAAAATCTGCCGAAGACACAGCCCCTATCTCACAGCATCTCTCGGGACAATGGGGAGGCCCCACGTCAACAAGAACCACAACCCAAACTGAAGAAGCCGGCATCAAAGGTGTGGAAGCACCCTGGGAGCAAGGCCAAGGGTGACTGTGCCCAAGGAATCACTGACCTATTTGGGTCGGCCTAAGGGCCGGGACAGAAGCCAGGGCTTCTGTCTCCTTGGTGGCAGCTGCACTCTGCTGTCCCTTCCCTTTAACGCATTGTTCTCCCCCTTTCTCAGCTTAAGCTACATTTCCAGGTTCATCTCCACTTACATATAATCTTATATCCCTATCTCATGTATAAATCCTCCACATCCGTCTAAAATGACGATAGTATAAACATTCAATGGATAAGAGGTATTTCTTTCACTGAAGTACTTGACTTTGTGTTTGTTCTGTCATGCAAATTATGAAGTGCTTTGAGGAAAGGATCTAATCTTCCCTAACCATCAACTCCTAGAAAGCACTCAAACATACAAGTACAAAGAAACAAGAACTACAGAGAATAACAAATACACTGGCACCGAAATTAGGAGCAATCTGCAAAAACATATTTCAATGCATAAAATCAAAACTGCAATGCATTATTTTCCCTGGATGAAAAGCTGTAACAAATTCAGGACGGTGGTTCCTGTTAGAACCATTTCTAATTTGAGTTTTTAGACTTCCCAAAAGCATCTCATCACCAAGAATTCTCAAATCCACCCATTTCTTATCGCACTTCCATTTAAAAAAAATGTGCCACCTATCACAGAACATTTAAAAAAATCTGCATGTTGAATTCAAAACAATTTCAAGTAGATGCATTATCTGTGAAACAGACAACAGCACCTACCTCCCCAAGTCTGGTGAGAATTAAATGAGTTAGTACAAGCCAGTGCGTATTTATTAGATGGGTGTAAGAATTCACTACTCCAATCACAGTGAAACATATCAACCTGAAACCTAAAGAAGAAGACTATAAAAGACGGATTCTAAAAGCTGAAAATGCACTTAAGTTTCAGACACAAAGTTAGACATTAGATGCTTTTCTGGATACTGCGCAAGAACTTTCTCTTCAAGCAAGGACATCAAACAGCGCATTAGGACACAGGTTCCGGAAGCAATAACCTCCAGATGGGTCATGCCGCCCACCACCGCTCAAGCGGAATCCCTCCAGTCTATTTTCTAACAAGCAAAGAACCATTCATTGAACTTATTTTTAATTTTTAAAAATTCCGTAAAGGCGCTTAAACAACCTCGTTTTAAGTGCCTCCAGAGAGGGAGGTGCCGTTTTAACCCGGTTTTACAGGGAAGGAAACTGCGCACACAGGGGGGGAAACTGAGGCACACAGACGAAGATGGGCTCACAGGTTCGCACCCCAGGTGGGTGGCAGCTGCCTGGGTACAGCCACACTCGTGAAGCCCGTACCTGCGGCCGCGGGCTGGGACAACCACCGCCTACAGCTGAGACAACACGGTCACTCGCGTCCGCGTTTGCGCGCCTGAGGTCGAACTACCCACCCAGTCAATCGGTCGGGCACCCAAAGCGCTGCGGTTGCGGCACGCCGGCAGGGGCCCCGAGGGTCCAATGGTCCTGGCAGGGGGGACCAGGCTAGCTCCCCGGGTGACTGCCGGGCAAGGCGGGGGTCCCGAGTGAGGGGCGGGGCAGGATTCCCGAGTGTGAGAAGCATGGCGGGGGTCCCGGGTCCGGGGTGAGGGCCGGGCGGGGCCCCGCGGCCGGGCCGCTCACCTTCCGACAGCTCCAGCTCCAGCTCCGCCAGGCTCTCTCGCACCTCGGCGGGCAGTGACACCGGCTCCAGCGGGCACCCGCGGGCCGCCATGGCCCGCTCTCTCGCTTGGGCCGCGCCCCGCGACTGCCAGGCCGGCTCGAGCCCGGGCGGGGTCCCAGGTCAGGGTCGGGGCCGGGTCCGAGCGGCGCTGCGGGGAGCGGCTATGTCGCTCCCCTCACCTGGGGAACCAGCATTGGGCCGTCGGGAAGCAGAGACGGCAAAGTAGGGGCGCGGCCCGAGGGGCTCGGCACCGGCGCGGCCGCGAGCACGAGCACTGGCACGTTCACAGGCGGCTCCTCTAGCGCCACCGCCGCCCGCGCGCCCCCGACATCTCCGGGAGCCCTACTCACGGGCCCGCGTGCGCGGTTAAGGGGCGGTAGGGGAGCGCGCTTGCGCAACGGATCGCGGGCGGGGCTGGGAGTCCCGGCACCGCCCAGCAACACCGATAGCTCACTCTCATTGGCCTAGAGGTCTCGGCGAGGTCGCTCCGAGCTCCCATTGGAGAAGCGGGAGGACGTCACTTCCGAGAGGCTCTGCGCCCGAGTGCAGATTGCTTAGCGATCTGATTCCTCGAGAGGTCCAGGTCTGGGTATCTCTCTCTATGCAAGGATCTTGGAGTTGAGGTGCACGCCCCCCAATCTCCTCCTGGGGTCAGGGGATCCTACCTACCACTGTGTACTGCACTGCCGGGGCTTTTTTCTGGTTCCTAGTAACCTGCTGGGACACCGTGGGCACACTTATATCCTGGCTTTGCATTGCTGCCGGGATAGTCGCAGAGGTGTGGCCCAGGCATTTTCCCCAGGCTTTTTTGTGTTAACTTATTTGCTTTTCAGCCTTCGAAGATATAGTTCTGACCAGGAAGTAACTCCAGCAGCCATGTCAGATCTTGAGGTGACCCTGGGAAGTGAGAGGACAGATAGGGGACAAGACACTAGGAGCCCACATGTAGAGTTGAACTGAGAAGCCCACAGGACCCTAAAGCAGCTGATTCCCACTTGCACAAGGGACGTGTGTCTGCACATACAAGGCTGGACTAGTGAATGTGAATATACATGTCCATGGTGGACAGCCACCTTGCCGAAGTCCTTATCTGGTGACTAAGTGAGGCAGGAGTATAAAGTCTGGCCGTGTGAGCCCCACACAGAGCACCTCTGATGAGCAGCAGCACAGGGGGCCTGCCAGAGCTTGGCTGGGCCTACCTACACTCTGCACAATTCTGCTTCCTTCCCCTTCCTCTCATAGGTGTTGATACCAAACATCGTACCACAGACTCCATCCACATCTGCTTCCAGAGAAATCATTCTGCAACAGGGACCAGGAGTATTGTGAAAGCAGGTGATAAAATGGGGTTTGAAGCTGCTCACTCGTCACTTGTGGGTGAAGCACTCTGTCCCTGTGAGGCAACAGATAGTCACAAGTGAGGAAACTCCAGAGGCACCCCGGGACTAGGACCAGGGAGCCTATTCTGAGACCATTTGTCCACACTTTCTGGAAAAGTGCTGAATCATGGTGGATCATGACTGCACCCTCACAGAAGATGCTACTTGACCCTCACTTCATTATAATAATGTTATAATAAATTTGCATTGTGGGACCCTCTCCCCTGGTGGGCAATCAAGGAAAATCATGGGAGACCACATGCACAGTAGCTTAAAAGTAATACAACTACTTGTACATGCACAATAAAAGCCCACCAAAATTGGTCAGGAAATATCCACCCTGTAAGAATAGAATCCCTCTGGCCACAGGGGATCAATCTCTGCTCAGAGTTGACCTGCTTCCATTCTGTGAAGTGTACTATCACTTAATAAATCTGCTTGCTCCCTCTTTCTCTCTCTCTCTCTGCTATAAACTCTGTGTGTTCAGTTCTTTGTGATTACCAAGAACCTGGCTAGCTGTACCTACCCATGACACCCACGCAACATAGTGATCAAGTTGTCAATTTTGCAACAGTGTTAAAGTAGGAGGTAAACCACTGAAGTGAAATGGAATACATTAGTGGATGATGTATTAGGCCTTTATATTTATGAAAATAGTTGCTATAAGGAAGGATAATAGCAATGGATAGCTATTCCTTGGTACTATGCATACTCTTAAAAAAATAATAGACAAATGATGGTTAGCAACAATTGAAAGCCATGGAATTTCTTTGGATGTATGTAAAGAAACACTCATCTTCTACACTGAGACAATAAAGACAGGGGCCAGGGGCAGGAATTAGTATATCAAAGATGGTAAACATCCAGCCAGGGAAGTTACGCTAAGTTTGAGGCCCTGGTTGGGAAAAGCTGGGCCTGTGACACTTTGGTTGGAGATGTCTAGGTAGAAGCCCTCAAATGCTTTGACTACCCAGGCTGCCTTGAACCTTTCCAGCCGACCCATGTGGCTCATCTCTCCCTCTCACCTCTCCTGAGGTTCCTCCTAAGGGCTGCGAGGGAAGAGTCTGTTCCATTCCCCTCTGCTGGCCTCTGGTGGTTTGCTGGCAATCCACCAGATTTGTGTTGCTTGGCTTCTAGATTCATCACACGGGTCTCTGCCTTCATATTCACATATTCATTTTTCCCTACATGTGTGCCGGTTTCTGTGTTCAAATTACCCTTTTATAAGGACACCAGTCATTGGATTAGGGTTCACCCTAACGAATTCATCTTAACTTGATCATTCTGCAGAGATCGTATTTCTGAATAAGATCACAGTCACAGGTACTGGGGGTTCGGACTTCAACACCTTTTGGGGGCTCAGGGGTGGGGGGCACAATTCCACCCATAACGAGCTGTAAGACCCAGTCAACAGCTACTGCCAGGAGCCGGGAAAGTGTGTGTTGGGCTGGACTGTGAACACGTCTGATGAGGGGTAGTCCCCAGCATCGCTGTTTCATTCACCAGCGTGACCTCCACAGAAGTGAAAAGGGAGCTGGAATGTGAAATTGGTTTGAAGAATGTTATCGACTTATGAGCAATCTTTTAAGATATGGGATCTTACATCCCAGCAAAGACTAAGCGCGATCTTGCCCAATGACGACTTGTAGAGTGATGGTGTTATCTATTGCTACATGACAAATTACTATATATTTAGTGGCTTAAAACAAGCATTTACAGGCATGTCTTAATTTTATTGTGCTTCACAGATGTTGTGCTTTTTTAAAAAATCGAAGGCAAGACCCTCCACCAGCAAAAATATTGTGATATCACTCACTTTATCGCAATACTTGCTTTATTGTGGTGGTCTAGAACCCCGTCTGCAATGTCTCTGAGATATGCCTGTATGTCTTTCTAGGTTACCACAGGGAATGATGAGATGGCTTATCTCTGTTCCACAGCATCTAAGGCCTCAGCCGGAGCAGCATGGAGGCCGGAGGCTGGAATGTCCTAAAGGTTCATTTCCTCACATGTCTAGCAGTTGATGCTGGAACCCAAACTGAGGATACCAGCCAGAACACCCACGCATGGCCACTCCTTGTGGCCTACACTTCCTCACACTGTGATGGCTGGGTTCCCAGGGCAATTGTCCAGAAACAAAGGAAAGCCATGGCCTTTTTGTGAACTAGCCTCAGAAGTCATATATATCACTTCTGCCGCTTCCTAGCTATAAGTGCTAAGTCACGAAATCTCACTTATAGTCACGGGAGATTAGACTCCATCTTCTGAAGGGAGGAATATGAAAGAATTTGCAGATACATTTTGAAAACATCACACATAGAAAAAGCTTTGGCCCCCAGTAGGCAGAGTTGCAGTGACCGGATTGCTGCGGTGGACTGCATCGAGGGTGTGGATGTGCTGAAATGCTGTACTCCATACTTCCTGAAGAACCACCAGATGATTATGTTCCACGCCAAGGCACGAATAACACATTTATGAAAGTTTAAATAAACAGGCTGATGAAAGGGGCACTGATGCCACCCAAATGTTCAGTGGTGGCTCACCTCTGTAAGCAAGAGCGGACAGTACCAAAGACTGCTCCAGAACTCAGTTGGGTGACAGCAACGTGGAGGACAGGGTCCTAAAACAAAAGAGGCCAGGAGGCGGCCCTGGACTGACACGAGTCAGAGTATGGCAACTATGATGGCCAGCAAGGTCTAGGTAGCAGCCAAAACAGCCTGACCTAGAGAGTTACAGAAATGGTTAAGAAAACACAGCATCCCTGGAGGCAAAATAGATGCACAGCTGAGAATACTACTGGCAGAAAAGTCTGGGAAGGTCGACTAGGAAAATCAAGATGGTTGCTGGGTAAAAAATCATGATCCCACACCCAGTTTTGGGAGCTGAGCCAGTATTCAGACGTGGAACCCATTTACTGAAGTGGCCACAGACTGAGGCCCCCGTGGTACATTACAGATACGCACAAGGAAATCCCCAAGTCCATTTCCAAAGGGCTCAATAGCCATTTCCTTTGATAACTGCACCCAGGGGAAATGTCTGGGTAGCCAAACATTTTGAAGACTGATGGACCCAGTGTCTGAATACTGGGTCCTAGATACCTCGTCATCATGGCCCCATTATGTTTCTTTTATTTTCTCTTTTTAATTAAATTTATTAGGGTAACATTGGTTAAGAAGATCATATAGGTTTCAAGTGTACATTTCTGTGATACATGATCTGTATATTGCATTGTATTCCCGCCACCCAAAGTCAAATCATCTTCTGTCACCATATATTTGGCCCCCTTTCCCCTTTAATACCCCCCTCCCCTGCCCATCTCTCTGGTCACCACCGCACTGTTGTCTGTGTCTATGACTTTCAGTTTATATCCCACATCTGAGTGAAATCATATGGTTTCCAGCTTTTTCTGGCTGACTGACTGACTTCGCTTAGCATAAAATTCTCAGCATCCATCCATGTTTTCATGTATGACAGTATTTCCTCTTTCTTTTTTTTAATGTACAAACACATTCTTTTCTTTTAAAAGATTTTATTTATTTATTTTTAGAGAGGGAAGGGAGAGAGAAAGAGAGAGAGAGAGAAACATCAATGTGCAGTTGCTGGGGGCCGTGGCCTGCAACCCAGGCATGTGCCCTGACTGGGAATCGAACCTGCGATGCTTTGGTTCACAGCCCACACTCAATCTACTGAGCTACGCCAGCCAGGGCTGTATTTCCTCTTTTCTTATGGCTGAGTACTGGTCCATAGTGTACATGGACCACATCTTCTTTACCCAGGCCTCTATCAAAGGACATCATGGCTTCATCAGAGTGGCTGCCTATGATGGCAGGTAACAATGGAGTCCTGTCCAAGGTCCAGCTTACAGTAGGTTCCCCGGGTCTGTGCACCTGTTTGGTGGTCAGTCCCCAGCTGAGTAATTGGCATTGACATTCTCAGCAGTTAGCATTTCTCTCACACGGGGTCCCTGACCTACTGTAGGTTTAGAGCAGCGATTTTCAACCTTTTGTATGTCATGGTGCATGTAGTTAATTACTAAAATTCTGTGGCACAGCACAAAATATATTTTTGCTGATCTGACAAAAATAGATATAATTTTGACTCATTCATACCAGATGGCTATTGTCGTGTTGGCTGTTATCATTTTTTTTTTATTTGACAATCTAAGAGAAAAGAGGTCAGTGCCCCTGACTAAATATTCAGGTGTTGCAGGTTTTAAACATTCTCGTGGTGTGTCAGTGCCTCCTGCAGCACACGGGTTGGGAATCGCTGGTTCAGAGCAATCACAACAGGAAAGGCCGAGCAGAACCCTCTACAACTGCCCCGTCCCAACCAAGATCATGAAACAACATCACATCCAGAGGTAGAAATGGCAGAGACTGGTGCCACTCACTCTTAAGGATCCAAAGGATACAGAGTGGGGGCCCTACAAATCTTTAACTCACCAGCATGACCCCTGGAGAAATCAGAAGGATCCTGGAAGAGAACAGTTTACTGCAAACGCAACTGAGAAGTAGCTCTGACAGCAGCCTCTGGGCCAGATGTGGTAAGTGGCTGTTGATTTGGTGTTTTCTTTTTTGTCCCTATCAGAAGATCAGGTATATTTCACGTTCAGGGGTAACCAAGATAGGGTTTTGCCTGAAGGCTAGGCTACCTCTCTTGCCCTCTAATAGTCCAAAAACATCAGGACCACCTAGACCTCATGGAGAATGTTATGTCGTTTCATTACCTGGATAAAGTTATGTTGACAAGCTGGGAGGAGAAGATAATGAAGACCTCGGTAAGATACTGGTGTTCAAGAAAGGAGATAATCCTATCAAGATCAGGAACTTGCTACATCCATAACACTTTTAGTGGTCCAGTGGCCAGTGGTGCCATAGGGCATCTCTCCCAAAAGTAAAAGATAATTACTGCATCCTGCACCTTCAACCATTAAGAAAGCAGGACACCATTGGGACTGTAGGTTCTGGAAGCAGCACACTCCACACCTAGGAATACGGCTCTGGCCCAAACATTGGGTGATTTGGAAGACTGCAGCTTTGATGAGAGCCCGGAACAGGACGTTTCTGTTACAGGTTAGTGCTGTGATGCAAGTGGCTTTGCTTCCTGGGCTGTCTGGTGTCACAGGTGGTGTTTGTTATTGGTGGCGGGGAATAAAGCAATGTGGCATTTCTGGCATGTCCCAGTAGGAAATTTATAACACAGAATCCTGAGGTTCTGCCGTGCCACTTGGAACCTTTAGGGGGAAAAATCTTCTGGTGTGCTACTGTGCTCCGACAGAGATAAAACGCCTGATTGTGGGACACCCAGGGACCATGCAGCTGAAACCATCCCTTAGGAAGTGGGTTCTGTCAAACCCACCAACTCACAAGGTTGGTTAGGCCCAGCAGCAACCCATCATAAACTGGAAGTAGTATACTCACGATCAAACACGAAAATGCACACGTGAGTGCAGAATAGGAATCCCAGACGCACACAGCACCCGCTGCTGTTGTATTAGGACCTCTCTGTCATGTCACGCCTGTGGCCATATGGGGAAGACATATGACCAGCTGACAAAGGAGGAAAAGTCTTGAGTTTGGTTCACAGATGGGTTGGCTTAGCATGTGAGTTCAGAGGGAAGGTGGGCAGCAGCTACGTTGCAGCCTCACTCAGGTGGCCTTGAAAGGCACTGGTGAGGGCATACCCTTCCAAAACACCTCCTAGTTCCCCCCCCCTTTTTTTGCATAAGAAGTGGCCCAAGGGGAAACCATATATGGACTCATGGGTAGTGCTGGGTGGCTTGGGTGACTGGTTAAGGGCCTGAGAAAAACAGATGGACGTTGGGGACAAGGAGGTTGATGGTAGAACTATGTGGATAAATATACTGGAATAGGTCTCCAGTGGGATGATCTTTGTATAAAGTGCTAATGCCTCCCCCCTGCCAGAATATCCAGACAGTATTTAACAACCCAGTAGCATGACTCACCCATTGGACACTGGACAGCATCTCACTGACGACACCATTCCTGGGTACAAGGGCAAAATAGCCCAGGTGGTGGGGTTGGAAGCCATTCATGGGTCAGCAGTGTGAATTCTCTGCCCAAACCAGATCTAGCCACTAGCAGCCACTGATGTCTAATCTGCCAGCCAAAAACACCAAGGCTGGCTTCCCATATGGCCCATTCACCAAGAAGCCCAACCATCCAAGTTCACTATATTGGAACTCTCTCATCCTGAACAGACCAGCGGTTCATTCCCACGGGAACAGATTCATATTTCCATCTATCGGTTTGCCCTTCTTGCTCACAAACGGCACCAGCAAGGGCTTCAGGAATGCTTGTTTCACAGACACAGGATCCCAGGTGGCGTCACATCAAACAGGGGACTCACTTCACAGCAGAGGCTGCGCAGGGACCACGGGATCTGCTGCCTGACAGAGCCCTCGGACAATGAGCTAAAGGTACAGCTGAAGCGCCGAGGAGGAGGTGACATTCTGCGAAGACGGGGTGCCATTCAAGACCTTTACATGGCACTATGATCCCAACTGGAAGGATACACGAGTCTGAAACCCTAAGGGTGGAAACGGGAGTGGCCCCACTTACCATCACTCCCAAGGGGCCCCTGGGAACAGCCGCGTCCTGTCCTCTCAGGTTTAGACTCTGCAAGACTCCAAAAGGGGCATTCCCCAAAAGGGACATTCACCAGGGGACACAGGAAGTGTCCCATTAGATTGTAAACTCTGAATGCTGTCTGGGAGCCTCGGAGTCCTTGCAGCTAGGGACCAGCAGGCAGGAGGAGGAACCGCTGTCTTGCTGGCGGGGAAGGTAGGACGGCCACCACACGCATTGCACACAGGGAGGACACATGTGGAACGCAGATGACCCCCGAGGGAGTGTGTTGGTCCTCCTTATAGCCACTGTGATTAAGAAACTAGAGAATCCAATCCGCACATGTGGTGAAAGAGTCTGCCATTTTTTTTGCTGTTGTTTTTGTTTTGTTGCTGGTTTAATTGATTCCTGTGTGCATTAGTGACACTGACAGACCCTGCCCGGCCTGTGGACCCTGGGCCCTGGTGATTCGGGCTGCCCAGTGAAGGGCAGTGTGAGGGGTGGGCGGCTACAGGCAGCGTCCACAGCTGTAACTGTGGCGATTCCCAACCGCAGCCACAGCAGTACCGCCAGGCAAGGAGAACAGGGGTCACGTGTTCGCCAACTCGACTTTTTTTCATTTTAAACAGTAAATGCTGTTGCAAACACTACTGGTGCGAGGACAGGGCCAGACACAAACAGTCCTACATGTCCTCTGCCACATAAACACGACAGGTCTCCATTCATAGTTTTGCCCCAAGTCTGAAGTGACATCTGCTGCTACCCGTCACTGCTAAAGGTGATGCTGTCGCGGCTCTGGAAGGACAGGCTCGGTCGTCCTCACTGACACTCCCTGAGCAGTACTCCCCCTCTTGCTCCTCCCTGCCACCACTGCTCACCATCAGCGTGGCCCATGACCTGCAGCTTCGCAGCCACCGGTCCCCCTCAGCCGATCCTCTGCCTTCTTCTGGCTGAGGCTGATCTTCACTTGCCTGAGAGGGACTCAGACCCAAGCCTTCCTTCTCGCCTTCACTGTCATCTGTTTCTGTCACATGCTGGTGAAGACCAACACAGGACAGTGGAGTCTTCATAGGCAGAGAGCCCTCCCAGTGGAAGGCCTGTGTTCGGCACAGGCTGTCAAGGCTGCAGTACTGGGGCAACTGGACAAACACCTCGCTGCCCTGCCGTCCACCCACCGTCCTTGTCCTTGACCATGGCACCCACTATCTCCTCGTCTCCTTGGTGAGGTTGGGTGGGTTGGGGGAGAGTTTCTTGGCAGATAGCCCCCATGTTGCTTTTGCTTCTTGCTCTCACCGTTCCTGTCATAGCTGCAGGAGCTTGGGGTGGGCTCGGCTTCTGGACCCCCAGACCCCTGCAGGGAGGGAGATAACATGGCACGTGTGCTACTGGTTTCAGGCACACACCACTTTAAGACACTACCTCACACGTGCAGGATGTGATTTCCAACCTGGTGCTAGAGAGAGCCTTCAGCTGGCCACTCCACTCTTTGGTCAAGGCAATTGCTTTCAGCCGATGGGATACACGATGTTAGTTCATAAATTAGCTCCTGCACGTGGCAGGCAAGAAGAGGCCAAAGAGAGGCAGACCACTCCAGACTGGAAGGCAGCAGGTTTATACACAAGAGAACTTGGGAGGCTTGTTTTGGGCTGCCAAAAGATGAACAGGTCTCTGCACACACCCACCAAAACCTTGAGTTTACACATGGGTTCAGTCATGCACACCGTCCAGATGGTCTGTATACCTCACTGCCCGAGCTGCATCCTTGGGGCACACATTCCAAGAACAGGAGTGGAGTAGGAGGCGCCCATGATTCTCCGGGTCCAGCTCACAGGTCAACTCCCCTCGAGGACCTCCTGCAACACTCGCTACAACCACTGAGTTCCAGGCGTGTGCGCTCATGCCTGCACTTCCATTGACTTAACATATGCCCGCCGCTAAGAGGCGGTGTTGTGCAGAATGACAGCGATGGAGAAGACATTCTAAATCCAGGGATGGTGGCGTTGGCAGATGCACTGGGGACAGGGAAGCCAAACTCAGGCTTGGAATGTGGGTCTATTCCTGGGAGGACAAATCACTGCTCCTCTATAATGGAGGGAACCAGGTCACCACATCGAGGCCTCAGCTTTGGCCTCCGGGGCTGGCAATTCAGACACACAAGTGGCAGAAGCCAGGGAAACCCTGGTGAAAGGAAGTTTATATTGTTGAACCACTGTTAAGGCTCCTTCCTGCCACCGTGGCCACTTTTCATGAGTTTGTTCAGAAAGCATCACGTTGTCAAAGAAACAGGCTAAGCGACAGCCACAGACGTGTTTTCTTGTCCATCACATTCCATTTCCACAGCGGATGTCTTCCAGTGGACAGAGGTCTGTTTACGTACCTGTCCTGTTAGACTTCCTGGATACCAGTCTTTTGATCTTTCCTCGGTCAGGTTATCAACCAGCCGGGCAACTGATTACCC
This sequence comes from Phyllostomus discolor, assembly GCF_004126475.2. NCBI lineage: Eukaryota > Metazoa > Chordata > Mammalia > Chiroptera > Phyllostomidae > Phyllostomus > Phyllostomus discolor. The sequence goes on along the minus strand of NC_040904.2, from coordinate 10,914,643 downwards.
ACTGCACCGAGTGCTTACAGATCAGTAACGCAGGTCAACTCTTTTCACGTGAAATGGACCATGAGACATGCCATCCAAAGTTTTGCCAACTGGAAATCCAGCCACAAGCTGGGTTGTAGTGCAGCAACTGTCCCCTTCTGGGTGATGCCAGCATACGGTATAGATCCCTCTGCAGAACAAACCTGTGCTTTCAGCGCTGGCTGGGTCGCTCAGCTGGTTAGAGCATTGTCCTGATAACGCCAAGGTTGTGGGTTTGATCCCCGGTCAGAGCACACACGAGAATCAGCCAATGAATGCATCAGTAAGTGGAATGGGCTTGGCTTGTGTGGCTCGGTTGGAGTATTGTGTGATAAACTGGAGGGTCGCAGGTTCGATTCCAGGTCAGGGTACATGCCTGGGTTGCAGGTTTCAAGTAAGTAGTCTGTGGAACGTCACCACCTTTCTAAAATGAAAGACAAGTAGCCATGCCTTGCACTACCGACACCTAAGGAAGGCGCAAGGCTTAGCTTGTTTGGATTTTGGAGACGACCATATTTGGGAGTGCTACTCCGGTCTATTTACCGAGGAAGCCGTAGGCTATTTCGAGTGAGACCTGGACAGCAAGTTTCAGTGGTGCTTCCAGTGCCTTTGCAGAGAAGGGTATGGAAAATCCCAGCAGGGCAGACCTCTGGGGCCCTGACGCAAAGCTCTGCCTCCTCCTGACCCACTGCCTATCTGAGAAACCTGTGGCCCACTCCTCCTCAGTCCTGGCAGAGACCGAAGTCCTGCCCACGGGATACCGAGCACTGCACAGCTCAAGCTGCCCCCGTGCACCGGTGCTGTCTGATCACCGAGCTACCAAGACGAGCAGTAGCGACCTGCCATCGCATGAAGTGCTACTATACGAGTTGTGATAAAAACTATCCTTAGTCTTTGCCTTCGAAATCCCCTGAGTGACAGGAGCGTGTTTTGTTACGAGCCCCTTTTATACCTGAGTTTTGGCTGCAGTGACTCACGGTGGGGCTCTAGGCAGCTTCCGGATGGGGGCTGGTCCATCCCGAAACTATCACCAGGCAAATAATGACTCCGTCACGAGGCCGTGATAAAAACCGTGGCATGAGGTTTGAGGGAGCTCAAGGCTGGTGCAGGCGCTGAGGTGCTGAGAAGGTGGCATACCAGCTGAGGGCTGAGAAGCTCTGAGCCCTGCCCCCACACCTGTCCCACGCATCTCCTCCACGCGGCTGTTCCTGAGTTGTAGCCTTTATAGTAAACTGGTGATGGTGAGTGAAGCACTTGACTGAGTCCTGAATCATTCTAGCTACTTACCAAACCCGAGGGGCGTGGCTGTGAAAAACCCCAGATTTGTAGTTGGCGAGGCAGAAGTGTGTGCAGCCCGGGAACCCCATTTCGGCCGGGTCTGCGAGCCCGACCCACGGTCTGTGCTGACTGCAGGTCGTGTCAGAACCGAACTGAGCCATGGGGCACTCGGTTGATGCTGGAGAATTGGTGTTGGTGACATGAGCCAAGACTCAAGCAGGTCAAGGAGGCAAAAGTAAATTGCGTGACCAGGTGGCTCGGGGTCCCCCTAAACTTGTGCTGCTGACTTGTCCCCAAGTCGCTGTCCACTCCTAAGGATATGAATTTGGTTTTCCTGCTCCACACTCCTTTTCAGACTTTCCAAATATTATTCATCATGATTGCTAATGACCGGGAAATGCTTTGGGAGCAAAAGTGTGGCGCTAGGCTTACGGGCACGGAACAGCCCCCCTCAACCAGAAGGAGCGCGCCTAATGGAGGTGAAAAGCCTGCCTTGTGAGCACTCACTCGTGGTGCCGTTCCTCGCACAGCCACAGTATAGCAGCCTGGGAACCCCAAAGGGTGAAGACAGGAATGGCCCCTCTTAAAGGCCTCTGCTGTCCCGAGGGAGGATGGCTTCCACCAGATGTGACAACGGTCCCTTTGAGTGAGTGAGACATCTGAACCAGCAAGCAACGACAGGGTTACGGGACTGATGGGTGCGACTGACCCCGATTACCAAGGGGAAACGGGTGGCTGGCGCACAAACAGGACAGGAAAATCCGTGCCTGTAATCTACACTTTCACAGGGCTCCTCTTGGTACGTAGGACTTCCAAGTTCAGTTGCAAAAGAAAGAAAGGAAATTCTCTAAAGACAAGACTATGAAGGTCTCAGATCTTTCAGAAAGGAAAAGTTTAGGTCATCCACGCAGCCAAGGTGCTTCTTGAGGTTCAGCAACGAGGACCAGGTGAAGGAAGGAGGAGGTGATAAGTATCAAGTGGAGCCTTGTGACTACCTACGAAAGCAGGGACGTAGCACTTTTACTGTAACGCCTGCCGTGGACACCACTTTCAGCTGCTTTTTTGTGTGACAGACTGGGGTGCACAAACTGTACAGATTAGTCCTGGAGTAGTCCGCAGCACTGAGATATGACACCCTGGGGGCCTTGGAAAGAGGGGGAAGGATAGTTGCCTTGCCTTGGGCAGGTGCATTAAATTACATTCTGATAATGAAATTAGGGCGGGACAGTAAGAACAAATGCTTAGTAGCCCAAGGTTGGGCTGTGCTGGCCACCTGCCCGGGTGCTTTCAGTTCAACCCAGCCTGTTTGCTCTGCACAAGCTGCTGACTTCTGCAAGGGTTTCAGCGCCAGCAGATCAGGCAAAAGAGCACAGAACTGAGAGGAAAACGCAGAAAGGCTCTAAACAAGTGACCTTACAGCAGCATCAGCTGATGCACAGAAAGTGCAGACACAGACCAGCATTGCACCTTAAAAGAAAATATCACCGAAATAAGATTTAGAAAAAGTTGTCTTATGTTAAAATCTAATTAAGCCCAGAACAATAAATGTCACATTCAAAGGTCCTAAAAACACGCTGAGATGCTAATAAATATACCTGCATAGATTTCTGGGTAGAGAGTCCTCGGCCAGACCCCAGGTGGTACAGGTACCAGTAAAAGGTACAAAGACCATAGTTACGAGAGCAGCCACCTCATACAAAAGTAAAGTGAGAAACCAAGTAAATGGAGCAATGGGCAAGGGTCTTACTAGGTGAAAGAGCACTTGAGTTCCACTGGAAATTTCTATTAGGAATTTAACGCATATTCTATGTTTTTTTGTTTTTGTTTTTCCCAGTGATAAAAAGCAAACTGGATAAAACTAAAAAACAACACAAGAGCTTTTCACAAATAAAATAGTTCTTTAATTATATTCTCTCTTTTTAATTTTCTTTTTTGTTTTTATTTTTAAAGCAAGTTTCCATCTGTACACTAAGAAAATAAACATCAGGGAGCCATTCTCTGCTTACCCTTCTCGGAGGCAGGCGGGGGGCTCTGTGGACACGCAAAGGCCCGGGCAGGTGCCCGTCACTCATGAGAGCACACATCACCTCACGAAGGTGAGGCCCTAACACGTACTGGAATTACATAAAAAATACTCGGTTTGGCTCTGCAGCAATGCACACAGGTGAGCACACAATCAACGGCGCCCTGGGCAGGCATCTCAGGCACGTGAGGAGCCTGGGCACCGCTCAGCCGCCGCACCGCGCCGCACCGTGAGCTTCCCTTACTCAAGGAGGACGGCCACAGGTGAAAGCCACAGGACTTTATTCATTGTTTAGTCTTCTGGCGGCAGGATTTCTTTGAAGTAGAATCTAAATATAAGTAAAAATGATGTGGCAATTTGTTAGAAGGCTTCACATGTCTTCGAAGAAGAATTTCACAATTTTGAAACACTACCCTTAAAGTAGTATCTTCTTTTTGGTAAAAATCTGAATAATTAAAATATATAGTGGTTTAAGTTACGATGATTAAAATACACGGGAAAAAGTATATCCTGGCTGAAACAATCTTTACTTTTTTATGAGTATAAGAGAACGGACCAAAAGGCCGGCTAGTGTTTAAGTCCAACCGGCCATAACACTCCTTGATTAGGTTGCCACTTCACCATAGCCATTTTTCTCATGCTGCTAGTCACAGCGCATTCTTAGGGCTGAAACTAACAATCACTAAGCTGAAGTCTTTTCCACATTACTTTACATTCCTAGTATACATTTACATTGTTTTAAAAATCAGAGGACTTTTACCTGGTGGCACTCCCCCTAGTCTTTGCTGGATCATTTCTAAATGGTGAATATATTCTGTCAAAGAATGTTCTGGATCTTGAGAAGCACTTAGGGATCGTTCTGATCTTGAACTTGGAGATGGATTGGACCTTCGTACAAACAAACCCAGAAACACACAAGAAAGAGTGAGGTACAGCAGACGGTGAGTGCGGTGAGCACACAGACAGGAAGTGGGGTGGGGCCCTCGGACTGGACACGCAGAGGGCAACGGGGTAAATTAGACAGCTGCTTCCTTGTGTCTTTTCTTTACCACAAAAGAAAAAATGACTCTTAAAAAAGGGGTACACAGTGCTTTAAAACCAACTACTATGTAACGTCTGAGGTACGAGTAAAAACTACTGTATCTCATTCTACTCATTGAATCTTCGTGCGTTACGTATCCGCACCCCTCAGACCCACCCCTCTGTGCCCTGACCATCACCAGGGGTCTGCTGGCCGCCCCCTTCCTGGTCTGCCCCCGGGACCAGGGAGCTCCACTGTGTCACTCCTCTCGTTCCCTTCAGGGAGGGCACATGCCTTAGCTTGTCATCCTCAGAGAAGAGGCCACGGCCACCATTTATTCTCTCGCTAAATATTACCGAGCTGGGCCCCGGGGAGCCACAGCCCAGAACCCCTGCCCTCCCTGAGCAGACCGGGCTCCCAGGCCCTCCGGGATCACGGGGGTGCGCTCCCTAACTTGCTCTGGGGCCCAGCCAAAGCCAACTTTTCACAACGCGTTTCCCTGAGGAACCACACGTGCTGGTGGAACACGGCCAGCAGAAGCGTTAAGAGCGGATGCACAGTGGCACCCGATGCGCACACACACTGTGTCTACGGTCTGGACGGTGACACCGAGTGCGTTACCGCAGGCAGTGCGGCTTGAAGAGAGGTCGTCATCGAGGAGAGCATTTCACCCCCCGCTGGCCTGACAGCACAAGTGACGCTGGGTTTTCCCCCGCTGAGAGTGGAGCGTGCCCATTTTAGAGCGGGGGAAGCACACCCAGAGGGAAGAGAGAGGGCACACCTGCACGATGCTGAATGTGTGCCTGTGCAAATATCCTCAAAGACGCAGACTGAACTCTTCCATACACTTTGAAGGTATGTTCCAAATACCAGAAAAGTCATGGTCGAAACACGTAAGTAAAGATTCAATCTAGAATTCTTCAGTCCAGCATTTGAATGGGATTACTGTTTTTAACAGGATGGTTTACATGGTTCAACCTGAAGAACTGAAAATGGAAATCCCATCCTTCATAAGTAACAGTGGGGCGAGAAGTCGTGTGGTCAGGAAAAGGGGTGTGAACTGTGACGAAGGTAGCTAAGATTCGCCACCTGCTCTTACGACAGGCACGGCCAAATCCCTTCCCACTGGAGCACAGGCCTCGGCAAGTGACCAGCACACCGGACCACTGCTCAAAGCGTCACAGTCATCAGGGAAAGCCTTTTCACTCCGATCTTTTGTTTTTAAATCCTCACCTGCCGGGCTGTTTTTACTGATTTTAGACACAGAGGAGGGGGGAGGAGAGAGAGAGAAGCATTAATTAGTTGCTTCCCCTACATGGCCCAATTGGGATTGAACTCGTAACCTAGACATGTGTCCTGATAGGGGATCAAACCCCCAACCTTTTGGTGTATGGGCCAGTGCTCCAACCGAGACACCTGGACAGGGCAAGCTGTCTTACTTACTTAATTGAAAAGGTTTTTCCCCAAATAACTTATCTTTAACGTGGTCAATGTAACATCTCAATTGCCACCTGAGTAGGAAGCATATAGATATGTTATGGGGACAGTAAACCCAAATCCTACAGAAAAAAGAGCGAGTAAGCCAACAAAGGCCTTGCACGTGTGTGTGTGTCTGTGTCTGCGTGAAGGAGGAGTCCCGTGCACATGTAAACCCCCTACACAGACACACAGACACACAGATACACACATGGGCCTGGGCACCCATACAAATCTGTCCAGAGACACCACCGTGCATGGGTGCTTGTCTCTGCAGACTGGGCCTCTACTGACGGCTACAGCCCAGGTTCCCTTGAAGCCTTGAAGTGGAAAAGCAGCCTGGAAGTACCCCATCTCACCTTTCCCTCCTGCGTGGGGAGGCTTTTGGCACAGAGTCCCTGGTCTGGCTGAAAGACACGTCCCGGGTTGGTGGGGATTCGCTGGTTTCCGGTGGAGTCACCTGTGGCCGTGACCCTGGGAATCCTTCCTCCGGAATTATTCAGCAACAAAGGGATTACGAAAAATGACAAATGCATTTTAGTAGAAAGGCCCATCTACCAAAATTTAAAATGTATAAGCTATAAGAGTCTACATGGCAATTTTGAAACATCTTTAAAGCACCCAAGTTATAGCCTGGGGTGGGGGTTCTCCTCTTCCCAAGTGAGGGGTGGGCTCAAGAGGCAGGAGCAGAAACCCTGGAGATCACCAGGTTTGCCCCGGAGTGGGGAAAACCTTCCTGAAACCTGACCACGCATTCTGATTTCAAAAAGTAACAATTAACACACACAAATCAAAGCTGATTGACTGGCACCAACCTCTGCCCTCCTCCAGGCTCCCGGGCGGCCACATCCTTGTACTGAGTGGGAGTGAGTGCTGTGTCAATGTCCCCCCGGGGCAGCGACCTGCCAAAGGCTGGCGCTTGACGACCTGTGCGCATCCTGCCAGGGGGCAGCAGCACAGACCCTCAGACACGCGGCGTGGCTGAGAGAACCAGCAACAGTGCTCTCGGGGCGAAGACGGGCGGGCTGCAGAGCTCTGCCCCTCTGGAGGGTAAGGACTGCCTTTCTATCAACAGGTTATTAGCAGGTGTGTTCGTCACTCCCACACTTTTCAACCGTTGTGCTCTTATGAACCACTTCTACTCATGAACTGTATTAACCGTGGCTTATTTGTGCTTGTTCCCAACATAAAACCATTTTCCTTCAAAAACATTTCACCTCTGAAGACTGCACTGACTGAATTTACCCATTTCCTAACTGTGCTTCATTCCATCCCCACCAAGCCCTGGAACACCCAGATGTTAATGAAATGCTACAGCAAGTAGAAGAAAGTTTGCAAAGGCAAGGTGGAGGGGTCCCTGGGGGCCCACCTGTGCGGGGTGCTCGGCCTTGCACCAAAGCTCCTTTCCGATCTACTTCTTGCCATTTCTTTACCAAAAAACGTAATCTACAAAAAAAAAGTACCAAATATTGAAAACTAGAACAAAGCAACTGTGACAAAAGCAATGGAAATGCAGATGTGACCAACAGCTGGAATGGTTTCGGCAGCCAACCTCCCCTGGCAGCAGGTCCCGCACACAGACAGGGCAGCCTGCTCACAGGACCCCTACCCCGCCCGCCCACTCCCAGTCCTGGCCCATCCCCAGCCCACTCCCTGGGGAGGCCCTGCCCTTGCCCCAAGCCCCACCTATACTTGGCCTTGCCCACTCCTAGTTGCATCCTGCATTGAGCCTGCCCACTCCCAGACACCCAGCTTGGGGTCTCCCAGACTCCAGTTCAAACTCAGTCTGCAACACCCTGCTCCCTTCCGCTACCAAGGCCACAAGCCAGCGAGCAGAGTGCTGGGGTGATGGGAGTGCAGCGGTGCAGGGGGTCCTAGGCTCTGGTCCCCCACCCGACGCCCTGCAAGGCAGCCCCCCGGGCACCGCTGCCTCTCTGAGCCCTGCCCTCCTACAAGGCATTTTGTGTTAAAAGTGCTGCTGTGCTGAGATGGTCCTCTCTCCTGACAGAAAGGCTGGAGGAGAGTTTGGGTCTGTTTACCTGTCTCCATCCAGCATCTCACTCACTTCCTGGTGCAGGGTAGCTATTCTCACTAAGAGTACAGGATGGGCAGGTGGGTGGGTGGGTGGGTGGATATGAGGACAGCCATGGTCAGAACTTAGAGGTGAGGGGCTGCGTGCCCTGAGGCTGGAGAACTCTCTATGTGGGACTTCCACCGGCTCTGCAGCACAGTCTGGGAGTCAGAGGTGAGGGGCTGCGTGCCCTGAGGCTGGAGGAAGACTCCCTGCGTGGGACTTCCACCCGCTCTGCAGCACAGTCTGGAGAAAGCCAAGGAAACCAAAGCAGTCTATCCCGCAGACGAAGAATAGTATGGCCCAGAGAGGGCACCTCTGCAGGAGCCACGGAGCAGACACAGCTGCACAGTTCTTAGTGGGAAAAATATTTTTAGAAATTTAGCAAAATTTACCATTATAAAGTAAAATGGATTTCATCACTCTTAATTTTGAAATGATCAAAATTCCCAATCACACCAGGGAGTCACATCCCTGTTCCGACGACTCCTTGTGCCTAGAGTGGCTGGGGACAGGGAGCGATGCCTCTGGCTGAGGGTGGGCAGGGCTGGGGCAGGTGGACACAATGGAGGGGGGATGGGGACCCTCCTGCACCCTACAGCACCTCCCCCCACAGGCAAAGACTGGAGTGGCCATACCCTGGGTGAATCACGTTATGTATACATATGCCTTTCTTACATAACACGAATTTGACTAAAACGTGGGAAACTGAAATCTGAAGAAGTGAAATGCAGTTTTAAACTTGATCAGACGTGCCTGTCGTCAGAAGCAATCTGGCAAGAGACCCATTAAGGGGCAAGGTGTTGTTTTGTGATAAAAAGGCACCCTTATATCTTTTCCTTTTGGAAGGTGACAGTTTTGTACACCATGATTCCCTGAAGACAAGTGTCACCTGTATTTTCTTTAAGGCCTCAAGTGTCACTCATCTTAAAAAAGGAATACAGCTGCGGAGTGTCATCGAGACAAAACCCCCAAGCGCCGCAGGGAGCCTCCGGGTACCTGGAGATCGCAATCACCACCCTGACAGCCGTCCGGAACCTGGTGAAAGGCCGGGAGGTGGCGATTTTCTTATCTGCCTTGGAAGGAAACACTCCCAGATGAGCGATCATGGAAAGCGTCTCTTGTTCGGAGTCCTGGAATCCACCGATCAACAGTAAAAGATACTTCTTTTGATAAATCAGAGCTTTTCTAAAGCTCTCTGCTCTCAAATAATGCAGGTACAATTTTTCCATCTAAAAAAAATTGTAAAACTTAATCACAAAGATGTCTCATTGACAAATCTGTACAACATGTTTGCACAATTTTGCTTTAAAAATAACCAGACAACTTCCTCAGCAAATCATTCCAAAAGTCAGCCCTGTACAACATCCATAACCACAAACAACATGCGGTTCGAAGTTCAGTCTTGTTTATTGGACAAAACGTAGGCCGGCCCTTTCCGCAGCATCCCAGCTGCCCCTGTGAAGGTGCCTGACCACCAAGTCAGGTCCCAACTGGAGGGGGGGGGGGTTCCATCACGGGTTCGTGCACACTGTGCGGTGGGCAAGGCGGCAGGAATCCCTGCGAGTGCACACGGAGGCTGGTGCCCATTCCCTAACACGTGTTGTCAAAAACAATGGTGAGTAAACTGCTGGTCTAGGACTTTTCCCGGGATGCGGAAGCTATGACACAGTGACTCAAAGCAGCACACCCCTAATCACCCCTACGAACACAGAAACGTGATGTCTCTGTAGAACGAGACCAATTTCAAATGAAAGTTCTCTTTAACTTCCCTTATTTGTCATGACTTGGCCACTAGAACCAGCATGCGATTTCACTGTGCACAGAGACACATTTGATGGCAGAGGAGGGCCTCTCAGCCATGAGCTGCTCTTACTAGTTCACAAACCAGGAGTTTTTAAAAAGCGTCCCCTGGGAGGGTGGGGGATAAAGAGGCAAAACACAGAGGATGTCTGAGGCAGTGAAACTAACCTGTATAATACTGTAATGGTGAACACGCCATTACACATTACACGTGTGTCCAAACCCAAAGAATGCATGCCACCAGGACAGAGCCTGATGTAACTGTGGATTATGGGAGGTGACAACGCTATCAGTGCAGGGTCACAGACCGTAACGGTGGGCCATCTGGTGGGCACGCTGACAGTGTGAGGTGGGGGCTCAGCGTGTGGGACAGCGAGCATGTGAGAACTCGCTGTACCTTCCCCTCAACCTCGCTGTGAAACTAACTGCTCTAAAGACACAAAGTCTTCCAAACAAGCCAAGAGCAGCACCCCCATTCGATGCCCTCGTGTCGCCACAGAGGTGGCCTCACCTTGCCACTGCTGGTGTTCACTTCCTCCCTGGCGGCTGGTGTGGGCAGTCCCGGGTCTGGAAGTCCTGGTGAGCTCTGCAGGACCGTCCTGTCCCGCCTCCCGGCTGACCTGTCCGACCTCTGCAACAACCGCAGACAGCATGTCTATAGAGCTGTTCTCACGTAAAAACATCTTGAGAAAACTGACCCCTCCCTACCCCAACCCCAGAGAGAGGTCACTTCCAAACACCTCATTCCTTCCCTGGCCATCCTTCCAGGACCTCTGCGGGGAGAGGCCCGCCTCGGGCGGAGGGGAGCTGGGCCCACGCAAGGCTGGGCGCAGGGTCTCCCAGCCTTGCCAGGATGCAGGCCACACCTGTGTCTCCCTTCAGTATCTTTTCAGTGGTGCTCAAGTTGTTTGTGACATTATCAACCAGACAGTTAACACTGGGGTGATTATTACATGTCATTTACTTAAGTGTGACTGCATTACATTTTTATTTTTTATTTCTATTAAAAAGAAAAAGCATGCAAAAGCTTTCAGAGCTAGAACTGCTCTTCTAATTGCTGACTTTGGTGGAAATAACCCCAAGTTCAAAGCTTCAGGCATGTTAAAAGCCCTCATGGCCTCTGGCCCCAGAGATGCTCACCGAAGGAAGACGCAAATACATAGTTCTGCTCTAGTGGCACCAAACCACACACCCGGGGGCCTCCGCAAGGGCCCCGCACGGCAACCATGCACACGGAGGAATGTGCACCCGCAGAGCTCCGCCAGGGAATGTGCTAACAGAAGGAGGGTGATTCTACAGGGAGAGCAACAAGGGGGCACCCACAACAGACAGCCAGGGTCTGCCTGTCACTGAGGCAAAAGAGACCTTGAAGGACTCCCGGGGCCATGCGGTCACGGCCTCTGTCCAGCAGTTTGGAAGAGGAACCAAAGGCAGCCTGGCCATGCCACCCCACCACTGCAGGGCAGGGCTGACAGGAGCGCAGGCCTGGGAGCAGACAATCCTGAGAAGGGATCCCACAAGGCAGGTAAGACTAATGGTTTTCCTGGTTCTAAAACACAGTTGGGCTGTTCCTAGAAAAAATACTCTAGGAACACAAGTCACTTGGACATGGAAGGAGAACACTCCAACATCCCCTTTCAGTCTACCTTTGATTTTCTCACCAAGAATATTCACTTCCTAGTTTCTTTGTCAACTTTCAGAAACGACAGACGCACTCTGCTGGTGACTGCGTTCCAGCCCACGCAGGCCCCACGAGGTGTCCTGAACAACGAACCGCGGAACGCTTTCTGAGCAAGTTCCACAGCAGCGACGGAGCAGTGCGGTGACACGAACGGCAGGCCTCGTCAAAATGGACACATGGGGCCTTCAGGACTCACCCGTCAGAGAACGGGAGTCGTGGGTCCACTCGGTGTCTGGGCCCAACTCCACAGGGACAACGGTCCCTTCACCTTTACCTAACAGAGCTTCTAAGCTGGCAAATCCATAGTCCTCAGCAGACGTCAACACCCCCATCAGTGACACACAGCAGAGGGGAGCTGGGCTGGGTCACAGAAGACTTGAACCCTATCAACCAACTAGACCTAACTGACCTTTACAGGACACGCCACCCGACAGCACTGGAAACATCAAAACCATCACTGAAGCCTTCCAAAAAAGGAAGCACCAGGCCCAGATGGTTTCACTGCTGAATTTTACCACGTACTTAAGAAAGAAAGAAATTCCAGCTCCACATAATCTTTCTCAAAAAACAGAAGATGAGGGAACACATCCCAACTTACTTTATTAGGCCCAAACCAGAGAGACAATATATAAAACTTCACATTAATAGTCCCCCTGAGCCCAGATCAAAAATGCTCAATGAAGTGTTGGCAAAATGGGTCAGGCACTGTCTGAACAAGAACACCACATCATGAAGTGGGTCCTTCCTGAGACCAGGTAGAGTCGGCGTTCAAAACTGATATGATCCCCCATATTAAAACACTTAACAAGGAGGAATGTGCACCCCAGAGCTCCACCAGGGAATGTGCTAACAGAAGGAGAGTGATTCTACAGGGAGGGCAACCAGGGGGCACCCTGGTTGTTGGGGCACCCACAACAGACAGCCACATCATCCTATCAACAGATGCAGGAAAGAACGACCAACTTCAACAGCCTCTCATGACAAAAAGTCTCAGCAAACCAGGAAGAGAAGAGGATTTCCTCCAGCCGCCGAGGGCGCACTGGCCTGCAAGGTGAGGCTGAGGCTCCGCCCCCGGTGGAACGGCTGAGGGTGCGCTCCTCACCACGCCTGCCACCGGTGTCCTGGAAGCCCTGGCCAAACAGGCAGGAAAAAGACATCAAAGTAGTCAAACTGGAAAACAGGAATAAAACTCCCTATTCTGTAGAAAATCCCAGAAAAAGGCTCATAAGGCTAAAGTGAAGCTACTAAGGTTAACCGCAAGTCACAGATCAACCTAGGAACATCAGTCACGTTTCCATACATGAGCCACAAACAATGAGAAAACAAAATGTTTAAAAAGTACCATTTACAACAGCCCACTAGAAAATGGAATATTTAGACATAAATCGACAGCTACATGCATTTAGGAAAAAATTTCCCCCCAAATGTTATGTTAAATGTGAATTATAATTCACATAACAAAACAGAAGTATCCTTTTAAAGTATACAATTCAACTGATTTTTAGTGTACTTACAGGATTGTGTAACATTATGCTATCTAATTTGAGAACACTTTCGTCACCCCCAAAGGCCTGTCCTGTTAGCAGTCACTCTCCAACCCCCTCCGCCACCCCCGACAACCACTAATCTCTTTTCTATCTTAATGGATGTGCCTCCTCTGGACATTTTATATAAATGGGATCATACAATATATAGTCTTTTGTGACTGGCTTCTTACACTTTCAAAGCTCACCGGTACTTTACAATGTGTATCACAGTCCCTTACTCATTTTTATCACTGAATAATATTCCATTTTTGGATATACCATATATTATTTATCCATTCATCTATTAGTGAACATTTGGGCTATTTTACACAATACCAATCAAAATAGCCAACAAGATTCTAAAGTTTATATTGAAGGGTAGAGGAACTAGAACAGCCAAATAATTTGAAAAAGAAGAAAAATTGCGGCATACCCACTACTTGATATGAAAGCATAATAATAACACAAACCTATAGGCAAGTGGTCAAGGACAGACATACAGACCAGTGGATCGGAAGAGAGAGTCCAGACACATATACACAAGTGTTGTTCACTGGTTTCTGACATGGACACAAAGACAATTCAAGGAGAAGGAACAATCATTTCAACAAAGTGTGCCGGAGTAACTGAATATCAACATGCATAAAAATAATCCACCTCTTTCTCAGACCATAAACAAAAATTAACTCAAACTGGATTGTAGATGTCAAAGTAAAAAGTTAAACTATAAAACTGTTGGCATGATCCATGAAAGAACAAATTAATACACAGAACCTCATCTAAATAAAAAATTTTGTTTTGCAAAGGATACTCTACAGAGAAGACATCACAGTTGAAAAAAATGTTAGCAGATCATGTTCTAGCAAAGGCATTTTACCTAGAACATAGAATTCTCAAAACAACAAGGAAACAAACTGTCTGAGTTAAGCAGCAGCCAAGACTTTACCGAAGAAGACACACAGATGCCACTTTACGCCCACCGGCTGCGGAAGGCAACCAAGTGCTAAAACACAGAGTCACTGCGACGCTCACTGTGCGCGGCCCCCTGGACAGCACTGTGGCCTCGTTAACACGGAAGGTAAACACAAACTCTCTGTGAGATGCAGCAAGCCCACAATGGGCATTTACACAGAGAAATAAAACTCATGTCCACACACACCCTGTACACAGTGTTTGTAGGAGTGCTATCCATAACAGTCGGAAACTGGAAGCCCAGACGTCCTTCAGGAGGCGAACAGGTAAACCGAAGCGCATCCATGCCCTGAGTGCAGCTTGGCAGCAGGGAGGAACGAGCTATAGAAATCGACACCCAGGGGGACCTCAAATGCACCACAAAGGAAGTAAAGAGCCGTCAAAGGCTACATGCTGTGGTTCCAACTGACACGGCACTCAGGGAAAGAAAGCCACAGGGAAGGAGGGCAGTCAGAGCCTGCGCCTGCGCCGTGTGAAAACCCAGGTGAGCCCTGAGCAGTGTGGCTCAGTGGGTTGGGTGTTGTCCCACAAAGTGAAAGCTGCTGGTTAGATTCCCAGTCTGGGTACAAGCCTGGGTCATGGGCTCAGTCCCCGGTCGGGGGCACGTGAGAGGCAAACCAATTGATGTCTCTCTCACACATCAATGTCTTTCTCCCTCTCTCTCTCCCAAAATAAGTAAATCTCTAAAACACACACACACAAACCCCTCAAGTGACATCACACCAACAAGGGTTAGATTTTACCAGATATAAATTTAAAATAATTTGTAAAAACTTTCCATTATAAAAAAGGTAAAGCAAATCACAGGCAAAAACCACCTAAAATATAAAAAAGAAAAATTAGGCATTCCAAAAAAAGTCTACTCAACTGCATAAATCAGGAAAATTATCATATAAGTTATTTTCATTAGGTAAAAGTCTAATAAAATCCTAATTTCATCCGACTATTTACTATCGTCAAAAATCTCTTCTATGAACATGTGTCAAACACCATCTCATGACAAGGGCCACGTGTGGCAGCACGTGTGCATGTGTCTGTGTCTGTGAATGAGGCGGATACTTTGCTAAAATGTTCAGTAAGGCACTCTGGCCGCTAGGCAGGAAAAGCCCAGGGCGGCTAACTAAGCAGAACGACACTGCCACCAGCCGACACTGCCACCAGCCATGAGGGACGCCCAGCTCACATCCCGCCCCGCACCCCCGCCCACACCACGGGGGTGTGAATAACATACGCCAAGCGGGCAGCCCTTTAGCAGGTGGTGCTTGAGGGTCTTCTCCAGCCGGGACGTGGCCCGGCACAGCTCTGCCTTCTCCTGGGTCATGGCACCGAGAGCTTTGGTAAGAGAATCATTTTCTTTCAGCAACATGTCCACCAGCTGGACCTGCACCTCTGCTGTCATTTTTTTCTGAGAAAAAGAAAGCAGAAATAAATGCACAAAATATTGTTAAAAGGCATGCACGCTATCTGTTTTTTATCGTTGGTTATTTTTAGGTATGATCATTTTAAATGTTTTTGGGTTCTACAAGAAGCTTGTGGGGCCAGGAAGAGTTGCTCGTCTGTGTGACAGGAAACAAAAAATGTCTTCAAGCCACACCTTTCTCCAGTCCTCTGTGAAACAGACTAGACACGAACTGGGCCGTGAGAAGAAAGTAGATGTGTCAGAGCCAACGCTCTCGGCTGCCGAGAATTCCACTGCGGGCAGCTTAAGGTTCATGGATTCTAAGATGACCCTAAACATGTGGAGGATTTCTTGAGTAATTCCCAAGGTGACCAGGGAACATTGTGTGCCCATCCCTGAGGCCCAGTGAGTGAGTCCCTTAAAACATGCTCGTTATTCTCATGATCAGAGGAACCCCCAGCCTGCGGCGGGCCTGGCACACGAAGGAAGGCATGGTGCCCAACAGACAGGAGGGCAAGGACGCCCTGCACCCACCCACTACCTGTGCTCGACAATCAGTTTAGAGGAAGGATGGGTCAGAAGGTGAGCAGGTCAGAGGTGCTCACCACATGCACACCGCTTTCAGATAGACACCATGATTTCATAATTATCAGAATGCATTTATCAGAAATCCCTCACCTAAAGCAAAACCAAAAGAAACTAAGCAAACAACTAGAACAGGAACAGAACCACAGAAAGGGAGATCACATGGAGGGTTAGCAACAGGGGAGTGGGAGGAGGAGAGAGGGAGAAAAGGTACAGAGAATAAGTAGCATAGATTGTAGGTTGAAAATAGATAGGGGGAGGGTAAGAGTAGTATGGGAAATGTAGAAGCTAAAGAACTTAAAAGTATGACACATGGACATGAACTAAAGGGGGGAATGTGGGTGGGAGCGGGTGTGCAGGGTGGAGGAGAGTGAAGGGGGAAATGGGACAACTGTAATAGTATAATCAGTAAAATATATATATATATATATGAAGAAATTCCTATCAGCAGCCTCCAATGACTTCAGACGCAGCTGGTGGGGAGGGCAGTGCTTCCCTGGCAGCCCAGAGGGTCTGGATCACACAGACTCTCAGCCTGAGTGCCCCAGGAGCAGGCTGGGCTGCAGTACCACAGACCACCGGGCTGGAAGCACTGGGGAAAGCGCAGTGAACGCCTAGCACCTTCCAGGTGTGGGAGGCGGCACTTGCTCGCTCATCCAGACGGCGAACTTTCAAACAGAAGAGGAAGCAATGAGGGAGGAACAACCAGTCACAATAGAAAAGGAGCGGGCCCCAGACGGCTAGAGGAGCCAGGCTGGGGCCACTGGTCTCTCACCTGGAGGACCTGGATTCTCACCTGGGAAAAGGTAGATGTGCCCAGCTTGGACTTGAGGTCCTCTAACGTCCGCAATAAAGATGTCACTGCTCTCTCATTTGATGAGGTCCAATCATTAATTGTCCTGTAAAAATAAACGAACATCTAAAAGGTTCATATGGACCCCAACTGACCATCACCCAATGCCATGCCAGTCACTAGAATGAGGATGAGCTTGTGAGCACCGGGTTTCAGGGAGGACCGCATGTGAACCACCACCAACAGGCTTGTCAAGCACCTCAAGCCGTGCTCTGAATCTGGCCACAGAGGTTGCTGCTGGGAGCACCTCCAGTGACGGAGGCAGCCACGAGGCAGTGCAGCCCTGGGCTGAATAGTCTGTGGGGCTCAGAAAGCTCTGGCCACTAACCACTGGGGCTCCCTCAGCATTTTCGCCTCCTACTGCTGTTTTCTACTGGGATTGTGTCAGTTGTTGGAAGTGGCCCTAAACAAATCTTTGCGGCTCTATAAATTAAACCCAACTATAGACAGGAGAACTGTGTTTGCTTAGTTTCTATGCATAAAGAAAAGGGCAAATGTCAATGATAATTGTTCTGTTTAAACAAAACACCTCAGTCTTGACTCCTCAACCATGAACGCATTCTGGTCGGGTGAACGGCAGGCCCCAGAGCCTTGGGTGAGGCAGACACAGCAGACTCCAGCACCGCTGAGCAGAGGGCCTGCACCCTCCCGATGGTGAACCAAGTAAAAGGGGTGTGGGGAAAACCAATCTAAAAGAAATGTGTTTTTTTTCTGTCACATTATAACATGGAAGAGTGCTGCCCCTAACTCAGTTAAACACATGGAACATGAAACAGAGTCAGTTTCATTAACACATGGACCTGGAACTGCAGACATGCCCAAAGCTTCAGGATTGTTCTTTACATGTCAGGTGCAGGGTCACACAGAACTTGCTGGTACTCCATGACTGACCTGTCTACGGTCTGGTTGACCAAGCTGGTCAGCAGCCCTGCCGTGCAGAGCAGCTGCTGCCGAATTGTCTCCAGGCCCTGCTGCTGCTCTTGGAGATGCTCCAACTCTGGGGACAGGCGTGCCGCCTCCCTGGCCTCCAGCTCCCTTATCTTCCGCTGAAGCTGCTTGACCTTGTGCTCGTGGCGCTGGCGCTGCAATTCTAATTCTCTCTGTTGTCAATGCAGAACAGAAAAGACTATCATACACATTCCAGTAGCCTTGCCCTGCACCACAAGGCTCCCCCAGTGTCGGATCTTGGGGCCGGGCTACTCTGCACACCACCCCCAATGGGCCTTCCACAGGGGGCGTTCCACGTGTGACACGGGTCAGGACAGCTCCTGCCTCAGAGATAGCCCGATCCCACAGAAGAGTCTCAGGGCTGAGGTTTTGTGCTCATTTCTGAGAACAGGCAGACTTTCAGGCCCACGGTAAACGTGGAGCACAAAGAAGAGGGGTCGGATACTGACACGAGCAGGTTGGAGCCTCACAGGCCCAATTTCTGGTCCCCCACCATCGACACATGTGTGTGCACACGTGAATGCATTCCTGTGAACACACATGCACAAACACACAGAAAATACACACACTTATGCACACCACGAAGCTGGGGGCGCCATGGGGCCTCAGGAGGTGGAGACCCGCCACTGGTAGAACGCTCTCCACCAAGGAGGTGCCAGGAGAAGTCAGCCAGCAAGGATGCACTCCCTGCCCAGCATGCAGGGCCTGAATCTCCACAGGGAGAAGGGCTAACCCCTCGGGTGGAAAGCAGAGCGAGCAGAGGCAGTGGGGCAAGAAAAGAAGAGCACAGGGTGGCAGGGCTTCCTCGTGGAAAAGAAAAGTCCACAGGGAGATGCGCAGACAAGGCTCTGCCCGGCTGAGACAGAACCCAGAGGATCCTCCAGCTGCACAGTCCCTGAACGGCATGGACCACAGGCCAAGGCCATGGGGTTTACAGGCTCACCCTTCCAGTGCATCACAAAGGATAGTTACACTTTTCTGTAATTATGTCATTTAGCAATCATGTTACCACTGTTTTGCCCCCCCCACCCAAAATCGAAATTCACCAAGGCCCATACATGGGCTTAATCCCACTCGCCTCCACAAAACATCTGGGGGTGCCTCCTGCCCACCGTGCCTCCTGGCCACACTGCAACACCTCCAAACTACTCCAGTTTCCAGGACGTCCAATGATAAAACATTATAACTATTTTAAAGTGTGTTTAACACAGTAAAAAATATTAATCATCCCAACACACACTACAGCATGGTGAACCTTGGAAACATCATGAAAGAAGCCAGACACAAAAGGCCACTAACTGTATGATTCCGTTGATAAATGTCCAGAAGGGGCACATCCAGAGACGGAAAGTAGATCAGTGGTTGCCAGGGGCTGGGACAGGGAAATGGGGAGTGACTGCTCATGGGGACAAATTTCCATGTTGGAGTGATGAGCAAGTTTTTTTTTTTAAGATTTTATTTATTTATTTTTAGAGAGGGGAAGAGAGGGAGAAAGGGAGGGAGAGAAACCTCGGTTGTCTCTTACTCGTTCCATCCTAGGGACCTGGCCCCCACCCAGGAATATGTCCCAACTGGGAATTGAACTGGCGAGTGACCCTTTGGTTCGCAGGCTGGTGCTCAAGCCACTGAGCCACATCAGACAGGGCATGAGCATGTTTCAAAGTTGATTGTTGTGACAAGTTGCACAACTCTTTGAAAATACCAAAAACCATTAATGCTGCCATTTATATTGGTGAACTCAATGGTATAAATAGTATCTCAGTAAAGCTATTAAAAACAGTAGTCCCTTCCCTCATATTAACTTACACAACTAATTTTATAGAATTTGGAATATGGTTTATCCTTATAACATTTAGAAATCTAGGGTTTTGTCCTTACAAACACATATTCATTTCTCAACTATTTCATGGCAGGTTAACCACTAAAAAGACCAGGCCATTAGTTTCCATTGTGCATTTTAAAATAACTTTTAATAATTTGCAAAAACAGAAACTATAAAAAAGTATTTTTTCCAAATACTTAAAAATATTTTTAAAGGGGTCAAAATAAATGTCAATTCATGACTAGACGTGGGATATAATTTCCTCAGAAACAAAGGCTTTTTTGGTTGATATAAAATGTACCTAAAATTAAGGCCCATCACAAAAATAAAAGAGGGAACACTTCCCAGCCCATCCTGCAAGATTCAAATCATCCTTATATCAAAACCAAAGATACCACAAGGAACCTGCAGACCAATGTCCCTACTGAGCACAGATGTGAAATCCTTAGCAAAACACTAACAAACTGAATCCAGCACCATAGTGAAAAGAATTACACACCAAACTCAAGTGGGTTTCGTCCCAAGGAATGCAAGGATGGCCTGGCCTGACATGAAAATCAATGTAATACACCATACCAATAAAGTAAAAAGCAATAGGTCTCAAAAGACACCAAAAAGCAAATCTAATACTCTCATGATTACAAATAATAAAGACTGAAAGAACTAGGAATAGAAGAGAATTTCCTTGGATAAAGGCATCTCAAAAATCCCACAGCTCCCATCGTACTTAAAGGTCAAGTCTGCCTGCCTGCTCTACAATCAGGAAGAAGGCTCAGTGTCTCCTCACCACTCCCATCAATGCCGCACCGCAGGCTCTGGCCAGGACAGTCAGGTAGGAAGAGGAAATAAAGACACCAAATAGAAAAGGAGGAAGTAAAACTGCCTGTGCGCAGATGACGTGATCTTGTACGTGGACAATCCCAAAGAAGCCATTTAAAACTACTGTGATGAACAAACAGGTGCAGCCAGGTTGAGGGGCACAAAGATCAACATACAAAAGTCAACTGGGATGCTGTACACCAGCAACGCACAGTCTGAGGTAAAACTAAGAAAATAATTCTATTTACGGCAGCAACAAAAATAACAACATACTCAGGAATAAATTGAATGCTACTGCAAAGCTTATCACTGAAAGTTACAAAACATTGTTGACATAAATTAAAGACCCACATAAACAGAGAGACCTTCCAATTTCACAAGTGGGAAGACTGAACATAGGTGACAATATTCCTCAGAGTGATCTACAGAGTCACGAGTCCATGCACTGCCTGTTGAAATCTCAATGGCCTTTTTTACAGAAACAAAACCGCCAACCGTCCAATGCGCAGGGAACTGTTGGGCCCTCACATACAACCAACCATGAAAGAGTACGAAGGGATATGCACTTCCTGCCTTCCAACCTTGTCACAGAGCTGCCGTAGTCACTGCTTCCAGAACAAGACCATATAGGCCAGCTAAACAGAAGGGGCCAGAATACACCACCCCCAATCCTGTGGGTCGTCCTAACCCTACCAACTTGACTGCTAGGTGCTGACATTGGCCAAGGGCGGCTCTCACCAGTTTCTCCTTGTCTCTCTGCCACTTCTTCCACTTGTCCGTGTGTGCCCGGCTCTGCCTTGTCTCCACTCTTCTCCTCGTGTCCTTGAATCCTTGTTCTGCCAGCCTCGAGTGTAACTGCTCTAACTCTGCCTGCAGCCTTGTGGGCTTCTCCCTCTCCCTGTCCTGATCACAGCTCAGCTTTGGCTTGGGGGTCCGCAGGGCCTGCACAGTGGACCTCTGCCTGGAACTCACCTCCTTTTCTCTCTCGAGCTCTGCACAGCGCTTCTGCACCTCAGCCTCCAGCTGCTGCTGGGCGTGCACAGCGTGCTGCTGCACTTTTTCTAATGCTGCCTGAAGCTCCGCCACCCGGGTGGTCTCATCCTTCAGTTTCCGCAGCAGAGCACGGTGCGCCTGTGTCTCCTGGTGAGCACAGGCCTCCTGCGCCCGACGGCTCAGCTGCTCTGTCAGAACACGCTCATGCTGCAAGGCCTCGGACAGCTCTAGTGAGCGGCCTTGCACAGTCTCCAGGTTCTGGTGTAGCTTGGAGACCCGGCTCCGTTCCTGCGCCAATAGCGCCTCACAGCGCGAGGACTCAATCTGCAGTTCCTTCTGAAGGTTATCCTTCGCCGTCTGCTCGTGTTTTAAAGCTACACAGAGTTGATTATTCTCAGCATATTGCTTCTCCAAAGATATTCTCAATTCCTAGATGGGAAATATAAGAAAATTAAATAAGGAGAAAAGTATCTAAACAGTTTTCTCGCCCAAGTTTCTGTTTCTATCCTTCAACCAGCAATTACACATTTACCCTAGGATGAAAAAGCATGTGCAGCTGACCCTTCAACCATGTGGATGTTAGCGGTGGTGACTTCTATTGAAGTCAGAAATCTGCATGTAACTACAGCCGGCCCTCTGCATATGGTGATTCCCAACTGTGAAGATGATCCTTGGAACAAGGCAGGTCTGAAGTGCCCCAGTCAAATGAAGAGTGGTCAACTGCAAGAATCCACATATAAGTGGACCCATGCAATTCAAACCCGTGTTGTTCAAGGGTCAACTGTATAATTTTTGTTACCTTTCTGAGTAAACGCACACACACATCCTGGGTTCATCTCCCCCTCCTTAGAATCACAACACCCAGGACACCAGAAGACACACAGATGGTGTTTGCACTGAGCCATAATCTGTGTTACTGAAAGACAGCTTCACTCTAGCAGGGGAACTGATGGTCAGTTTGCCCAGAACTACGGAACACCTGCTGGAAACGCGGTCACCAAGCTGCCAAACAAAACACTGACTCACACACGTCACGCATCATGCACAGGAGCTGGGTGGCTGCCAATTATCTGAGTCCGCGCCTCATGCAGGACAGTAAAATGAGGAAGCTGCGTCTACACTGCAGAAGCAAGCTCTCAGAGACGGGACCATGAGTGGCACGATGCCAGCATCAAGGTCATCACAGCCTGTCACTTCAAAGCTGCCGAGTGTTTTACCCAAAGATGCATCCCTACCTCACTGTCTCAAAACCCTATCACCAGGGCTCGCTGTCCCCAGCAAGAATAAAGCCCGCATCAAAGAGAACGGCCTCCCAGCTCCCATCCCTGGCTAGTGTGGTGACTAGGCCAGCGCTGGTCCCCTCACCTCCAAGGCCTGGGAGTTCTGGCCCTCCTTCTGCAGGTGCTGCAGCTGCTCCTGTTCCAGCTGGCTCTGCAGGGCATGCTCCTTCTCACGCTCCTTCTCTAGCTCCTGAAGTGTGGCCTTCAGGTCCTTCTCCTTGCTGTCCAGTATGGACCTGTCCAAGGAAAGAGGCTGTCATGCCCGACGTTGCACAATGCTCGAAAGGGACATGAGCCAGTCCCTAAGTGCCAGGGACTTCCAGGATGAGGCAGGTGGGCCCTGTTGCTTCCTCGTTATCTGCACATGTGCTCAGTCCCACCTTCCTGTTCTAAACCCGTGGGAGGAGGGAGCCTTTGCCCACCACCTCCTGAGCACACCACACAAGTCATGGCACCAAGGCTCTGTTACTACATTTGCCAAGAAAGATGTGGTGAGAACCACGTAACTTCCATTTATTCTTCAACAAAAGGTCTGGTGACAGCCTGGGGGCTAGCGGGTTGCACATCACAAAGGCAGTGCCATACCTCAGTTGGAGAACCTCCTTCTGCACGTCATCGAGGGACTTCAGCAACCTCTCGTTGTCCTGTTTACACTCACATAACTCAGATTTCAAAGCTTTGACTGTGTTCTGCTCCACCACCAGCAGCTTTCGGACATTATTTGCTTTCTCTTGCTCTTCATTGAGGGTTTTTTGTAGATCACTTGCTATACATTTTTCCTGCTCAACCTTATATGCCAGCAACTCAACTAAGAAAGGGGTTACAAAACATAAAATAGCATTACTCTTGGGTCCAAAGAGAGTTGTACTGGTGATTTAATTACACATAACCCAGTAAGGGGAAGGGGAGAATGAAGTTTCTGTAACTTAAAAACCACTGCTTCTGATGGAGCCAGGACGCCAGGGACACACTGCTGCTGCCTGTTGCTGGTTGCTCCATCATGCTGGGCACCGGGGCTGGCCCTATGGGCTGGGGGCACCCACAGACTCTTGGGCAGAGAGCGTGCATGACTCACACGGGCCATGCAGGCCACATGAACACAATATGGCTCCTCAGAGTGGGCCACATGCCCTCTCGGTCCCTGCAGCAGTTCAGATTTGGTGTCTCCCTGGAGGCAGAGTTTAGAGCTAAGGTGAGATGGACTGCATGTGGGAGGCCGCTCAGAGCCCATGCTGCCTGATGCAGAATAGCTAGTGTGACCATCCCTGTGGTCATTCTAAAATGCCATCTCACCTGCCACTCCTATGCTAAGTGCCTCCCAACAGAGACAATTCCAGCCCAGATGGCTTCCCTGGACAATTCTCTCAAAACTTAAGGAAGACATAAACCCAGTTCTATAAAAACTCCTCAGAAAACAGAAGGGGAGCAGACATATGACAATCCTCCTTGAAGCTGGCACTACTCCAATACCAAAACCAGACTACAGACTAGTATCCCTCACGAATGCAGATGTAAAATGTTAGCAAAACCAGTCCAGAAATGTACAAAGGATAATGCATCACGATGAGAAGTCACAACCATAATGTAAGGCTGCTCCCCTAGACAGACTTGGCTGGCCATCATTAAGCTCCCAACCCTAGGAAGAGAAGGGATTTGCCAGAGCTGACACAGGGCATCTGTGAGGACCAGAGTTAATGTCCTCTTGAAGGGTAAGACATGGAGTGCTTCCCCTGCAGCCAGGAGCTGCGCCAGGCACTCCCTTCACGGCATGCCCAAGGGCCTGACCAATGGTCCGCAAGAGAAGGGGGCAGATGGAAAAATAAAGTTTTTTTATTCACAAGTGATTTGAGTGTCTATATTAAAAAAAAAAAACGAAAAACCCCCACAACAAACCCAAAGACTCTAAATGTACAAACTACAACAGCAACTTCAGCCCAGTTCAAGCTCTAGGGACTCTCCCAGACGGGCTCCCACTGGTGCCCAGCACACCTACTCAGACACCAGGTCCCTCACCACCTGCAGGTGCTCTGAGTTGTTTTCACTCCGAGTTCTTATGAACCGAGAAATACTGCAGCCACAGTGTTCTGATGATGAGGCCGCCAGTCCCTGCACTCAGGGACCTGAAGAAACCAGGGCATCACTACTCCCACCAGATCCAGCTCTGAAGAGTCCCGAGGGCCTTCGCTAATCTGTATGCCACCTCACCCACCAGGTGAACCTCAGCTGGGCATGTGTCTCAGGGCTGGGACTTGAGGGGCTGCACCTACCCTGCCTGCGCAGTTGGTGCTCTTGCTGGCTCCCGCGGGCCTCTGTAGCGGTCAGCGCTGCGCACAGCTGCTGCAGCTTCTCCTGGTTTTGCAAGTGTGTCAGCCGCAGTTGGGCTCGCAGGGCCTGGATCTCAGACAGCAAGCTGCTCCTGTCGGACTGACGTAGGTGCTCCAAGGACTTCTCCTGCAGGTCCCCCTGGAACCGGGCGAAGGAGAGACAACAGTCAGATAGGAAGGATCTACAGGGTAGAGGAGCCCACCCACATGGGGAAAGAGGATCAGAAGGGAGCATGTCCCAAGTGCTGGTGGCTTCTGGCAGGATCAGCCCACCCTCTGCACATTCAAGCCGCCAGTGTTGCTGGTATAAGATGCTGACTCTGAATGTACTCGCCAAGGATGAGGGACCCTCCCCCACAGTACCTTGTCTTAGTCTCCAGGCCTGGTCTGTGCCCAGACTGCTGTGACCTGCTGCGTACCCTATGTCTGGACTTGTGCCCTCTACTACAAGGGAATCAGTAGCAACACAACTCCCAAGGCCTTCACAGCGCCAATACCCCCTAGCCTCCAACCCTGGGCTCAGTGCTCACAACCTGGGGCTGGGTAGCCTGGAAATGCTTTTGCTTTCAAGGAAAGGCCAGTTATTTCTAGAACAGCATATCGAAGAGGATAGGGGCACATGACTTTCCTTCCACGCTGTAGCATTCATGCAGAAACATGCAGTGTTATACTTGGTCTGAAACCCTGTCACTGGTATTCTCCCAGGTCGAGTGAGACTGGGGTAAGCATTGAGGTCACCCAGGCCCAAGCCCACCTGCTCCTGGACCACCTTCTGCAGCTTCTCCACCAGGGCGCCATGGGCCCTGGGGCCAGAGTCACAGAGTTGTGGCTGCAGCTCCATCGTCAGCATCTCCCGCTCCTTTTCAAATGCCTCCTGGACCACCTGCAGGAATTCTCCTCTCCAGTCGAGGCAGGTATCAGAAGGTTCCTGAAACTGGAACAAGAAGCTTGGCGTTTACACTGATGCAACTGCAGGTTAGAAAAGGAGCCACCCTGACAGGAGAGGAGACACATGAGCACCCAGGGCCGTCCAGGGCACAAAAGGGCTGCCATCTGAACAGAGAAGAAACCACTGAAGATGGTGAAAACAAGGTCAAGCAAAGTCTGTAGGCAAACCGCTTTTTCCAACTCAATGCCTTGGGTCTGGGGTAGGCCCAAAGCTGAAAGTGCCGTTGGGTGTGTGTACACGTGCCGGTGCACATGACTGCACAGGGTGTGGGCATAGCACCCTCAAGCCACCTGCTCTGGTCCCTCTCCTGCAGGTCCAGCCTGGGGTCCTGCCCACTGCTCCCTCCAAAGCCCATGGCAGGTTGGCTCCCTTTGGACATGGTTCATATTCAGCCCTCACCTCTGCACTGCCCCCTCTCCTGGCCACTCTGGCTGCTTGACTGCAGACAGACTGGACTCTGTGGGCTCAGGCCTGGCCCCCAGACCCCCCTTCTGAAGGCCTCTGCTGCCCTACAGGGCTTAGAATAGGCAAGCACATGGCTGGTGCCCAGGAATGCGAGTGAGAGGGTAGCCGGTCAAGAGCATGGGCTTCCTGCCACTACTGACCACCACCTGTTCCCTATTCCAGCTTATTTAGCAAAACAATTCCCTCACATTGGTCCAAGCCCACTGCTTTTCTTCTCTTACATAAACACCTCTGTACCTTCTCTCCCTGTTGGGGTGTTGAGGTCATGTGCCCCCTCAGAGCTGGCACTGTCTCCAATAGGCCCTGGCCCCCCCTCAGGAAGCGCTTGATGGGGGCGCCTGGCTCGCCCTTGCTCAGCACACTGGGGTATCCGTGGTATTCGGACAGGGCCAGGATGTGGTGGCTCTCGTCATACACCATCTGCAGCAAAGCCTACAACAGGACAAGCATTTCAGAAAGAAGGAAAGGCAGCCAGAAAGCCCTCATCTATTCACTGTCCTGCCCTCGCTGTGAACGCTCACTGGGGCTGGCTGCACGGCACTCGCATGGCCTCTGCACCAAAGAGCATGGCCTGCTGTTCTATGAGGTTTTCAAGCCGTCCTCCCTGGTAACTGAGACAGTAGGAAACTGCTTTCAAAAGAGCAACTTTCTGTATAAGCCACTCAAAGGACGACCCCCACGATTTAGCTATGCCACCTGTTCCTGCACAGTGGACACCGTCCCTCCCCTAAGCCTAAGAGAAGTTCAGGGCAGGGCCTCAGGCCAACTTCCATGGACGGGTCATGGAGACCCCATGCACTTTCCTGGCTCTCTGGGACTGCAGCTGCCACTCTACAAGGAGGCCTCATGGGAAGTGTGTACACATGTCCCAAGTGATGGGTGATGCCTCAGGGGACAAGGTGCCTACAGATGGCACCAGGCCAGCTACTGACCACTTTGGCCCTCCAGTGCCCCAAGACATGGGGTGCAGAGAAACAGTCCCTGATGTGCTGTGTCTGAGTCCCTGCCTGCAGGATCTGTGAGCACAGCAGTCGGTCCTCTAATATAGAGCAATGGGAAACTGGGATGCGCACAGTGGCCACCTGTGTCCTGCCCAAAGAGGCTGAGGAGGAAGGTGGCTTCCTAGAGCCATCCTCATGGAGAAGCTGGTGTTAGGAACTGCATGCTCCTCACTTACATGAAGCATAAAGGCGGGACAGAGCTGAAGCTGAGCTGTCTAAGCAGAGCGTGATCCTTGTGTGATGCTCAGAGCCGATGGTGCAGTTACAGAGGGGGCCAGAGATGGGCCCACCACTGCCCCGTGCCCTGCTCCCACTGCCCATTACCTTGACCTGCTTCGGGTGGACTTCCTTCTCCTTCATGGCTTCCAGTGGCTGTTGGGAGCTTCCTGAGACGGGGGACAGCATTGCAGGACTGGCACTGGGAGCTTCAAGCCCTCTCGATCCTGGGTTTAGTATGTCTCCACAGCCAGGGCCATTACCTAAAAACACACCACCATGTCAGGGTCTGAAACTGTGGTTCTCTGAGGGGCACTCCTATGGCTGCTCTGCAGGGCGCAAAAGGGTGTCGGACCCCCCACCGGCTTGTGAGGCTGGGCCCCCAAACACCCAGAGAGCTATGGCTGCGATCCTCTTCCTGAAGAAAGATCAATGAACCGCAAATACAGTAAAAATATTTTTATAAAAACATAAGATGAGGACTATGTGCATTAAGAAAAAGTGTACTTTGCATGTTTAAAATGTTAATATTCATGATTTTAACATAAACCTTACAGATATTTCAGTCATTTTTACACAGATGTGGATGTGTTTTCCTCGTCCCCGAAAGACAGAACCAACCTGCAAGACTGTGCAGAAGCAGTGCTGCAGCCAACAGACACACACAGACCCGAGGAGGGGCAAAGACAGGGCAAGACCTCAGCCCTCGAGAACAGAGGCAGAGGGTGGGAGGACCGGAAGCGAAAGATGCTAACGGCAAGGACAGGGTGAGCACGTGGGCAAGCAGCGGATGTCTGGTCACACAGAGGTGAACGTGCCTGGCCAGGGCGGGGTGGAGGAAGGGGTAGAACAGCCCTAAAACCAGACAGCAGGACTGGGGAACCCTGAACCAGGTCTAGAATTAGGGGCTCTAGGAACCTCTGTCTAATGTGACGGGGAGGCAGGGGGGCTTCAATCAGAATTCAAAACCTATCAGAAGAGGGTAGGCTCCGATCCACTCCTAGGCCCTGCAGTCTCTCAGCCCCATGGCTGGAAGCATGTGCTGTGGAAAATAGCGGGGACGCCCGATGGAGAAGCAGCCGCAGATCTTTTGGCTGCTCCTTCCCACCAGCACCGAGCTCAGGGCAGGATGAAGATCGGGGGGCTGTTAGCAAGGCCCCTCGGCACTGAGCTTCCAGAAAGCCGTTCAGGCTGAGTAGCCCAGGATCTCAAACAGGCCAAGGAATGTTCACACACAATACGGAGAGAAACAGAGAGAAACAGAGACAGGCAGCACACACAGCAAACAAGGTGAATCCTAGCGCTGGGGAGTCTGCGAAGGACACGCAGGAATTCTCGTGCTCTCTGGACTTGGGAACTGTGAAAGTAAAGTTTTTAAAAAGATGGCAAACTCACTGTTTTCACTTCCATTGCCTTTTCCTTCTAATCCAAGAGGAGGTAATCTTGACTTTTCTTGAGAATCAAGAGATGTTATGATGAAATCCTCAACATCTTTCTCCTGCTCAAACGGGTAGAATTTTAAATGGTTACAAAATAACAATTTATTATATCATGGAGTTGAACTTGCCAGAGGGAAACTGTCTAAGGCCTGAATGTATCTTCCCACAAAGAAACCAAACAAAAGTGTTCAAAGTTTATAGAAATACTAAGGTCACAGTCTTCTAATAATTTAATCAAATTCATCCACAGTTCTCTAGAAATATTTTAAAGAAGTCAATAGCAAATATCCCAGAGTATAGTATTTTTGCAGGAAAGGGTATACTATGAATACTTCAAATAAAACGTATCCCCTAATTTACTTTTTTCTTTCTCTAAGATAAAGATCAAAATCATATCAGGAAAGACATAATCTAACAAAAATAATAAACTGAAGTGTTCTTGAAATTAATTAGCATTACATGTGGATCCTGTTAAATATGCAATACAACTAAAATTTCACTCAAGGGTCTAAGTGTTCATATTACAGTGGATTAGGGTTAGTCCTGCAGAAAGCTGACTGTCCCTACACACAGCTGCCCAGGGGCTGTGAGGTGCTCCCCCACACCCAGCCCACAGGCCTGCAGGTGGTGAACCAACAATGGCTGCTGCTATGACACCATGGCTCATGCAGACACCGTCCCATGGGAACATGCTGGGGCCCAGGGAGCCCTACAGGCACTAAACCAGGACAACACCCCAGAAGCCAACCTACCACAGCCATACGATGAACATGATGGTCAGCAGAGGGAGCCCTGTCTGCGGCCAATGATGACTCTGCCCAGCAAGGGGCCTTTCCAGCTGCAGATCCACCGGGGGTACTAAGCAGCCCTGTCTGGTCAGCCTGGAGCAGCGAGGTGCTCCTTCTTCCCCTCAGGGAGGTATCTGGGCTGCGCTGGCTCATGGCGTCCAAGCTGGGGGTCAGGGGCAGGCTGGGCAGTGGCTCAAGTGTTGAGTCCTTCCTGACGACCTCAGGAGAGCTCCAGGAGGACAGGTCCATCACGTTGAGTGCATTCTTCAAGGGCTCAGCCTCCTCGGTGTAGGTTAAGTCACGGGAGCTACCAGGCAGGCTCACCTGTAAACAGAGGGACCCATCTACCTGGTCTTCTGTGGGAACACTTGGCATTTCATTTCTTATCAATGAATCCTGATTTCCAATAATGTCCATTAGGTCCTGTGGCATTTTACTGGTATTAATTGCATCAACAGGACATGACTGGTCAGTTTCTTCACCGTTAGTAGAACTACAACTCGAACTGTTTTCTAAAACATGAGAAAATGCCAATGGCTGTTGAGAGTTGAAATCCTCTGTCTTGATGTTCTGGAGGTTCATAGAATATACCAGACGGTTCAGTTTTTCTTGAAGCTCTTTCATTTGGGTCATGAGATCAACTTTCTTCAGCTTACCATCTCCCAGGAGTTTTGCCTTATCCTACAGGTAAGACAGAACATGCATACAGTAAAATAATTGTATTACACAGTGTAACATTTGTCTGTCCGAGCCAGTTTTATGAGCCAGTTTCCGAGACTGAGCATTTGAGAATGAGATTCTGTGATGAGCCCTTTGGTTCCTCTAGACTTCTTGAGATTTCAAGTTTCTCAAATTTTTTTAAAAGACAGAATCAAAGCTTAAAGTTCTGTGCCTAAAGGCAACTGTTGGAGAGGATTCTGGGAAGATGGCACAGCAGAAAGTGCCAAGAGTCTGTCTCCCCACATGGACATCAACTACAGCGGCAAAATCTTGTCTGATGTAACTGTTTTGGAACTCCAGAGCCTGCAGCAGGTTTACAACTTCCAGGGGAAGGCCTGGGCGGTAAACTGCAGTCAATGTGGGTCAGTCAGACCTCTCAGAAGAACAGCAGCCAGCCGTCCTCCCACCCCAAACACGAAGCGGGCAACCATGCGTGTACCCTGAAGCAGCCAGCACACACACTGTGGGGTGGGGCGGGGGAGAAGGACCCTGCCCTCCACCCACTAGCGTTCTGTGCCCTGACCGCTGCTCCCGATCATGCAGGCGCAGGCAGAGGCGGGAGGCCAGGGTGGCAGCCACTACCCCCCTAGCTGAAGTGAAAATCAGAAAACTTGAAGGGCTAGTGCCTTTTTTTTGAGCCCTGCATTTTTTCTTTTGTGGAAAGAAATTAAAAGTTGAACATTCAAAATCAATCACATACACAGAGGGAACCAGAAAGTGACTGTGTGTGTCCAGGAAAAGGCACAGGCTAGGAGGAGATGTGAGAAGAGCTTAGACGACCACCTCAGGCTGACCCTCAGCACAGAGACAGCCCGCAGCAAACAAACAAACAAGCAACCCCGAGGAAGAGGGGATTTCTCATTTCCAGAGTTGCCACGTACATCCAAATGTCCAGTGTTCCACGACAACTACAACAAATCACAAGGCATACAAGGACACAGGAAAGAATGGCTCATTCAGAATAAACGAACAAATCAACAGAAACTATCCCTGAGAAAGATCTGATAGCACATCTAGTAGGCAAAGACTTTGAAACTACTGTCTCAAAGATGCTCAAAAAACTAAAGGTGTGGAAAAAGTAAAAAACAAAAACAAAAACAAAAAAACTAATGTATAAACAAAATAGAACCATCAGTAAAGACACAGAAAACCTAAAAAGAAATTGAAAAGAAATTATGGACCTGAAAATGACAGTAACTGAAATTTAAAAAAAAATATTCACTAGAAGGATTCAAAGGCAAATATGCAGAGGCAGAAAAAAAAGGTGAACTTGAAGAAAGAACAATGGAAAATATTGGGTCTGAGGAAAATTAAAAAAAAAAAATCAAGAGAAGTGAATGGAGCCTCAGGGAC
Source organism: Phyllostomus discolor (assembly GCF_004126475.2). Taxonomy (NCBI): domain Eukaryota; kingdom Metazoa; phylum Chordata; class Mammalia; order Chiroptera; family Phyllostomidae; genus Phyllostomus; species Phyllostomus discolor. The sequence goes on along the minus strand of NC_040904.2, from coordinate 10,882,820 downwards.
ACACTCACTGTGGGGTCCCAGGACAGAGAGAGGGCAGCAGAGTACTGAAGACATAACGACCGGAAACTTCCCTGATTTGATGAAAGATATGAATGTAAATATCCAAGAAGCTCAAAAACTCCAAGTAAGAGGAACTCAAAGAGGTTCACACTGAGGCACATTATAATCAAACTTTCAAAAGACAAAGAGAATTTTAAAAGCAAAAATGACTCCTCGTATAAAGGGACCTCATACCCAAGAGACCCTCACCGAGATTACCTGCCGATTTCTCATCAGGCACTTTGGAAGCCAGAAGACAGTGGGTCAATATATTCAAAGTGATGAAAGAATTAAATAAAAAACTGTCGACAAAGAATTTAATATCTAGCAAAACTGGACTTCAGGAATAAGGAAGAAATTAAGACATTCCCAGGTAAACAAAAGTTGAGGGAGTTTGTTAGCACTAGACCTGCAAGAAACACTCAAGAGAGTCCTGTGGGGTAAAATGAAAGGAACTAGACAGTAACTCAAACTACATGGAGAACTAAAGATCTCAATAAAGGTAAATACATGGGCAATTACAAAGGCTAATTTTACTGCAACAATGGTTTCAAACTCCACATTTTGTTTTCATCATAATTTAAATATTTTTAAGAAAATTGTTTGTAACCCCCATTTATTTCTTACATAATTTAACAGCTAAATACATTTAAAAGAATTATTACTTTGTTTTGAGGCACACAGGTATAAAGACGTCATTTTGTGATATCAAAAACCAAAAAGGGTGGGTGGGGAAGGAGCTGTAAAGGAACAGAGTTTTTACGTTACTGAAGTTAAGGTATAAATTCAGACCAGAGTGTCATAATGTTAGGATGCTAAGTATAATCCCCATGGTAACCGCAAAGAATATAGCTATACAACATACAAAAAGAGAAATGAGAAGAGAATTTAAGTATTTCACTATAACAAATCAACTACACACATGGAAGACAGTAACGAAGAAAATGAGGGACCAAAAAAGAAATCCCATGAAAAACCCTACAAGGCATATAGAAAACAAACTGCAAAATAACAACAGTACATCCCTCTTTATCAGTAATTAATTTAAATATAAATGAATTAAACCCTTCTAATCAAAGAGAGATTGGCAGAATGAATAAAAATGTATGACCCAACTATTTCTGAAGCTTATTTCAGACCCAAAGACGTGAATAGGTTGAAAGTGAAACAACAAAAAAAATAATTTAGCAAGTATTAACAAAAAAAAGCAGGGATGGCTATATTAATAACAAACAAAATGTATTTAAGTCAAAAAAGAGGTTACAAGAGACAAAAAAAGGAGACAATCGGCTTTCAAAAATCTTCCAACAAAACAAAGCCCAGGACCTGATGGCTTCACTGGTGAATTCTACCAAACATTTAAAGAACTAATATTAATCCCTTTCAAACTTTTCCAAGAAACTGAATGGGAGGGAGTAGCAGGCTCAGAGGGCTTCAATGGTGAACTCTACCAAACATTTAGGGAAGAAACTATGCCAATTCACCACAGTCTCTTTCACAGGACAGAAGCAGAGAGAATGCCTCTTAACTCATTCTATGAGGCCAGCATTACCTTGATACTAAAGCCAACACAGCACAAGAAATGAAAATTATACATGAATATACCTTATGAACAATTTATGTAAAACTCCTCAACAAAATATTAGAAAACTGAACTCAATAGCATATTAAAAGAATTATATACTACACTTAAGTGGTATTTATTCCTGGAATGCAAGGGTAATTCAACACAGGAAAATCAATGTAATATATACCACATAAACAAAATGAATGAAAAAGTCACACAATTGATGCACAAAAAGCATTTGACAAAATTCAACACCCTTTCATGATAAAAATCATACAGCATGACTAAGAATAGAAAGAAACAACCTTAACATAATAAAGCCATACATGGTAAACAGAGTAGAAATCATACTCAACAGTGACAGAAGAAAAACTTTTTCTCTAAGAACAAGGAAAAGATGCTCACTTTCACCACTTCTAGCCAGAGCAATTAGGCAAGAAAAAGAAATAAAATGCATCCAAATTGGAAAAAAGGGATAAAATTATGTTCACGGATGATATGATCTTATATGTAGAAAACCCTGAAGATTCCACTCAAAAAAAAACGTTAAAATCAGTAAATAACTTCAGCAGATGCAGGATACAAAGTCAACATACGAAGATCAGTTCCATCTATACACATCAACAATGTGAAAAATTAAGAAAACAATTCCATTTATAATAGCAACAGCCAAAAAAAAAAAAGAAGAATCAACCAAGGGGGTAAAAGACTTATACAGTGAAAAACTAAAAACATTGCTGAAATTAAGGAAGGCATAAATGAATGAAAATACATATTTATGAACTGAAAGACTTAATATTGTTAAGATGTCAATAATATTTAGTGACCTACAGATCAAAATGCCAGTAACATTTTTTTGAGAAAAAGAAAAACCCATCCTGAAATTCATGAGACCTAAGGACCAGAGAATAGCCAGGACTATCCTGAAGGAGAAGAACGAAACTGGAGGACTCATACTTCCTGATCTCTAAACTTAAAGCTACAGAAACCAAAACAGTGGTACTAGCTAAGATGTATAAACCGATTAAGCAAAATAGACAGCTCAGAAATAAACCCTCACGTATATTTTGAAATGATTGTCAACAAGGCTGCCAAGACCATTCAATGGGGAAAGGACAGTCTTTTCGGCACTGGTGCTGGAATACTGGATATCCACATGCAAAAGAATTAAGTTGGACCCTTATAAAACACCATACACAAAAATTAACTCAAAATGGATCAAAGCTTAAACTGTAACTATAAAACTGAGAAGGAAACAGGAGAAAAGCTCTACAACACGGGATTTGGCAGTAATTTCTTAGATATGACACCAAAGGCACAGGCAGCAAAAGCAAAGACAAACTGGGCTTCATTACTTTTTAAATATTAGTGCATCAAAAGACTCTATCCCTAGAATAAATAGCCACCCACATAATGGGAGAAAATATCTGCGTATCGTACATCTGAAAAGACATTAATATCCAAAATATATAGAGAATTCTTGAAACTCAACAAAAAACAACCTGATTCAAAGCGAGCAAAGGACATTTCTCCAGAGAAGAGCTATAGAGGGCCAGTAAGCACAGAAAAGATACCCACTATCATTTGTTGGAGAAATGGAAATCAAGCTCCTAGACAGGGCTTAAATGAAACATGTAGGAAATTTCAAAGCAAATCTGAACAGCTATGAGAATATGATGGATGTGGAGAACACGTCACAGTCTACCATCTACAATGTATGTGTCACTGCAGCAAAAATGCCTGAGAAGACTGCCCTCAGTTGGCTCCATGCCTGCGCTGCCCGTCTCTCCTGAGAGGGGCCAAGTACCTTCACTGTCCCTGATGCTCTGGCATGGTCCTCAGCACTCAACTGCATTTCATTTTTCACCAGGAACAGCTCCGACTCCAGCTGCCTCTGGCAAACCGTGAGCACTGACATCATGCTGTCTTGTTTGTGGAGGCCTGTGTGGTTCACTGTCACCAGGGCTTTGGCAGACTGCAGATCACCCTTCACTGGACTCTACGATAAGATGAAAAAATGGCAACAATGTTATAAAGATGATGCTGAACCCACGGAATGTCAGAAGTGCAGGAAGGCCAGCTGCGGGGTGAAGCCCCGCGCATGAGACCAGAGCCGCGCTGCAGTCCTGCTGCCTGCTCATAAACCACAAGTCACAATGTGCTAGCAGCTGAGAGCTGAGGGGCACGGGCAGCAGCTGTGATAGAATGGGGTCCGCTCAACCCAGAATCTCCAGCTGATGAGGGGCAGCAGGCGTGCATCCTCCGAGTTCTATTCAAACACAAACTGAGGCATGTTAAAAAAAAAAAAAGCTTGAAACATTTCACACTGGAAATGTTGATAAAAGATACACCATTTGGTTAGACATCTAACGCAAGGTTGAGCTCCACATCACAGGATGTTCTCTATCAGAAAAAAGAAGTGTTTTAAAAATCTTAAATTACTTAGAACAGGGGTGTCAAACGAATTTTCACCGGGGGCCACATTAGCCTTGGGGTTGCCTTCAAAGGACCGAAATCATTTTGGGACTGCATAAATGTAACTACTCCTTAACTGTTAAGGAGCTGAAATTACTTCAGCCCTTTGAAGGCAACCAGGAGGCTGATGTGGCCCCTGATGAAAATGAGTTTGACACCTCTGACCTAGAGCAATTAAATTTAAAACTGTACAAAGAACAAAACCCAGCCTAATCTCACTGTGTACATATGTCCTGACTTGAGGGTCTATGGACCCTAACAGGCCAAGGACCTCAGGCTAGCACGAGCTGCAGACTCCCCTCCCCTCCCTGGTAAGAGCCACCCATTGGAAACTTCATGTCCAATTGCCTAGCAGAGAAAACAGTTGTTGATTAAAACAGAAACAGAGTAGGAGAGTAAGAAAAAGAATTCGGTTTCCTTAATAGAGCCTCCAACTCTGTCTGGTCCAGCCCCAGTGCTTGGCCACCGACTGCCTGGGTCAGAGCCTTCTACAGAAGCCAAGCACACCCCAGCCCCCGCAGCACACCACACCACAGCTCTCTGCACACAGGCTGCACCTGCGGGGCTACAGGGGAACCAGGCCCACCTGTGGATCACCGCCTTGGCCGCAGGAGGCCGCAGTTTGCTGCCTGCTGCTCACATTCTGTTCCGACTCTTTATCACATGAGGCCTTGTCACCCCTGGCTGTATATTGCTGGAAGCTGTCCTTCACACGATGGAGCACGGGGTCCTGATATGCCTGCTGTTTGTCCAGCTCCTTCTGGCACTTCAGGAACTGCTGGTTCAGTGCCTGCAGCTGGCGGCTGAGGCGGGCACACTGCATGCGGAGCCGCTGCAGCTCAGGGGGCTCGCATGTGGCACCCAGGGGCTGCTGTTCCAGGGTGCGGTAAAGGCGGGCGAAGGCCAACAGAATGGCCTTTAGTTCGGTGGAGTGGGCTGATTGCCTTCTGTTCATAGCCTCAATTTCCAGATCTTTCTGGGCAATCTCTGCATCCTTTGCTTTGAGAGCAGCCTCAAACTCCTGAATCTGGGAGGCCGAGCCCTGGACCTCAGACTCCTGTAGGGACGGGCTGGGCCCTAGCTGGGCTAGCTGTCTTGCAGCAGCCTCCTCTGCAACCCGCAGGCGCTGCTGCAGGGCCTCCAGGGCCTGGCCGTGCTGGTGCTCCTGCTCAGCTAGCAGCTGGCTCAAGTCCTTCTTGGCCACAAGCGCAGCCTGGAGCTCGGCCTGCAGCGTAGCCTGGGCCTCAGCTCCCTCAGCCTGCAGGCGGCACAGCCCAAGTTCCAGCTCACTCTGGAGGTCCTCAGCTTGGCTGTCACCAAGCTCATGCTTGGCAGGCCCCCCAAAGGTCAGCTCCCGCTGCAGCTTCTCGATGACCTCGTGCAGTTGCTCAATTTCCTCTGCTTTATCCTTCTGCAGCCGCTCCTGGTTTTCCTGCAAAGTCTCAATAACGGACTTCAATTCCTCCACTTCAGAGCTTCTACTGTACATAACCTGGGGAAAGAGCACATTTCAGAAGCAAACTACATATTGACTTCAGAACCCCCTCTCGACTTACGGCTCTGAATTCACTGTCAGAAGTGAAGGCTTCACAGTTTGAAATACAAAACAGCTATGGGAACAAACTGAGAATGTCACCAATGACAGTCAATATTTGAAACCCCCCCAAAATGCCGTACCCCAACTACTTTCAGTATCTCATACTGGTAAAACGGAAAATTCTGTTGCTGCCGGGCAGTCTTTCAGACGCTCCAATTGAGGCTGCTGGGCGCAACCACAGCCCCCAGCCCCCAGTCATCAGAATTCAGGGAAAGCTCTAACTTAACCACTCCTCAGTCAACGACACCATCTTCGTACTAAATTTCACCACCATTTAAATGTATATTTAGTTAATATTTAAAGAACTCTGATTGATTTGCTTTTCCTAAAGGAAGAGTTTAGATTTCAGGTATCATTCTAACAACAGAATAAGAACAAAAGTGATAAAATCAGGGTAGGGAATTTACAGAATGAAGGATGCAACTGAGCCAGGCACACCACATGCTCCCACGATGTAGTACGTGCAGGCACGTGGGGACTCCAGCTGTTGTCGGGACTACCCCATGCTGGGCACAATGCCACAGGAGGCACTGAACAATGCTTCTACTACTTCACCTAATAGTAACTGCTTGTGCTATTTACTCTAATGTTCAACAATTTTAAGGTAAGTAATGTTACTATTCTTACTTTAAAGATGAGACAATTGAAACTTAGATATTAAATACTTTCCCAAGTCCATACACATAGTAAATGGAAAATTAGGATTGAATTCTATGTTAATATGGCTCCAAACTCTGCAAAAGCAGTTGTGCAGTTTCTTCAAAGTTATGTTTCTATATGAATATATTCTTCAAACATATATTTACATATGAATCAGCCATTCTACAACTAGCTATTTGCACCCCAAAACCTGCATATGAATGTAGACAGCAGCTCAATTCATAACGCCAAATCCTAGAAACAACCCCAACACCCCTCAGTGAGTGACTGGAGAAACAAACCTTGCAACATCCACATAATGCTACTCAGCTTTCAAAAAAACAAAATACCCCCCCCCCCCAATTACTGGTATGTGCCACAACACAGATGAATAGCAAACACACAGTACATGACTCGACACAGAGGTGTGGAGAGGGCACACCAGGGGCTGAACAACAGACCAGTGGTTGCCAAGCCCAGGGAGGCAGAACAAGATTTTCCGAGTGAGGAGCTGGTCTGCATCTCAAATGTGGTAGTGATTATAGGACTAAAAACATTTTTCAAAACTTATGGAACTGTACCTCCAAAACTGAATTTTATTGTCATAACTTTTTTTAAACTTTGAAAAATTTAAAGATACAAAAGGCTATATTAAAAAATAAGTCATATAAAATCAATAACCTATGGCTCCACCTAAAGAACCTAGAAAGGGCAAAATAAATACAAGGTAAATAGAAGGAATCCAATTTAAAAAATAAAAAAGGAAGGAAGGAAATCAAAATAAAAAAAGAAAAATAGCAAAGCTAAAAGCTAGTAAAAAAACATTAAAAAATTGATAAACTTTTAGGTAGTTGAGACTACAAAAAAAGAGAAAAAACAAATTCTCCAATATCAGGAATGAAAATGGATCATCAGGGCAGAATTTATTCAATGAATTAACCAAGAAACGGTTAATAAGGAATGATTATAAACTCCTTCATGCCAAGAAATTTGACAATTTAGATGAACTAAACAAATTCACTGAAAAAATACAACTTATACAAACTTATCCAATTTACTCAATAAATGAATGGTGTTGGGAAAACTGGACAGGTACATGCAAACAAATGAAGCTAAACTACCTTCTTATAGCAGGTACAAAATAAACTCAAAATAGATGAAAAACTTAAAATATAAGACTTGAAACCATAAAACTCCTAAAAGAAAACATAGGCAGTAAACACTTTGATATCACTCTTACCAATACTTTTTGGACCTATATCCTCGGGCAAGGGAAAGAAAAGAAAAAAAATAAGCAAATGGGATTACATCAAACTAAAATTTTTTTGCACAGTGAAGGAAACCATCAATATAACAAAAAGACAATCTACTGACTGGCAAAAGATATTAGTAAACCATACAACTGGTAAGAGGTTAATATTCAAAATAGATAAGGAACTCACACAAGCAAAAAAAACACATCCAATTAAAAAGTGGGCAGAGGACCTGAATAGTGGCTTCTCCAAAGACACACGAATGGTCAACAGACCATGATAAAAAGATGCTAAACAGCCCTCATCACCAGAGAAATGCAAATTAAAATGACAAAGAGATACCACCTCACACCTGTCAGAATGGCTATCTTCAATAAATCCACAAACAACATGTGTTGGCAAGGATGTGGAGAAAAGGGAACCCTCAAGTATGGTTGGTGAAAATGTGAATTGGTACAGCCACTGTGGAAAACAGTATGGAGGTTCCTCAAAAAAATTAAAAGTTGAGATGTCATATGATCCAGCAATCCCACCTCAGGGTATTTATCCAAAGAAAACAAAAACAGTAATTTGAAAAGATACATACACCCCTATGTTAACTGCAGCATTATTTACAATAGACAAGACATGGAAGCAAGATATGGAGGAAATGGAGTGCTTGTGGGGTTTTTTGGTGTTAAGTTGTATGATTTCCTTATCTGTTTTGGATATTAACCCCTTACCGTATATATGGTTTGACTTTCAATAGACGATTGGATAAAGAAGATGTGTATTACTTGGCAGCAAAAAGGAAAGAGATTTTACCATTTGCAAAAATGTAGATGGACTAGAGGGTATAATGCTGAGTGAAATAAGCCAGACAGAGAAAGACAAATACTATGTATGATTTCACTTACATGTGGAATCTAAAAAAACAAAATGAACAAACAAAAACAAATTCATAGATGCAGAGAAGAAACAGATGGTTGCCAGGTTGCTGCGGGGCTGGACTGGGGGACAGAGTGAAAAAGGTAAAGGGATTATGAAGTACAGGTTGGTAGTTTACAGAATAGTCATGGAGATGTCAAGTACAGCATAAGAAATAGTCAGTAATGTTGTAATAACCATGTTATTGCATGTGGGTAGTACATTCATCAGGGATCACTTCATAAGGCATATAAATGCCTAATCTCTATGTGGCACACCTCAAACTGATATAGTATTATATGTCAACTGTAACTGAAAAATAAAATTTTCAAAGTAGTTGCTGGTTTTACAGACATTCCTTCAAAGTAACACAAAATAATATTCTTGAATTGTGGCTAAGATATAAGATACTAACACAGATTATTAATATCCCAACAGCCTATGTCACTGTGAAATTTGAAGACACGAAAAAACTGAAGACAAAAACGTTTTTTTTACCCTAACAGCCACTATTAACCTTATACCCTCTATCAAAATTAATGGAAAAAGCCATTATCAATTTTATGTAGGGTCACCGCTGAGGTCTCTGTTGACCTGAGATCACACCTACAGACTACCAAGAACATAATGCCCAATTTGCGCTCATGCCAAAGGACCACCTACCTCGCTGAGGGCGCCACTTCCCATCCCAGCCAGCTGTGCCTCAAGCTGCTCACTCATGCGCAGTATCTCCTTTTCTTTGTTTTGCAGAAAGGCCTGTGGAAATAATAATAGTAATAAAAACAATGAAGCCAACCAAGCATTGCTATAGGAATTGTCCCCAAGCCTTGCAGGCATGAACTATCCTAACTGAATAAGCCTGTAGTTTCAAACACTAACACTCAATTTGAACATGTTTTTCTATTAAAGTGCCACATTAGTTTTAAAAGACGTATTAGCTTAGTTTTCTAAAATCAGTTCTGCGTTTCTCCAGGAAATTTGTTTCAAGTAACCATCAAAGTAAAGCTGTTCTTATATGATTCCTATCTAGTAATTAAGGATGGATTCCCACGGAGAAGATGAGCAATGATTCTAAGATTGGCTTAAAATTCCATCTTCACTGAAGGCATTTTCAATCACGCAGGTGCAACCTTTGAGAGAACCAGGGACAGATGACACAGCCCCCAGAGCTTCTCGCAATGCGATCAGTTCTCTCACTGAACAACTGACAGGTGGCATCAGGCCACAGTTCTAAACTCAACATATTTCTAAGGTGGTTTTCTTTACAGGTTGTTTTTCTTTTTTGAATCATTCTGATTTAAAAGCAGACTTTTCCCAAACTGAGCTGGGAAGGATAACAATGAGTGCACATTCGCTAAACATCAACACCTCCAGAGCGGGCACCCTGGGAGTGGCCAGAGCAGGGCCAGGGTTCCCGAGTTACAAGTTACGACTTGTTTCCTTGGCAGTTAGGGAGGTGCCTCTCCTGCAGTCTTACTCCAATAAGCAGCGTTCAAAAGACTTGACTGTCATCAGCGCTGCAAACCAAGAGCAAGAGTCAGGTGTGGAGGTGAAAGGGGGTGAACTTCTCCAGTCAGGGTGACTCTGGTTTTCCACTCATGATTCTGAGAGGCTGCCTCCACTACACTTTCTTGAGCTGCCCCAGCTGCCGGCCTCGGTGCAGACACAAGTCAGGCACTTCCTGAAATCACCTGCCAGCACAGGGTCCTTCCTCTGTCTGCAGAAGGAAGCCTCACGTCCCCTGGGAAGGCCTGAGGTCCCCACTCCCCATACATAATGGTTCACACATCAGGCCGCAGCACGTACACAAGCAACATAAACTCAGATGTCAAGGTGGGTCTGTTCACTGTACCTTCAAACTGGCATTCTCCTCTTGAAGTCCTCTGACGCTGACAGCGGCGTGGCTGTTCTGCAGGTCTAACTTTAAGTTCAGATGCAGTACTTCTTCATTTTTACTAATTAAGTCATCTTTAATCTTTTCTAATTGTTCTTTCAATTCTAAAACCTTTCATTGAAACAAATGAAGGTAGATATTTAAAATTACCTAATATTCTAATTGATTTAATAATTATTAAAATCATGCTAAAAGATTAAAAGCACATGCCAAAAGAAGTTTTTTAAAGTATATTTTATTGACTATGCTATTACAGCTGTCCATTTTTTTCTCCCCTTTATTCCCTTCCTCCCAGTACCCCCTCCCATCATCATTCCCCCACCTTAGTTCATGTCCATGGGTCATACATGTAAATTCTTTGGCTTCTCCTCTAAAAAGGTTCTGACTACTCTATAACCCACATAAAAGTGTTAACATCACAAAGAATACACAGTAGTCACAAACTCACTGACGCTGCGTTTGGACACCCTGCCCTGTACACGACAGGGTAGTGGACGCATGCGTCACAGTGAACAGAAGAAAACCCCCGGCCCGTCTCCCCCACCCCCTTACCTCACTTTCCCGCTGCAGGAGCGCCCTCTGCACAGCCTCTAATTGGACTTCTGGGCCCTCAGGGCGGCTGTCTGCAGCAGGCAAAGGGCATTTGCTCTCATCTAGTTTGGACTGCAGTGTGGACACCAGAAGCAAGTTACTCATCTGCTGCTGCTGTAATGCCTCCTTATCCTATTTTTTAAAAAAGGAGATTTATTGTAGACAAGTATTTCAAGAAACAGGGGCCTCCAAGTGCTGTCTGTTCAAGTGTAAGCTGTCCCCAGATCTTCCTGCACACACCTGCAAGTACCACACGTGATCCCCAGACCCAGCCGTGCTCCAGAGCAGAGACCTGCCTGAAGAGGGAGACCCCGAGAGAGAGCGCCACAGGTGGCCCGCGATTCCTCTGGGAGAAGCTGATCCTTAGTAATCATCAACAAGGCACAGAACCAGTCTCGAGACTGTTAGCAACCTTTTAAAAATTGGAAAAAACTTGCAAAGTTCAGGGCAATGGCTGACAATACATGCATGTGAAGAATATTAACAGCCCATTGAAAAGTTTTCAAAGAAAATTTAATATGGATAAAATGGCCACAACACATTGGTCCAACTTTGTGGAGGGAAAAAAGGCATTCCGTCTAGACGGAACTCCGTCAGAGTCGGCCTGAGGTCCTCAGTGAAACGCAGTCATTCTCGCGAAAAGGAGGGCCCACTGCGATCCCCCGCCCAGTCCAAGCGGCTCAGGGGGACTGGACAGAACCCTACACGACAGAGGACGTTCACCTGCTGTAGCTCCTTCACAGCCTTCCTCTGCTTCTCCAGTTCTTCCTGCAGCTGAGTCACTTTCCTCCTCGTGTCGGCATTTGTCTCCTCCAGATGCTTGATTTCCTCTTCCTGGATCAGCACCTGTCTGTCTGATAATTCTTTCTTCAAAACCAATTCGTTAAGTTCGTCTGACTTTTCTCTCAGCTTTTCCTGTAACAATTCAACCTAAAACAACAAAAAATGCTTGAGAAATACTACAGTTAAAACAACAACAAAGAAACAACCCAACCATCTTCCAAGTGAAAAAGCACCCAAG